>NC_081795.1:12502714-12866464 GCF_963082965.1 Carassius carassius | reverse complement strand
AAGAAACAAACTCATCTACATCTTGGATGGCCCGAGAGAATACATTTGTAGCAAATTTTCATTTTCAGGAGAACTATTCTTTTAAGTTAAAATGCCTTCACTCACATAACTAGCAGCATATCTAAATAGTGCACATAAGGACAAAAATAGAAAACATCTGAGAAATAAGATAAACAATTTTTACAACACTCCAGTAATCCATCTGGTTTGAAATTAATATGCAAATGCTACAGTAGATGTTCATGCTCACAATGGTTTAGCCATATGCAACAGTGTGCATTTACACCATCTTGCTTTTCTATACAGATAAAATGGATTCTTCTTCCATATGGTACCACTGAGAGGAATAATTTGTTAGGATTAGTTCCATGTTTGGATGCTAAAACAAATGTAAGATTTGTGTCTAATCTTACAATGAGAAAGTCGATGATTTAATCTTGCTAAAATAGTATGGAAACCCAGTGAAGCTCAGAGTTAAGGATTACAGATTTCATCATTGGGATTATGGCTGCTTTATTATGATGACCTCACAGGAAGAGAAGAACACATGGCTCACAGACCTAGAAATTATCTCTACACAGCACAGAGACCATTTGTTTCCACTAGTGCAGTCGTGCCAGATGCTTTCCAGTGCTTTCTATTCTGACTCTCAATGAAACAATTATAAGAGCTGTAATACAATAGCAGAAGTGCTTATCGGTGGAGATGTTGCCAGCAGGCTTGGTCTCAGCACAGACTAAAAATGGCAGGCCTGCTGGTTACTATACCCATGATGCAGGGAAACCATGGCAACAGCAATGCAAAATGACAGTGTGGAAAGAGCAGGCCAGTGTAATGCTTTCATCCAGCCATGGAGGATGAAACCCTGTGAGTCTATTTATTAGTTTCAGTACATGAAAGTGTTTCTGCCGTGACTGCCAGCTCAGCTGAAAAGAAAATGCTCAGCCCGTTCGTTATGGTCTGTCTGAGTCTGCTGTTTTTGAAAGAGGGTGTTTTGTATGATCAATTTGAGGAATTTTAACCAAAGTTTGTTGCTGGCATTGTCTGGAGACCCTAAGAGTCATTCCACCTTGTGGAAAATGGGCATCCAATGTCCTCTTGAACTATTGTGTTACTATTGTGTAATTGAACTTTCACCCAAATGAGAATGTCATTTGAAATAAATAAACTTAAATTTTTTTTTTTAATAAAGTTAATTAAATACATTTAAATAACAGTATGTAAAATAGACAAATTTTCACTAGCTGTCAATTTGATTCATACAAAGACTGCCTTCAAGTCCAAAACCTCTTTTTCAAAGATCATAATGTGATTAAATCATCTCAGGATGATCTCAGCTTCTCTGCTTCAGAGTCATGACCTGCATGATTCTCAGAAAAAGACCCGTCTGAAACGCTAAGGCTATTATATGAGTCTGCTGAAACTGAGCAGGCACAGCAGTCTCTTTGTTCGCTGCTTAAGTATTTACCAGTGTAAGAATACTTTTCAAGTTTTTTAGAACTTTTAGAAGTTTCTGACTGTGCCAATCCAGGCCTCTTAATATTGAAATGAGACACATGTTCTTTAGAGACACCAGATAAAAATACATTTTTAACTTTCTACTGGGGATATTACATCTCCACCAGGCTTATGCTTTCAAGTTTAAATGAAATCACAGTCAAAACCTGGAACATTCATCTTGTAAATAGTTTTCAGGGAATATGTGCCACATCATACATCCACATCTTTCATCTCTGTTTGAAACCATCTCCTACGAGGGAAACACTCCAGCTTTTTACCACCTACTTCTGTACCACCTCTCAATACAAACCTCCAGAATATCTCTTCTGACCTTCTGCACACAAAATAAAAAATCATGTTTTAAGAGAATTTATACATACTGCATGAGTTCACATTTGTTAAATAACAACCAGGAGTGAGATTACACAAGCAATTCTCACACATCACTGGACTTGAAAACAGAAATGCCTGTCTAGCACTAAAGGAAGTCAACTTTCAAATGAAATCCCTTTGCTCTGAATGATTTTTGGCCTTTATATACATGTACTGGTGTTAACATAAAATGAGGAAAGACATTTCAAGAGCAATTTCAAGTATACTGCATGATTTTTTGCTTAGTCTATTAAACTACAGGCAAGTGAAATATGGCACCCTGTTCTATGAATTAATTTTAGTTTTCCTCTGAAAATGGAGTTTCATTTTATCAATCCAACTTTGTCTAATGCATTTCAGTAGAAATGTTATCCAATGGTGATTCTACGAAATACGCTTAAGAAATAAACTTGAGAAATGTACATAAACTATAACATATAGTTAATTTTTTTTCTCTGCCAGCTTAAATGTAGACAGATGTCATACCTGCTCTTTACTAAGAGGCATTATCAATAAATCTTTGTAGAAGATCTACAAATGGACAGACTTTTTTATTTAAAACATTTATATGCCATAAATAATAAATGACAACAGTTAGAAGAGGATGCTCCCATTATAGACATACCTGTATCAGTGGATCTTCAGCCCTATAATAGAGGGTAATATTTCTGAAAACAGTGGCTTCTGTAATAAGTGACACTGGACTGTGGACTAGAGCTCTGACTATGAGTTCATTACTCAAGTGGAGTCCTCTCAGGTATTGCAGCTGTCTATTTGTAACGAAGAGAGCCAGGACAGAAATAGGCATTATCATATCTACCTCCTCCAGAAATACAGCATGACAACCTGTTCATAAAAAATGTATATTAAACAATCATTCAGAACAAAAGCAAAAACTAATTATTATTGTTGCTGTCGTCACTAAAACAATAATAATTACTATTATTTTTTACTAAAAACAACGAAAATAATGGGCATTGTGTTACAGTATATTAGTTGCATGGATAATAATAACATAATAATAACAACAACAATGACCATTATTGTTATTGTCACTATAATAATAATAATTGTTATTGTAATTATTATTATTTTGTTGTTTATTTACTATTGTTGTTGTAGCTATTAGTTGTAAAGATAATAATACTAATAAATTAAATAATGACAAATAAATACTTATAAATTATACATTTTAGGTCACTATTGAATAAGCACATTTCTGAATCTTAAAATCTTAAATCTTCAGACAAAATTGTATAATATTGTGATTCCTTTGTAATTGTACTTTCAAATGCAAACTCAAACTGTTATGATAATGTAATTTGTAATGTAAAAACTAAATTAAATTACATAAAAAATGCAAAATAGACACAAAGATTGCCTTTAAGTTCAAAACTTTTTTATTTCAATAGAGTGACTATATCATCTCAGAAAGCTTCACAGTCACTACAATAATAATAATATTATTTTTTATTAAAAACAAGTTATCACTACAACACCAACAACAATAACAACAATAATTGTATTTTTTATGATTTTGTTGTTTATATTAGTTGTAGTGATAAAAATAATTGTTAATTAATTAATATATTATTATTATTAGTCAAAAATGAAAATGATATTACATCAGTGTCAGTAGAGGATTTTAAAACTATAAATGCTATCTTTCTCAAAAGCATAAAGTATATGTGCATTAAAAATGAATGGCACATTTAGGGAAAAAATCAAAACATCAACAAAACAAAGTCTGAATGTGAGAGTATTATTCTGTATGAGGGCCTTGCAAACACTGCATCTACTTCAGCAGCAGTACACTGAGGCTGACAGGTATGTTAAGTGGAAAGTCCACCCTGGATGCTGCCTGGATACACTGTTTAATGTTAAGCAATAAAGGCAGACAGCACACAGTCCGTGGAACTTTCTTAAGCATATCAGCTCAAAGACAGGGAGTTGTAACACTGATAGCGGCTGATGACAGCCACCGCTCACCCTCCCTCCCGATCTATTCACAGTCTGTTCCCCCTAGAGAAACAGCGTTTAGCTCAGCTCTGAGCATGAGAGTGCATGAACTGTTAGATTATTGAAGGAAAAAGCACTGGAGGATGAAGCCCAGATGAAACATGCTACAAATATCACTGCTCAGAAGTCTTTAATTAGTACGTTTAATTAGTAACTTTTTCCCTGGTTCTTCTACTGACTTGTGAGTCACTTTTTAGCATAAATAAATTGAAACAAGATTATTGATATCTTAGATTTATTTTTATACATTTCGATTTAGACTTGATAAAATTAGAAATAAAGATAATTCATAAACACACTCCGTAAGATTTTTGGAAAGATACAGTATTTATACTTACAGTATACATATATTAATACTATTCAGCATGATGTTAAATTGAAGTAAAGACATTTTACAATAGACTTCTAATTTCTTAAACTATTCATTTCATAAGAATATTATCAACCCTAAATGTTTAAACAGTAGTATAAATATATGCATTCTTGAAAATTGTCCTGCAGCAGGTGTCTGTTTCTCTGGTTCTCTGCCGTCTGGTTTGGTTTTGCTGGGTGTCTGGCTGTCTTCCTGAGCCAGGACTGTGCCGTGAGCTGGTCTGACTTCATTAGGACTCGGTCGCTGGCTTGAGCTCTTTAGAAAGTCTGTCTCTCATCTCCTTCAGTCTCTGATCTACTGTACACTTCTGCAGCACCAACATAATCTGCTGTTCCTGCAAGCATGGGGATCATGAGAGACAAAGACAGAAAGAGAAATACATTTTACAACTGAGATGCATTTGGCCCTCCTGTAAATATCATGGGGGCTGTATAGTGGTCTCATGTACACCAGCATAAAGTGAGTCAGACTGGCTGTTACCTGAAGCGGTCTGTCAAACCTGGACTCTTTCTTCTCCGGTGCACGCTGTGTATCTCTGTTGCCCTTTGGAGTTCAGAGGAGAGCTGCTGGTAAACTTCAAGTCTGTTTATTTCTCTTTCCACACAAATCACCTGAAGCACAGGTAGACGAATAAAAGGGGTGATTTTCCATAGGTGTACACTCTTCAGAATAAATAAAACACAACACAAAAAGCAACACACAATTTTCACTCACTGGGACTTGAGTCTTTAGGCCAGTTTGCCATTGTCCTGCAACAATATATACAAAATACCCCAAAATGGTAACAGTGCTCAGTTAGGCTCTTGCTAGGCTAAGAATATTTTCTGTTAAAAACTGCTCTAAAATCTCTTACCATCTCCATGTATGTCTTTCAGAGTTGGTTTAAGCTCCTGGAGGAGCTGTTCCAACTTGAAATTTTTATACACTTGAAGCCTAAAATCAATGGAAGGGAATGTTCTTAATGTTTTAATATATTCTTGATGTCAAAAACACCTTAGATTAGATACTAACCTCTCTGCCAGCAGGTGCTCAGCAAAATGAGTTTCAGTAGGTATTTTTGCACTGAAGAAGCCCTCTACTAAAGGCTTCCGGTGTGTTTTCCTTTTTATTGTATTTTTGATCAAATAAAAGCAGCCATGTGAGCATAAGAGACTTCGTTCAAAACAAATTATGTCCTTAAGTGACTTGCTCTGTTATATGATGAAAAGTTGACTACAGTATACAACTATTCATGGAAGGCTAGAGCAATCTCTCTTGCTTGAGGTTACACAGGCCATTGAGTCTAAGAGAATGGAGATGAACTGGCCAGTGTTTTACAGCTTCTTCTCTAGGATGTACAGAATCTGATTTGCTGTGTCATAATAAAAGTCTTTATGGCATTAGGCCAGCAGGTTATCACAGTGAGAGACATGCACCGTCCTGGCCAATAGCAGCATGACGGGGGGAAGGAACAAGCTCTGCTCAGTAAACACACAACATGGCAGCCAAACAGGAAGACAGCAAAATGCTGTAGAACGAAAGGGTAAGGTGCAACAGGGATCAGGTGTGACCATTCACTCTCTGCTGGGCTGATAATTACTGAAGGAGAAGAAAGTGGATGTGGGTCTTTACAAAACTCTGAAACGATCAGAAGACATTACATGGCACACAAAATGATAAAATAGATAAATATAAATAAATCAAAATTTTATATTATATTTGTAATTGTTATGTATGAACTTAATTCATTAAAAGTGCATTTCTACTGCTCACTGAATCCAAATGCACAAATGTGTACCGACCGTCCTCTGTCTTGGGTGTGTGGGCGAGAATCTGGAGTGATTCCTTTATCTCCTGCAGTGTTTTGGACAGAGGTGTCAGAGACACAAACTTGGCCAGTTCCTCTTCACTGACGCCAGGGATAGTGCTCCACTGTTGACCTGACAGATGAGAGCATGTACTGTTAGCACAGCAGGAGCCTTGGGTCAAAGAATACAAACTGGATTTTAACAAGGTCGAACCTGGATCTAAGGAAGCTGCCTCTATATCTGCACCCACTTTAAACTCTGACATGTCTGCAGGGGAAAACTGTAAAACAATAAAGAAATACTTAATAGGATAGTTCACCCAAAAATTTTTTAATAAATCGGTCATAATGTACTTAGCTGTAAGCTGATGCATCCATATTAGATCAAAGACTATAAATATACAAAGACGGTTCACTCTGTTATGAATGGGTGAAATTGCAAGGCAATATGGTGAAATATGTTCCTCCTCCTAAATGAAAGAGCCAGTCGCTGACTGGTAAAGTCATTGTTTCACTGCAGCTGCCGTTAGAAGCTCCGGTTCCCATATAAACATGAGACTCACTCTTATGACTGCACATGCACACTACATTTTGCAGTTGTAAAGGACCATTGACAGAATGTGTTTTTGCATTCCACTGCACTGCTTTTTCATTGTTTTCTACATAATGAAAACAAGAAAATAAAGACAGATGCGTTTGACCTTTGCACAGCATCTTGCATATTTTGCAGCGTCTTACACATGAAATGCTATTCTTAAAATGCAGTTCTTTAAAATATGTTAAACTATTAAAAAAACTTGTCTCGAGATCTTGTGATTTTGTGACGCTTTGACCTGCATCTGAGGTGGACGAACTTCCACATTATCAATACATTATAACATTATCAATAAGTGCTTCCACTGTTTGTACTACGGGAGCTCTTCAGTACTGACCCGGAGGCCAGTGATGTCACTAGACTGGGTGGTAATGTGGAAAAGTACATCTGCAAAAATAGATAAATAATTCTTTCTTAATCCTATTTATATTTAAATTATTCATAACATAATCATTCATATAAAATTATACAACTATACTATAAATATGTCCAACCTTACTCAGATACATCTAGTACACTCACACTAATTGGCATGTACTATACAAGTCTCAAATATTTTATTATGTCACGGAAAAATATTAACTTTATTGTCCCCATATTAAAAGTTCCAATATATGCAATTTATTATAGCACTATATATTAAAAGTTAAATATATAGTAAATCCTACTGTTCACATACAGTATACTCACACAAAGGCATATAAAGTAGGATATAATTTATCCTTATCCATACAGAACACTCACGTACAGTGATTTATACTATATTGCAAATGTCAACTGCCTGATTTATTTCACTGCAAAATATAACTATATTTAATGCTAAATTAAAAAAAAAAATCTTACTGACCAAAACTTTTAGAACTTTACATTAATGTGTGATTATATATACTATGGTATGTTATACATGGCATGTCAGACCTGTGGAGTTACAAAAAGTGCCAGGAGCTTAGTTTTTCATTCATGTAGATGTAACAAGCTACTGTACAGTACTAAGTATACACTAATATAGGGACATCTGTCAGGAATGAACTGTTAGATTTAAAGTACCATTGCACAAGAAAATTCCAGTATTTCAAGCTGACGTACCCTCTTGGCATTAGTGTCTTGCAGTACAAGGCAGACAGTCATGTATAATACTTGCTCTAGTGGTTTCTCTTATAGTCTTGGCAGGACAAGATAAAGTTTCATTTGTACCTTCAGGGCAATAAAAGCCTGTCCAAAAATAGGACCAGGAGTAAATACACGCTCTGGACAGCTACAATGTACACCATCTACAACATCTTTTGAAATTCAGATCATATAAAACAGATCCTTGATCACTTTATTTATAGTGTTTATAGGAAGATGAATAATGTACAGGACACGGCCCAGCACACTGTGCTCCCCACTCACACTGGTCTCTGTTGAGCAGAAAAGCATCCTGCGGGCTGAGCTCTCAACTGCCAGAGATGCACAGGAATCCAGCAGCACACAGGCCTTTCACCTGGCCAGCCCTGAGGAATAATCAGACACAAAACACCAATAATTTAATCTTCAGACAAAAATGTGGTGCGTCTAAACTGCTGTTTAAATGTTTGGGGGCAGCAGGATTTTTAAGGGAATTAATAGTTTAATTCAGCAAGGATGCATTAAACTGAAAAAAAAAGACAGGAAATCAGAAGTTAGAAAGAGCTTTATTGCCAAGTATGTTTACACACACAAGGAATTTGAGCTTCCAGTGCAGAAAAAGTTCAGATATAGTACAAATATGCATGATGGTATAGACATACAAATATATTACACAATAGAGATGAAATAAGATATGAAATATAGAGATGAAATATAGAAAATATAGAGAGAAATTAGTGAATGTACAGATATGTTATTTATGTTATGTGTATTATTTTTCAAATGCTATGTGTGTCAGTTATAATGGACAATACATAGTTAAGACATTTTTAAAAAGGCTGTATATAGCCTGTGGGGAAATTTTTTTCTGGCTGTTCTGGCGGTCAGTTCTTTTGTAGTGCTGACCAGAGGGCAACTGCTGAAAGAGAGAGTTGAGAAAGAGAGAGGCTGGATGTGAGGGGTCCAATATGATTTTCTTAGCCCCTTTCCTCACTCTAGAGGTGTTACAATCTTGGAGGTTGGGCAGTGGGAATCAATATCTTTTCATCAGTCCTGAATATCCGTTGTAGTATCTTGATGTCTGATTTGGTGGTTGAACCAAACCAGACAGTACTAGATGAACACAGAATGGACTCAATTTGACAGCTTGACAGAGGGGTCTTTTGCAGTGCATTTGTTCATATACAAGGAGAAAAGCAGTGGGGAGAGCACACATCACTGAGGGGCATCAGTGCTGATTGTGAAAGTCCTAGATGTGAGTTTACCCAGCCTCACTAACTGCTGCCTGTCTGTCAGGAAGCTGGTGATCCACTGACAGATTGGGGTGGGGATGGAGAGCTGTTAGTTTGTCTGAGAGAAGGTCAGGCATGATGAAGGGCTAAAGTCTATGACCAAGATCCTTGCGTGAGGAAGTCAAGTTTCTGAAGTCAAGTCTATCTACAGTAGATGTTGCAGAATATAATGCAGTCCCATGCTGACTGCATCATCCACAGACCTGTTTGCTCTGTGTGCTAAAAATGATCCAGCAGATGTCCAGTGATGTCTTTCAGATAGGCCAACACCAGCCTCTCAAACTACTTAATGACCACAGATATGAGAGCAACAGGTCTGTAGTCGTTAAATCCAGAGTTTTTGCACTTTTTTGTGGACCCGAATGATAATGGAACATTTGAAGCAGCAGGGAACTTCACACAGCTCCAGAGATTTGTTGAAGATCTGTGTAAAGATGAAGGCCAATTGGTCAGTGCAGACTTTTAAAAAGGCAGGTTATACAAAATTTTATCCCCACTTCTGTAAGCATCCTCTTTGAAACAACAATCTTTCATTGGAGAAGAAACACAATACACCTCTTGTTTTCCCTGTTAACTCTGCAATACGATCCGCTCTGAACAGCTGGAAGCCCAGCAGATAAAGCGTGACATCCAGAATGGCTTCACTCAGCCAGGTTTCAATGAAGCACAGTGGAGCAGAGTTTGAAAAGTCCTTGTTGATGCGGGTGAGAAGTACATAATCCATTTTTATGATAAAATTTAAAATGATGCGTAAAAGATTTGCATGCACAGGGTAAGATTTGTGGAAGTGTATATGTGCAAGTTCAAGAGACGGTTTGTAATGGTGTAAAATGCATTTGAAGCGCAATAAAAAAAAGGATTTGCAGCATATTTTTCGTACATGTAAGTCATGTATTGTGAAACTGCAGATTCATGCTAACACAAAATAAAAATGATATGTATTCTTCTGAATTCCATTTTTTTGCGTGCTTACACTTTTGGCATGCTTTCATGCTGTTTGTTTCAATCAGGAGTGTGGTGGGCAAGGCCGGGGGTCTCAGATAATTGCCTCCTCACAGTAATAGCCTGGACAGCAGGGGATGCAGTTATCCGAACCTGGATTTTGCTGGCAAGGCCAGGGGTGAGCTTAATTGTCAGTAATGACCCTGAGAGAGCAAAATCTGCAAGTCAGGCAGCTGAGCACAGATTAAAAAGAGATAGAAGGGTATGAAGGAGGCCAAACTAACTTTAGGGCAGAGGAAGGCATGCAGGGTGGTGGAGGAGAAATCTATGGGGCAGTAAAAGCCTGCAGCACAGGGTTCGGTTGGAGCATCCAGGCCCTCGCTGGCACAATAATGCCCTGCTGGGCAGAAAGACAGCTTTCTGTGGAGTAACCCCCTGTGGGCAGAACAATATTTTGAACACAAAACAATGTATGTTAGTAAACAAAGATAAACAAAATATTAATGTGCAAGAGCTTCCAGAGAATATAGAAAGGGCAACATTTAGAAGCATATGAATTATTTAAAAGTATACTGCTAGAGTGAATTTATAACAGCAACTAAAGTTGAATCTGTGCAATATTATTTACGCACTAGTGCTTTTAAGCCACACAGCCTATTGTTTTTGATAGCTAATTTATTTTGATGTGCTATCCCTAGTAAATTATTCAGATAATGCTCCTCTTGTGGTTTTTCGATGCATGTAATATAACTGCTCTTTTGAACTGCTTTAATATGTTTTCCTTAGAGGCTCTAAATGTTTTATAGATTATATTCAAATAAACATATGGCTCTGTACACACCAGTGAGGTTACGAATGCTGCCAGCTGGGCAAGGCAGAGGCATTTGAGTTCCTGAAGGGCAAAAGTGACCTTACGGACAGGGGCCATTCCTGAGGTAGTCAGCTGCAATCAGAGAAGCAGGATTTGGAGACCCTCCTTGGCAGAAATAACACTGCTGACACTTGCCTAAAAACAAAACAACAATTAGGGTTAGGGTTGTATCAAGACGTATCATGGTTTATATAAAAGTACTAAACAGCACAACTGATGTCAACATATTAAGAATTAATTATTATTATTTATTTATTTATATATATATCTTTTTTTACTTCTTTTTTTTTTGCAGCAACCTAGTATATTAGAATTATTCCCAAAGGATCATGTGACAAAAAAAAAAAAAAAAAAAAAAAACTTACTGACTGCAAATTTTGAATGGCAGTGTATGTTGGAAAACAAGGATTTGTAGAATAGAAAAACATATTTACTTACGAGCCATCATTATAATCTCAGCACATGACTCACCCATGGGACATGGAGACTGCTCCTGTGTGCCAGGGAAAGGACACATACAGTAGTGCCAGCTGGGCATGGGAGACAGTGGGCGGTGCCAGGAGTACTGCTGTATGTGCCAGGCTCACAAGGCAATTCCAATGGAGTACCAATGGGACAACTGTGTCCACTTAGACAAATATAACCCTGCAGTCCATCTACTGGTCGAGCACTACGACTGCTGTTGATACACACATATCTGTGAGGGAGAAATGAGGCAGTCATATTTTTTTGTGTACACCAGGTTATAGATGCCTGATGAATAACCCTTCTCGACAAGCCAATTGCAAAAGCACTCTACTGCCACTCCACTGTATCTGTTTTCAACCCAACCACAATCGGATAGAAACTGAATCCACAGTCTCGTTTAAATAAGTTATCTTTTGAAACCATTTTCTGCACTTTACGTAACATTTCAGTAACAGAGAATATCAGTAACAGTTTCTACACACTAATAATGGACAATAAATCTTTAACATCTGAAATCCAGCCATTAGCAATGCATGAGTGCACCTGGCTGGTTCAACTCAAGTGGGTGTGGTTGTACTGTTTTCAGTCTGACCTGCAGGACATTGTAGACATTCATCTATACTGGCTGTCCCAGACTGTGGCTGCACTGTTCCTGGAGGACAGGGGAACTGAGTGCCCTGTGATGTGCCTGTGGGGACATGGAAGAGGCTCTGCTACTGCTTCTCCTGCATTGTAATGCAATATGATCTATTGTAATAGACTTATAAGAGCACATAGGCAGTTTAATATATATATATATATATATATATATATATTTTTTTTTTTTTTTTTTTTTTTTTTTTTTTGGAAAGAATAAATAAGGCACCCTTTCAGTAGAAGCCTAATGGGGATGGCTCATTTTTTCTCAGTTACTGTTGTCCATGACGGAGCTGTAAGTGCCTCCAGTGCAGGCCAGGGGCCTGTGTGTGCCTGCAGGGCAATGGAAACCGGCAGGACAGAGACTCTGCTCTGGACTGCAGGAGCCCCAGTCCCAGTAGCAGCCTGCAGAACACTCCCCTACATGGTACAATTGAATTAGACAACAATAGAATGACTCATATGACTCAATATGACTCATGGTTGCATCATACAACTCCAAACTCTGCCATAATATCAGTGCTTTAGTGGTATTGTTATGGTTTTCAACCAGGGGTCTGAAAAAATGATAAAAATCAGATCAGGGTGCTAAGACAATGACAAAATTGTTTTATATGATAAATTAATGTGATCAATATAGATACAGTATATCCAGAACATCTCTCCCCTCTCTGCAAGACATCCACACCAGGATATGTAAATCTAAACCTGCAAAGCTACAGTACTGTGCAAAGTTTTAGGCACTTGTATAAACATGCTGTAAAGTGAGGATGCTGTGAAAAAATGTCATAAATAGATTTTATGAATTAACTTCTATTAACTTAACTAAAATAAATCAACATTTGATGTGACCACACTATTCAAAAGCATTTGTCCTAGATTTGTCCAAGATTTGTCCTTGTCTTGAAGCATTTTGGAGACATTGCCACAGTTCTTCTGGATTTAGTCTGTCTAGTTAGTTTGTTCTGTTAGTTTGTTCTGTTTCTTCATGTTATTCCAGACAGACTGGATGATGGTGAGATCAGATCTCTGTGTGGAGCACTGGCTTTTGTCAGACTCCTTGCGCAAACAAACATCTCACTGGATTATTACAATTAATGGAAAAAAATAATGTTTGGAAGTGTAAACTGATATTTACCACTGACACACTACAGCAAAAGATAGAAATAACTGACTCAAAACCATTTTTTGTTGGTGAAAATACTAGTGGCCTAAGACTTTTGCACAGTACTGTATATCTCCATATGTCTGAGAGACTGGGGCAGGCTCTGTGGCTCCAGTTGAACAGAAATGACCTTTTATGGAGGGAGAACGAGATGTTAAGATACACATAATGGGAAGATAACTCTAATGGGAATTTCGTTGGCATTGACCTGCAGAGCAGGGTCCGGTGGGGCTGATTAGTGCGCAGGATTGCAACCCCTCAATTATACTCACAGTGACTGAAGGACAGGGAAGTGGGGTAGTGCAACTCCTCCAAACAGTAAAAACATAGTAGAAGAAAAAACATAAGTAATACAATCCCCTTGTTTAATAATTCAAATCATTAATTTTCAAAACCATCACTGTATTACTTTAAAGTGAAAAGAAATCATTGACAATCAATGACAATAGTAGTCCTTAAAATAACGTCAATGCAAAACATAAATGAACTCAATTTACTTTATGAAATGCATTTGAATTTGGGGAGAAATATGACCCAGATATTTATTAACTGTAAAAAAAATGTTTAGGTTATTTTACACTCCAAAATCAAAAGAAAAAGCATATTATTACTAGTATTATTATTATTTTGGGAACATTAAGATTTAAAATATAAATAAATAAATACTCTGATTTTAATTAAAAAAATATTAAAGGAAAAAATTTTGTTAGAAAAAAATGTTTTATGGCAATGAAAACCATAATTTGCCATGTGAATAGTCAAATGTAGATTTAAGCTTAATTTTCTGAAATATATATGCTTTTATGGTGTATTTGGAAAGAAATATGAAATATGATTTCTGGACACTTAGGGAATCTGTCAAGAAAATTTCTTGGTCATATTTCACTCCAAAATCAAAGGAAATTGTTTTTTTAGGAAAGGATTAAAAAAATAATAATAATTTACGCAAATAAACCCTTTAATTACTGTAATTAAAAAAATATTCTGCATTACAGCAATGAGAGTAATTACTGAAAACAATAGGAATAGTAGAAGTTAAATATCAAGATAGTCAGGATAGCTATAAAAAGTATGGTGAAATGTGTATTTGTCCAAAAAATAATGCAAACTTTAGACAATGAAATATATGAATTCATTTTATATTTTTTTTCTTCATGATTTTGCAGCGAAATAAGACCCCGACATTCCTTAACAGGCTTTGAGAGACTCACAAGTATCCATGTACTATTTACCTGGTGGGCAAGGTTGACAGGAAAGGCTGGGATGGCAGAGGCTGATAAGTACCAGGTAGACAGATGGCAGGACACAAGTGACCAGACGGACACTGGCGGTCTAAACAGACAGATCATAAAGGTAAGAGACTGGCAGTATATAAATAGATGATGTCTAGACATCTCATGGCAACAGTACTAAATAATTCAGACAGCACTAGGGCAACCCTGTAGAGATGCCATGGTTAGTCACGAAGATAAATGACAACAGGAAGTAGACACCGTCTCGCTCTATTTATGAAACCCGCTCAGTGCTTCAGTGCTCTGTACATCCAGTTCCCTAGTTTAACTGATGCCCAGCGGAGAATATGGATTTCTGCCTCATCGCTATTACATCCTACCGGATTGATGTCCTGCTACAGAACCTGCCAGACAGAAACTGCCCCAGGACAGCGGAGCTCTGCAGAGCTCTGACCCCAGTCTGGACAGTAGAATCCAGAGGTACATAGATGACAGTCTGTCTCAGATACAGCACAACGGTGGCTCAGGAAAGAGCCTGTAATACAGAGCAAACAGAGATTATTTGGTTAAACAGCAATGAGAAACAGACACAAGATTATCTTTATATATTAACAAAATACTGTGAGGCTGAATGAGTTATACTTATGTAAATCAAACTGGAGGTGACACAGTAATATTTCTTCAAAACAATACAAGATTTGCTACAAAGCCCAAGGAAAAGTGAAATGTCTAAATAATGTCTTCTTTTATTCACCCTCATGTCTTTCAAACCTGAATGAGTTTCTTTTTTTAGTGTTAACAAAAGGAAATGTTTCGACTTGTTCTAAAATAAATCTGGGTTTGTTGAAACGGTTTTCAAACTGTATTTGAATAAATTTTAAAATGTTATTTATTCCTGGGATGGCAAAGCTGAATTTAAGCAGCCATTACTCCAGTCTTCAGTGTCACATTATCTTTCAGAAATACATTTTATGCTGATTTAGTGCTCAGGAAACATTTCCTATTATTATCAATGTTGAAAACAGTTGTGCTGATTATTTGTGGAAACTGAGATTCAATAAATAAAATAAATAAATCTTACTGATCTCAAACTTTAGAACAGTAGAGTATGTTCAAGCTCCAAAAAGAATAATAAAACTAGTACATAATTTACTACCTGTGTGTTATATTAAGAATCCTCTGATGTCATGTGATAGATTTGTGTGAAGAACAGACCAAAATCAGTTATTCACTGAAAGTCTTTAAGTTTTATTTTGGAGTTTGAAAACCCATCATCAACTCTATAATTATGCAGTATTGTTTGGAAAAGAGCAGTGTGATCACTCTGCTACACATCTCCTTTATTGTCTTATCAAAGAAAGATAACAATGCAGGTTTAAAATGACATGAGGGTTAGTAAGTAATGTCAGAATTTTCATTTTGGGGTAAATACTTGATTCAAACTATGCCTGGCAGACAGACATCCCCAATTAACTGAGTCCCAGGTTCTTCACAATCTTAAAAAAATAAAAATAAATCAATTAATTAACGTTACACTGCTTGTACTAATTGCCATGTTCAGAAACCACAGTAGGTGGAGAAAATGACCTGTGCTGTTGTAATACTGAGGCGTAGGGGTGTGTGATCCTTGAATACAGTAGTATCCCGTACCTCAGTGTCCAGAGCATGAACTCATCCCAGGTTCTGCACAGTATTGTCCTGGTGTGCACGAATGACTCATCTCTACAGATGTTGCTCCTATTCAAACACCCAAAATATTAGTTTCATTCATCCGTATTTAACAGTGTGACTATGCTACATATGTTGGAACAAGACCTTCTAATGAGCCAAATGTGCCCAAAGGAGGGCACTGGAGGGCAGTAATCTCCTCTAGGATAGGGCATACTGTAGGTATAGAAGTTCCTCCTGTTACTGTGTCTGAACGGGCACAAAAAATATCCAGCTGGACACACAGAACATTCTAAGGTTTTTTTTTATTTTTATTTTTTTATAGTTTTACTTGCCCCCAACTCACACTTTCAATCTTAAATTATGAAATCCAATCATAAAATATTAATCATTACACTTTTAAAACTGGTGTGTCCCAAAAAGACAGGGAATCTGGGCAGGGCTGCCAGGTGGACACATATACCCAGGTGAGCAGGTGAAGTGGGAAGGCTGGCTGGAATTTTGACCCTGTGGGCAGTAGTAGCCCATCTGGCCTACATGAGAAGGGGAGGAGAGCCCCCTACTGGAACAAGCAAGTCCTACAAAGAAAATGTCCACAAATCAGTAGAGAACAAATGATCTATAGAATGAAGTCTGAAGTCTTAAAAAGAGCAGCACTGACCTGGAGGACAGGGCAGAGAGTCAGACAGCTTAGTGTTCCCGCTGCTGTTGCTGTAGCCGTCTGCTGGACAAGGCTCAGGGGACGAGGACCCTATGGGACAGAAGTGTCCTTGAAGATATCTAACACCTGTTCCTCCATCCATAGGTGTGGGGGACACAGCTCCTGAGAGACAGAAATGTCCAGCAGCGCAAAGTCCAGACACATAACTCTGTCCAGGAGACTCGCAGAAGAAACCTGCCGGGTGGAAAGTTTGTGGGACATTTCTCAGCCAAGTTTTGACAGATGCTGAAAGCACAAGGGGCTGTGACTGAAAATGGTGTGACTCAAATGGTTCGAAGAAATAGGGCAACATCACCCTCTGAGAATAAGAGATGTGTAATACTGAGAAATTCCTTGATAAGGGTAAACAGGGTAAACAGTCTTCATTATTTCATAATATACATAATATATACAACTTTCCTTCATATAAAGCAAAAACCATTTGCTGTCTATTTCTCAAAAATAAAAAATAAAATACAAATTATATATATAGTATTTGGAAATTAGTGTTTCCATGCAGAATTTGCCATGTAATATCTCAAATTTCTATCTTCAAAATTCTCCGGTTATGGTCACCTGCACACTATGTGTGAGGTTGAGGTGAGATGTTCCCATGTGTGTAGTAACATCCCTCAGAACATTTTCCTGTGACAGAGGTGGAGTTCTGAAGTGAGCAGTAGTGTCCTCCATCACATTCCCTACACTCAAACCAGAGTCAGCACTGTATGTCCCTGCTGGACAAGGCCTCCAGTCATACCCTGTGCCTTCAGAACAGTAGAAACCTAAAGGGTAGACATAACAGCATAAACATTATTGCTGAATTTGGGTGAAACCAGTAACAAGTTATGTAACAAGTCTGTCCACTGTGTGGTGCTGTTTGTATACTATATTTACTATATCTGTAGTACACAGTATAGTTTAGTAAAAAAAAAAACTGGAACTGAAAGTCATATCAAATATAAAATCACATTTATTTTTCATGCAAAAAATAAAAACAAAAAGTTTATATTTTATACAGTAAAAATATGTAATTCTATTTGAAGTAATATTTGATCTGATTGGCAAGTTTAGATATCATACATATTTATATAGAAAATTATATAAATACATTTATATACTGTATAATAATTCTATATGAATTAATAAATATTTTATACAAATAAAAATGTATTTATTGGTGTCAGCAGGGCATGGAAATTGTTCAGCAGAGCCTGTTCCTTTAGGATAGTAATGTCCCTTTGAACAAGACTGCAGGACAGACATATTTGCAGCCCCAAATGTTTCATCACAATAAAACTCTGGTGTAGAAGAAACATTGAAAATAGGTTACAAGCTTCAGTACATTTTTCATAAATAGAAATGTGGGAGTGTGTCACACAGTTTTCTTTAGATGGCTGCAACTTGCCTGATTCACAGATTTTACAGTTCGCCTGCTTCTGAATGACCGGATATGTTCCAGTGGGACAAAGAATTGGGACAGGTCTTCCTGGGGGACAGTAATGACTGACCAGACACGGCAGAGCTAGGCTAGATCATCTGTCTGGTCAGGGGGTGCCAGTAACCTACCAAAAAAAAGGACAAGACGTAAAAATTGTTTAAATGTTTCTAGTCTGGGTTTTGCACAGTGATGGTCTGTGCTGTCTCTCTGTGCAGTAGGAGTCTAAAGGCCTGGGGTAGCACAGTAGTAACCAGATCTACAGGGCTGACACTAATCCTTGCTCATGAGGCCAGCTGCTGGGGAGAAAGTCCCCACTGGACATGGCTGTGGTGCACTGGAGCCCACATCTAGGGAAAACAATAGCTATTCATAACTAAAATAAATTTGACTTAGGTTGATTTTAAATTCCTGGAGGGCAGATGTTGCCTTTGACACCATCTGTAGGCCTGGATGAAGTGGCTTCCTTTGTTCAGTAATATCCAGGAGTGCACAGTCCACTCGGCAGGGTCAGACCTGTCCAGAAGGTCAGGTATAAACAGACCATTTTGCTAACTCACACAGGGAAGTCACCAGCTTTACATTTCCCGAACACAGTGGACAGTAGTGGCCTGGAGGACAGGGCAGGCAGCTGTCCAGGCTGTGGGTCATTGGCTTGGGGTTGTAATAGCCTCTTGAGCAGGGGAACTGGGTGGCATGCTTTGTTCCTGTAAATAAAGATCAGCACTGGCATATTAATGCATCCTTGCTGAATAAATGTATTAATGTCTTAAAATAATAATAATAATTAATGACACCAAAACTTCTGAATGAAAGTGTAGATTTATGTAAATCAATAAATCAATATCTATTTAAATAATTTGGCAATATAATAATCCAATATGTGTACTAATTACAAATGTTTGTATGTTACTAATAAAACACCAATATGCTGTGCAATTATATATATATATATTTTAATTTATCTTGTTTTAACAACATTCATTTTTATTTTAGCAATACTGTACGCATTAGAATATTATTTTCTTATGTTATATGCACTACTTAAATATTAATTTTTTCATTTTATTTTATTTTTCCCATTCATATTTAATTGTTTCTCTTACCATTAGGGCAATATAATCCAGGAGGACAGAGTACAGAGTGTATTTGCTGGTACTCTCTGTGCAATACTATCCAGCATGGCATGACACTACACTTAATCTGTCCTGTTAGGTTGGTATAGGTGCCCACAGGGCAGGGAACAGGCACACTTGAGGACAGCATTAATCCTAATCTTCTATTAAACTATATAGAATGTGTAATATGAAAATTGGAATTCTGCACACAAATTATGCCATTACAATTTTTTTTTAATGTTTTAAGTCTGAAAGATCTCTGGATATAAACTCTGGATATTCAGTTACAGGAAAATGTAAAGTATATCTAAATGTAGATACCTACCTGTGCTACACATACCTTTGAATGTGTTCCATCAGGGCAGTGCAGAGGGGAAGTACACCCCTCCGGACAATAATAGTGTGTTAGACACCTGTTTCCTGTTACCCCATCATCAGGCATGGCCGTTTTAGCACCACCACCACAATAAAACCCACAAAGGTGAATCCGGAGGAATTTGAGATTATGCCAGTTTTACCTGTAGCACATATTCCAGTAGGCTGAGTGAGGCCAGAGCTGTTGCAGAAGAACCCAGCAGGGCAGAGCCAACAGGACGACACATTCTGGGCTCCCAGTGCATTACTCCAGGTTCCAGGAGGACAGGGGTAATCTTGAGGGTGTCTGGTGCCTGTTGGACAGTCATAACCAATGAGACATATGTCAACATATCTGGAGCTAAAAAACATTAAAAATTAAATAAATAGATCTTTCAGTTTGGATTAAATCCCTGTGATGTGATGAACAGTATGCTGTTACTGGAGAGGCAACATGAGATGCACCAGTGCAGTAAAGACCAGGGGTCTCATTTATAAAACTATGCGTAGGATCTTTACTAAAAGTTTACGTGCGCCCAAAAGCCAAAAATGGCGTACGCCAAAAAATATTCCGATTTATAAAACCGTGCGTACGCACACCTGTAAGCAATGTTCCCTTTATAAATCACAGATCACCCGCAGATGTGCGTACGTGAACCAGCCTCATATCCCGCCCTGTACACGCCCATTTTTAACCATAAATAGTCAATGCAAATCACCTCATGATTGCTGATCAGCATGTAAATGAGAGTGGAATCCCATATATACCTGGAAAACTGGCATGCGACCCGCCAATTAATTAATCCAAGAAAGTGAAAACGTGCATTTCTGTTAGCCTAATTTTAATAATGGCGACAGGTGAGAAAAGAGGAAAAAAACGTAATTTCTCAGATACTGAGATTGAAACACTTGTAGGGGAGGTGGAGGCTCGGAAAACTGTGTTATTTGGTGGCCACAGCAGTGGGGTCACTAATAAAAAGAAGCAGTGCGAGTGGCAAAGTATTGCTTCTGCCGTCAATTGTGTCAGTGGGACAGAACGGACAGTTGCAGAATTAAAGAAAAAATGGTCCGACCTGAAGGTATACAAATTTTTTTTTTACCAACATATTACATTTGTGTTTTATTAGGCTATATACCTATATAAATAGCAATATTGATTTTCAAAAAGTTTTATTTACATGTGCTTACAGTATGCAAAATATGTGAAATAAAGATTCTCATTCATTCAAGGTGGAGGCAAAGAGAAAACTGTCCTCCCACCGCCAGAGCGTGGCTGCAACTGGTGGGGGCCCATGTACAGCTGATCTCACATCAGTGGACAGCAAAATCGCGGCTATAATTGGGGAGGTCAGCGTGTGTGGTATTGTGTCGGAAAAGGAGGGAGACACTGACGTGACTGAAACCACAGAGGAGCAAGGTTAAACCGATTTTTAATCATTAACGCTGTACATTTGAGTGTGTGGGGTGATAAATGGATAAATGTTGCCAATTGTTTGTCCTCCAGTCCTTCCGGAGTCTGAAGCTGTAAATGAACAGGAGGTTCAGGGTGAGGGGTTCTCAGATGCAGATGCACAGCGTCCGGCTCAAAGCAGTGCCCCTTCTGCGTCTGGCACGTCCAAAAGTGGTCGGGTACTCACTGACGCAGTCCTGCAGTTACAGCGAGAGACAAACGCTGTCAACAGGGTTGCAGATGAGCTACGGCAGATGAGAGAAGTGATGCAAGAAATTGCACAATCATTAAAAGATGCAGTTAAAACATGAACCTTGAGTTTTGTCTTTCTTTACAAACGCCGCATGACATCCTCACGGATTCTTGCACCTCGTTGATATCCCTCTTGTCGGCCAGGGGGCTGTGGCTCGGGGTCGTAATGCTGGGGTAGAGGGAGATCAGGAGGGAGAGGAATACCGTTTCTCAGTGCTATATTGTGCAAAACACCACACGCCCTGACAATCTTGCACACTTTTGCTGGATGGTATAAAAGTCTGCCACCCGAGGCATCCAGAGCACGCCATCTGCATTTCAGGATGCCGATGGCACGCTCCACAACTGCGCGGGCACGAGAGTGGACCTCGTTATAATGAGTTTCCTCTGCGCTCTGCGGGTTTAAAAATGGGGTGAGGAGCCAGCGTCTCAGGGGGTAGCCACTGTCGCCTGCAGGTTATAATTATATTAAAAACAAAATTGTTACAGTTTCTACTTTTTAATATTGTTAAACTCACCAAGAAGCCAGCCATCACGTACTGCACCTGCATTTAGTCTGTTCCCTACACTGCTATGTGTCAAGATAAAGGAATCATGTGTTGAACCAGGCCAGCGTGCCACAATGTTTGTGAGGGTCATGTTGGAGTCACATATGATTTGCACATTAATAGAATGCACATGCTTTCTATTAACATAAGCAAATTCATTTTCAGATGGTGCCCTTATAGCAACATGAGTGCAGTCAATTGCGCCGATTACATTTGGGAAACCAGACATTGCTGCAAATTGCGTTTTAATTTCGGCCTGTTCTCGCACAGTGTAGGGGAACCTGATGTATCGACTAACCATATTAAGTATACCATTTAAAACGACAGATATTATGGCACTCAGGGACGGCTGTGATATACCAGACCTATAGGGTGAGATGATAGATTCCAATAGAATTATTTCATATACAAAAAGGTCTTAGAGACAAATTTGAGGATTACTTATAGTTTTTTTATATTATTAATTTACCTGTCTGCCAATTCCCGCTGGAAACAGCCGGTTGCCAAGAACCCCAGAGTGGTGAGGACTTGTATTTGGACTGGGATGGCATGGTTCCGGCGTGTTGCCCTCTCTAATACTGGACCCAATTCAGCACATAGATCCAAGAGCACAGCTCTAGGGAATCTAAATCGGCTTATTAGCCAGTCATCATCATGGGCCAGGAAATCATCATGGTCCCTGAAAACTCGTTCTCTCCTTATTCTGCCATTAGCGTAATCCTCCAACAGTGCCAGGAGTGCCATCATGAAGCATTACATACCCGGGTCACCGGAGAATTTATATGTTTCTAGCAAATAGACTGATCGTTAACACCTTGACAAAATCACTTAATTAATTTGTGGGCGAAAATTTAAGACGAAAATGTTATAGTGAACACATGCTTCTTGACGGTTTTGTAATGAACACCGTAATAGTTAGGACCGATGATGAGTAGCGATTGTGCTTCATGACTGTATTTGCAGACTTTGACATTTTATGATATAGGCTATGTACATTAAGGAAAATATTTCCTTTTTACACTGTGTTCTGCAGTTCTCTAATAAAAGGGTATTTCATGCTATTCTGTAGGCTATCACATGTATCGCGCCATGTCCTCCTGTGCTCCCGTTGTGGACAATGTGACTGTAAGGCAGCGCTGATTATTATTTTATTTTACTTTTAATATATTTTGAATTACGTTTGGATTTTACTAGATGTATATAGCCTAAAACAATCGGCACAAATAACACTGTTGGATTTAATCTTCATGATAATGTGGATATAACGTATGAAATGGAGTGAAAATTAAATGTCATTCATTCTTATAATCGTTCTTCTCACATTTATTTTCTACAATCTAACTTCAGTTCACGACCTCACCATCGGTGTCGCCAATTCCCTTTGTCTCCAGAATGTGCGTACGCACGGCTCAAAGTTTGCTTAAAGGTGCGCACATTCTCCCATCAAGTTTGTTTTTTATAGATCACAACCTTTGCGTGGGAACTGGCGTACGTACGTTTCCAGCCCCGTTTTGTGCGTACGCACGCTTTATAAATGAGGCCCCAGGACAGAAGTGACCAGGAGAACATTCCACACATGCTTCTCCTTTATGTCCATATGAGTCTTTCCTGAAGAAGCCAGACTGGCATGGAAATGAGTTTGGATGTTTGGTGCCGGGAGGACAGAAGTATCCATAAGGGCAATTTCCTGTCTGACTGGAACAAGTCAAAGAGAAAGTGCACCCAAAAGCTGCTCTTTCCCATGCAATGAAAGTGGATGGGAACCTGACACCAATCATTACACTGCATACTGTACATAACATAGGAATGTTTTTTTTTGTGATTTTAATAGACTAAATAATCACCAGACAGTTTTTAACAGCTGAAACAAAAACTACTGGGGGCATAGTAGTTCAGTAATGGGCTCTTCCTGGGGATTCTCTGTGTAGCAGTATTTGTGCTCTGGGCACTGTGCAGTCTGAAGGGTCACAAAGTCCTGGCTATAAACTGTAGGTTCCTTTGGGGCATGGAACAGTATTAGGATCCTGAGTAGGGCATAAATAATAGAAAATAAAATAATTGCTATGTTTCGTCCCATTGATCATCTGACACTATGATCAATAATGTTTATGTATTATGTAATTATGTAATGTTTCGTGAGTATATTAAAATGTATATACAAAAGTATAATAATAATAAATTAATATAGTATAGTAAACATTGATTTATATAAACGAATTATTAATATGATTAATGTAATAATAATACAATTATTATTATTATTATATTTCTGGTGATGTCAACCAAATACATTACTATAATTAATAATGATATTGAGAATAATTCAATTAATATATCTGGTCAAAGTTTAATAATAATAATATATTAGTCACGATCATTAGATGGAGTGCCCATGAACTTCAATAGAGGGCACTCCACTCAGGACCATTCCACCCATCAACCACCAGATGTCACTTGGACACTAGCACCTCTCATACTGTTGCACCACACCCAAACTACATTACCCATGAGTCACTGCATCACAATCACCCTGCCACACCTGCACTTCATTCATCAGCCAATTTCCTTGCCACACCTGCACCTCATTTACACACACACATAAAAGCAGTACACTCACTCTCACTCACTGCGAAGTCTTGTTTAGCCAGTCTGACATTTCCGAGCGTTTTTCCCTGTGTTTGTTATTCCTGTGTTTTGACCTTTGGACTGTGTATTCCGACTCTGATTCTCCGCTGCCTGTCCCGATCTCTGCTTGTTTCTGGTTACGATTCTGGTTATCCCTGACACACCTGACGCCATTCCTGATCTCTGCCTGTATGACCATTCTGTTTAAAAAAAGCTGCATATGGATTCGAACGCCTCCGACTCCTTGTTACAGAAGACTTCGCCATACCAGGATCCAGCAGCCCGGTATCCCCTTGTCACTGAGGTATCGGTTCCTGTTTCAATGTCAGCATATCACCAATCCAGCCTAACCACAGATCCAGTTGACCTGCTGTTAGATCTAAAGCAAGGAGATCGATCTATTGAGGACTATGTTCAACAGTTCTGTGAATTGGTTTATCGAGTTCCTCTAGACGATGAAGTCTTGTTTAAGGATTTATTCCGTTTTGGACTCAATGAACCAGTAAAATCATGGTTACCTAGAGGGGAGTTTAATTGCAGCTTAAGGGACATAATGGACTTTGCACTCTTGTTATGTGGTTCTCCTTTCACTTTTGGGAGAGGCAGAGGACTTTAAAGCCCCAAAACTGCTGCACAAGATGGCCGCCAGCCCAGCGCCGCTGCACAAGATGGCCGCCAGCCCAGCGCCGCTGCACAAGATGGCAGCCTCAGTTGAATTTCCAGAGTCAAGTCAGGTCCCCGTCGACTTTCCAGAGTCAGGTTAAGTCTCCACAGACCGACCAGAACAAGGTCAGGTCACCATTAACACCCAAGAGTCAAGTGAAACAACAGTTAAACTTTATGAGTCAAGTCAGGTCCCTGTTGATTTCCCAGAATCTAGTCAGGTCACCATTGATCAGGTCACTGTTGATTTCCCAGAGTCTAGTCAGGTCACCGTTGACCATCCAGAGTCACGTCAAGTCTTCGCTGACCATCCAGAGTCAGGGTTAGTTCCCGTTGACCTTCCAGAGTTAGGGCTAGTTCCTGTTGACCTTCCAAAGTCGAGTCAGGTGCTCATGGACCCTCCATAGTCGAGTCAGGTGCTCATGGACCCTCCAGAGTCAGGGTTAGTCACCGTCGACCTTCCAGAGTCAGGGTTAGTCACCGTCGACCTTCCAGAGTCAGGGTTAGTCACCGTCGACCTTCCAGAGTCAGGGTTAGTCACCGTCGACCTTCCAGAGTCAGGGTTAGTCACCGTCGACCTTCCAGAGTCAGGGTTAGTCACCGTCCACCTTCCAGAGTCAGGGTTAGTCACCGTCCACCTTCCAGAGTCAGGGTTAGTCACCGTCCACCTTCCAGAGTCAGGGTTAGTCACCGTCGACCTTCCAGAGTCAGGGTTAGTCACCGTCGACCTTCCAGAGTCAGGGTTAGTCACCGTCGACCTTCCAGAGTCAGGGTTAGTTCCTGTTGGCCTTCCAGAGTCGAGTCAGGTGACCTTTGAATTTTCAGAGTTGAGTCAGGTTCCGGTTGACCCTCCAGAGTCTAGTCAGGTGCTCGTGCACCCTCCGGAGTCAGGGCTAGTCACCGTTGACCTTCCGGAGTCAGGGTTAGTCACCGTTGACCTTCCAGAATCAGGGCTAGTCACTGTTGACCTTCCAGAGTCAGGACTAGTTACCATGGACTTTCCAGAGCCAAGGCTAGTCACCGTTGACCTTTCAGAGTCAAGTCAAGTCACTGGTGATCGTCAAGGACCGAGTCAAGTCACCGGTGATCGTCAAGGACCGAGTCTAGTCACCGGTGATCTTCAAGGACCGAGTCTAGTCACCGGTGATCTTCAAGGACCGAGTCTAGTCACCGGTGATCTTCAAGGACCGAGTCTAGTCACCGGTGATCTTCAAGGACCGAGTCTAGTCACCGGTGATCTTCAAGGACCGAGTCTAGTCACCGCTGATCTTCAAGGACCGAGTCTAGTCACCGCTGATCTTCAAGGACCGAGTCTAGTCACCGCTGATCTTCAAGGACCGAGTCTAGTCACCGCTGATCTTCAAGGACCGAGTCTAGTCACCGCTGATCTTCAAGGACCGAGTCTAGTCACCGCTGATCTTCAAGGACCGAGTCTAGTCACCGCTGATCTTCAAGGACCGAGTCTAGTCACCGCTGATCTTCAAGGACCGAGTCTAGTCACCGCTGATCTTCAAGGACCGAGTCTAGTCACCGCTGATCTTCAAGGACCGAGTCTAGTCACCGCTGATCTTCAAGGACCGAGTCTAGTCACCGCTGATCTTCAAGGACCGAGTCTAGTCACCGCTGATCTTCAAGGACCGAGTCTAGTCACCGCTGATCTTCAAGGACCGAGTCTAGTCACCGCTGATCTTCAAGGACCGAGTCTAGTCACCGCTGATCTTCAAGGACCGAGTCTAGTCACCGCTGATCTTCAAGGACCGAGTCTAGTCACCGCTGATCTTCAAGGACCGAGTCTAGTCACCGCTGATCTTCAAGGACCGAGTCTAGTCACCGCTGATCTTCAAGGACCGAGTCTAGTCACCGCTGATCTTCAAGAACCGAGTCTAGTCACCGCTGATCTTCAAGGACCGAGTCTAGTCACCGCTGATCTTCAAGGACCGAGTCTAGTCACCGCTGATCTTCAAGGACCGAGTCTAGTCACCGCTGATCTTCAAGGACCGAGTCTAGTCACCGCTGATCTTCAAGGACCGAGTCTAGTCACCGCTGATCTTCAAGGACCGAGTCTAGTCACCGCTGATCTTCAAGGACCAACTCTCTGTCTTTCCTCATGGCCACGGAGGTCCTCCATGAACTCACCGCCTGCCCTGTAATGGCCACGGAGGCCAGCTACCATCTCATCACGGCCACGGAGGCCGCTATTAACCTGTTAATGTTCTCTGTTTCAGTCCCACCTGAGCAGACTTGCTCTCCTGTGCTTCTGGCTTCTGTCCCGTCTGCTCGTCTGTGGTGGTCCTCTGCTCCGCCCTGGTGGGCTTCTGTCCCGTCTGCTCGGCTGTGGTGGTCCTCTGCACCGCCCTGGTGGGCTTCTGTCCCGTCTTCTCAGCTGTGGTGGTCCTCTGCTCTGCCCTGGTGGGCTTCTGTCCCATCTTCTCGGCTGTGGTGGTCCTCTACTCCTCCCTGGTGGGCTCCAGCTCCACCTGCTCTGCCTTGGTAGACTCTTGTTCCCGAGTTAGGCCCATGGCGGGCTCCTGTTCCCGAGTTAAGCCCATGGCGGGCCCCTGTTTCCTATGTCAGGCCCAGGAGGGGCTCCTGTTTTCCTGAGTTAGGCCCAGGAAGGGCTCCAGTTCCGCCTGCTCTGCCCCGGTCCCTGACCACTGCACTTCCTCATGGACCTGGCCCTCCATCCCTCCCCCTCTTCCGCCTCCGCTCCACCGCCCTCCTAGATTGTTTTGAGCGTCTGGAAGCCGCTCCCTTGTCGGTGGGGGGGGGGGGGGTGGGGGGGCGGGGCTATGTCACGATCATTAGATGAAGTGCCCATGAGCTTCAGTAGAGGGCACTCCACTCAGGACCATTCCACCCATCAACCACAAGATGTCACTTGGACACTAGCACCTCTCATACTGTTGCACCACACCCGAACTACATTACCCATGAGTCACTGCATCACAATCACCCTGCCACACCTGCACCTCATTCATCAGCCAATTTCCTTGCCACACCTGCACCTCATTTACACACACACATAAAAGCAGCACACTCACTCTCACTCACTGCGAGCGTTTTTCCCTGTGTTTGTTATTCCTGTGTTTTGACCTTTGGACTGTGTATTCCGACTCTGATTCTCCGCTGCCTGTCCCGATCTCTGCTTGTTTTTTGGTTACGATTCTGGTTATCCCTGACACACCTGATGCCATTCCTGATCTCTGCCTGTATGACCATTCTGTTTAACAAGAATGCCTCCGACTTCTTGTTACAATATTTGGTCAAAGTAAAAAAAAAAAAAAAATTATATTTCTGTTAACATCAACCAAATATGTTAATGTAATTGGTAATGATAGTAATAACAACAACACTTGGTTAACTTCTACTAAAGCTAAAGTTACCATAGAGTTCAGCTGAATATTTAATTTTCTCTCACACTTAATTTATTTATTTATTTTTAAAATGCTATCCTCATGTCCCTTTAAATATTCAAATGTAATATACAGAATACGCTTGACTATTTACATCAATACTGATTATTTGCATGACTTTGCAATGTGTCCATCATAAAGTATATCAATATGGCACTAAACTGATTTTAGGCCATATTTCAAATGCCTGTTTTTCTTCAAGGTGGAAAAGATGTTTCACACGTACCTTCAGGACAGTAGTGTCCAGAGTTGCATCTCCCAGAAGGAGCGGTCACTCCTGCTAAACAGTACCAGCATCTCGTGCACGGCCTGCTCTAATGCTCCGACTCCAGTCCACTGTGATCGCTCCAGGTACCAGCTGGACACTTGTTCTGAGTGGGAAACATAGTGCCCACAGGACAATAATGCCCTGGAAAGCACAACAGTGGAGGCTTCTGGATGCCACCAGTGCCTGTAAAAGCAGAAATTGTTTAATAGTATTTGAATACAGGTAAATAAAACTTGCAAAAACATAAACTACTGTACATGGCATGATAAACTACTGTACATGAGGTGCCATACTACCTCCGAAGGTAGTATCGCACCTCAAAGACAAGCAAGATGTGTGGGACTCTGCTAGCACTGGGAGAGGTCAGTGAGGTCTGTACAGTTACGAAGGGTACCAGGAGGACAAGCGTTGGATGGATCATTTGGTCAGGCAGAACCTGGTGGACATACAAATTTTAAAAAAAACAAACAAACAAAAAAAAAATACACATTTTGACTAGTAAAATGTGTTAAAGTGTTTCTTTAGATGGTCAAATGCCCAAACTTCTAAAACCAACTAAATGGACTAGTCTGACCAGTCCAGCTGGTTTAAAAAAATAAATAAAAATTATCATGTGCTAAAGGCACTAACTCTAGCATACAATCCACATCTGGAAATTTCATTGCAACTTGTGTGCATGCTTTGCCTAGGTAACAAATGCTTGCAGTCTGCCAGCGCATACTACCCCTCCAAAGGGGTTAAAGGTGCCTGGCTGATAATAAGACATTGGGTCACGTGTTCCTTCGGGACAATAGAAGCCTGGTGGACACTTTAAACAGTCCTTTACACCTATGATGAAAATAGACACAAATATCAACACAATGGTAGATTTATATGACTGTGCTTTAATGACAATGAAGGCTTTAGGAATTAAATCTTACTCAGTGCCCCCTGATGTGGGGTGAAGGTCTCTTGTGGGCATAAGATCTCACTGAGTGTGCATGCCTGACAGTACCTACCACGGGCACAAAGCAAGCCATGACCCAGAGAGCCTACAAATCAAAGAGGGTTTCAAGTTTTCTGGCTTTTAGTCCAATTATTATTATTATTATATTAGCTTTGGGGAATAATGTACTACTAAATGTATTGCAACTTATAATTGTAATTCACCATTTCATTGAAATGTCTTCCTCTCTCCCGGCTCTCTGTCTTGCTCTTTTTCATTAGGATGAGGGATTACAATAACACTCATGTTTTGTAACTTCCTTAAGACATACCATTTTTTTTTTTTTATAATAATGATCATATAAATAATGTAAATGTCTTGGTTAACTTCATAAACACACATGTAATGTATAATACAGATATAGGTAAAATAATAGGGTATTTATAAATAACGTTTAGATAAATATTATATCATACATTTAGAAATGTGTTAAAACAAAAATCTGTCATTTAAAAATGAGAAAAATTACTTTTATAAAATATTATTGTTATAATATTATTTATGTTGCTGAGCAATGGTATATTAATGTTAAAACTGTGTTAAAAGGGTTAAAAGAAAAACAAACACTGCATACAAACATCTCTTTAATATGATTGCCGGTTGTTTTAGTATTAAAATCTTAAAATTACAAACATGTATCTACATGTTATTTCTGTTAGTACAACAGTAAGTTGAATAAACAGAAATCAAGATGTGTTTTATCTTAAACACAAAGCCATAATGTAAAATGTCACAAACAACTTTTCCATCTTCTCTGCACTCCAGACCCACATCAAACACTCTTACAGCACATCACACTCAGGAAACAGATGAGGGCAGGAAATGGTTCAACAGCAGTGAATCATGTGGGTTTAGGAAAATAAAAGTTGCAGCTTGCAGTCTTCGCTAAACACAAAAGCATAAAATTGAACTATTTTCTACAAAAAGATTATTTCTATAGAAAACCAATCATCTTTCACAGATAATTTCAGGACAACAAAAAGCAAGATATAATGTATAATATGAACGTGTGTGTTTTGGGTTCATGTGGGACAGAAGTGACCCTCTGCACACCTCTTGCAAGCTGCCCTACTTGTCTGACCCAGTTGTCCTCTTGCGGTTCCACCAGGGCAAGGTAACCCGTGTGGCACGCCCGTGCCTTCTTCACAGTAATACCCTTGTGGGCACAGAAACTGAGAGCTCGTCCTCCGAGAGGTGCCCTCCAAACAGTAGGAACCTAGGAAGAACAATTCCAGCTATTATCATGTAAATTAGGAGTATGCAACATCTAGCTCTGATCCTCAAACTTGATAGACTGTTGTCTGTTTACACATTCCAAGCAAAATGTCAGTCTGTGCATAAATTGAATCTTTCTGCTGGTTACATCATTATACCATAGCTGGCAATAAGTGACTGTCTTTATGAGTGAGTCATTGAATCAAACAGCATGTTAAATCAAACAAAAATGGCAAATTTGAACCTATTACAAAATCTGCTTGGGGAAATGATTCACCCTTGCCCAAAATTCCTGATCATACAGATACCTTTTTGGAATCAATGGATTTTGCCCATGAAATTTTGCAGAGCAATGGTAAATGTGACCACGTGTTTAATGAAATTTTAGCACAGATTCCTATTGAAATGACTGGATTTATCCCTCAAAAGCCAGTCTGATCTCTCTTCGTCTCGGTATGTCCCAGAGGGACAGGAGATAAGCTGTCTTGACCTCTGACCAAGATGAGACTGTCCCCTTGACCAATTCAGTGTCTCTGTTCTCCTGCAGGCTGATGAACCAATGCATTTTTTACACTCACTCTGGCCCGGAGTACTGGCCCACGGGACAAGGAAGAGGTGCGGTGCTTTTTGAATGGACAGTGGCTTCCTTAAAGAGGAAACTGAATAAAATGTATAGGGATTTACAAGGAGTTTTGTGTATGTAAACATGTACAGGTATGCCTGTTGTGACATTGATACTTGTGTTTATTTTGGCTTTAGCAGATGCAAGCAAGACATCAAAGGCATGTGAATTAAACATGGGAGTCCACACTTACCAGGACACCGCTGACATTGAGCACTGCACAGAGTGGAATAGTAGCCTTGAGCACACTCAACACACTCCATCTGGGGGAAGTTAGGCTCTTCTCCGGGGCCACACTAAAATAGTAAGAAAAACTTATATAAATAGTTTACGCCACATGCTTTGATTGAGTATAATTTACCAAAATCTCTTAAGCAGCATTTAAGTTTGTGCCAAACTTCATTTAAAGGCCCTCTATGCAAACAAAGCCAAAGGGGCACAACAGACACTGGGTGAGTCCCTCCGGAGCATAATGTCCTGAGAGACATGCTGTAAGGTTACCTGATGCGCTCTCACAAGAGAAACCAGCAGGACAAAGTTTGCATTCCACATGGTCTTCTATGCTAACCAAACCTTGGAAACAGGCCTTTAAGAGACAATTACAAATATATACTTATTAGATTCACATTATAATAATTATTTGATGCATTAATTGATCCATTAATGCATTAATTGGCATTCACCAACAATGAGCAATGAACGTTTCTTACAGTATTGTTAAAATGAGTTAATAAAGTTAATTATTAGTTCAAGGAAGCTCAGGTACATACATTAAATAATTTTAACAGACACAACTTTTGATTTTAATAACCTATAAGTAAAAATTTAAATTGAACTGAACATCAACTAAGGCTAATAAATGCTTTAGAAGTGCATTTTGAATTGTTAATTCATGTTATATAAACTAATTTAACCTTATTGCAAAGTGTTACATACGTGACAGATTTTGTACCTTTTGTACAAATATAAACACACATTCATTTTGTTTTATTATTTACTAGGATACCTGGCAGTCCTGGATACTGCTTTTTCCAGTGTAAGGGTTAAACATGCATTTTTGGCCTTTTATGGGTGCTGACACATTACCAGGAAAGCCGAAATGCATATGAAAATGTGTTTTATTATTATTATTTTGTAGGTTTAATACAATTACACAAAATCTTCTAGAAACCTAAAATCACACTTACAAGCACAACTGCCCTGCAGAACACTCAAGACAAGTCCCTGATGAATAGCAGGTTCCCTCTGGGGATGCTATTTGAGTCTGATTATAGCAGATTAAACACTCTGAACCCTCAGAACTCATGTGACCTCCTGCACCAGCATATTACAAAATAATAACTAACTGCATCAGTTATCAATAAACTTACTGTACGACCAATATTCAATAAATGAGTACATTTCATTTATTTAACACACTATGTAATGAATTTTATCTCATGCTGATAGTAATTACCTGATATAAGGACATTCCATCTCTACCTAAAGCCAGTCCATGTTACGCAGAAGAAAAATATAAGGAATTACTGGTTCATAGTAATTGTTTTTTAAGCTCCCTTTTAATTGCAGCATCTATCTAAAGGTCTATCAGTGAATTGGGACACCTCAGTAATTGAAAGTGAAGTTCAAGCCATGTAACTTAATTCCAGTCAGAAGCCAGTGATACACTCACTGGGCAAAACTGTACACTTCAAGAATATCAATCTGTTTTTTAAACCATGGATTGTACATGATCTTATTTACCTGTTAATTTCATAACGTCAGAGTAATAAATATTTTACACCAACATGCACTCACATTAGTATTTACAGTATAATCACTGTAAAAAAATCCAACTCACAAAAAGTTAGACTAATGATTATATTTTAGTTAACTGGACAATTAAATGCAAAAATGTTGGCATAACTAGTGAAAAGACATTGGTTCAACAATCGTTGGACCTACCTAGAATTGATCGTAAATTCAATTTGTAAATTCAAGTTAACAAGCATACAAGTTGGGTTTGAGGTTGGAGCATGCGCACTGTAACGACCATGAAATTGGTGCATGTGCAATGAAGCGCGCCAACATCGAACAGACAAAGGAGCCTCACCCTAACTGTGGTGGATACGGTGAATAATCTAAAGCCCCAAAAAGACAGCGTACTCCTTTAACTTGCACTTATATAGCTTGTTTTGTAACATGTTTTGTGTTAACAATTTAAAATGTTAAACATAGAACATTTTAAGTATTTAGGACCGATTGAATGAGATAGCACTTTGAATTTTTTTTTTTTTCTGCCTACTCATTTAATTACTTTTTTAAGAATGAGTATGGCTAAAGTTACCAATGTGTTACTGCTGGTTTGAAATAAAACCTGGACCAAAATATCAAGCATGTAGTAGTTTTATTTTAACCTTGTGATGCTGTTTAAAAACACATTTTTAGTCAACTGAACGTACTTTATTAAGTCAAGTGAAAATAACATTAAAAGTTGAAATTACATAACAAAAGTTTTTTTAACTATAAAAACTCAACCAGCTGAACAAATGATCTTAAGTTGGGAGACATGTGACCTTACTCAGTGAATTGAGTTAAGTGAACTAATTCGTTTAAAAGTTGAGTAAACTCAAAAAAGCTGTGCAGCAAATTACCTTGTAATTTTAAGTTGTCAACTTTTCTTTTTTTACAGTGCTGAGAATAAACAAACAAAGAGGTGACAAAAAACAAACAATTAAATTTTTTTTATATTAATTTCTACTAATAAAATACATTAAAAAAACAAAAACGTAAAACAGAGTACATTAAAATAGATTATGATGGAGTGACGCTTTTCTCTGTGGTAATGCAAAGGCAAGAGGTTTCCTGTTCCTTTAGGAAACTTTACACTTCTGCAGCTGTGCAAACCGTACTAACCTCAAGTTTCCGCTGCAAAGCATGAACATGATCCAGTTTACTGCAGCAATGGGCTGATAAATGAATCAACATGCTGGGAAAGTTACTTTGACTCATTAACTTGGATGTTATCAAGAGTCAGACTGTGAACTTCTTTTATTATCACTCTTCGTCCCCTTGGAATTATACGGTTCTGTCTGCATTCCGAGTAGTTTTGAGATTTTGAGCTTCAAAGTTTTTGTGTGTATAGATATAACTTTGTTGTTTATTTAAATAAGAAGTCCCAAAATGTAAAAAAAAATTAAAAAAAATCTATCACACAATGTAAATAAGTTGTCAATGAATAAGAATATGTGAATACCTCAATTTTGAGAAAAATGTCAGATAGAACCTTATAATTCCAAGGAGGCGTCTTGCAAATTCCATTTAAATAGTTTAGATACATGGAAAATGTTAATTAGATTAAAAACAACAGTCTGTTAACATGTGGGCTAGAACTGCGCCATTTGTTTGTAACTTCCTTAAGACATACCCTGTATTTTTTTTTTTATAATAATGATTATATAAATAATGTAAATATCTTGGTTAAATAATCAAAGAATACCACAGTGCCATGCAAATCAGGCCGCAAAAGGCCCAGTCATATTTTGCCATGAATTACAATGTTCCAACAGCTCAGTTAACCACATTTTACGGAGGCAGGTGCTATTCTTAAACAAAGCCCACCTCATGGGGAGGAGCTTCCCTTTGTTTCTCTGCCATGCTATAAACCATTTATCATTTATGCAGATATAAGTAAAAGTATCTTGAATGAATGCCAAAACATGTTTCTGATTCCTGTGATGCTACTTTTACAACTAGGATTCCAAGGTAATATCAGAGAGATGCTATCATTTTAATTTATCATGAATTATCTTATTAATTATATCTAGAATATTAGATGTTTCTGTAAATAGTTAAACTAGTTTTTAAATTAATATATATATATATATATATATATATATATATATGTGCAGTTTCTAGTTGCTGTTAACGTTGTGGCTCTTTACAGATTCTGTGAGTGCTGGAATCCAGCGTGAGATTCAGAATGCAAGACTCCAACAGCCGTTTACTTTAAACTGTACCTACAACTGTTCCAGTGGCTTCACTCGTGGTACATGGACATGGGAAGACACTCCAGCTTGTGGAACGTGCCACTGGGATCAGAAAAATTCTAAGTTAGGAGATGTGTGCACTGTGAGCTTGTACATACCTCTTCTAATTATGGAGCAAACACGTTATAACTATTCGTGCTTTTCTGAAGAGAGTGACCGCCCGGGCCTTCCTCGTAAAATTGAGCTTCTGGTAACACTGCAAGCCCATGGTAAGAGGTGTTTGAGTTTACTGCTAACAATGAATAACATATAATGTTAAAAAAAAATAATAATTCTTTGTCAAGAACAGATTTGGATGCATTTAGCAATACATCACTTGCTTGCCAATGGATCCTCTGCAGTGAATGGGTGATGAAAATAGCTGATGAAAAAGTTAGGGTAATCCACAAGTAATTCACATGACTTTAGTCCAATCGATTAGTGTCTTGTGAAGTGAAAAGCTGCTCGTTTGTAATGAACAAATTCATTACGATTTTGTTTTATTTTTAACTTTCAAAGTGTTGCTAAAATACAAGTCCTTCGTCTGTCATATTGCTTGCTCCAATGAAAAAAAGTTGTCTTGTCTGAATCAGGAGAGAAATATACACAGATCAAGCACCATTTGCAAGCGAAAACTGTCCAAAACAGTTTTACACAAATATGCCAGTGGATTTTGATGTTTCATAAGTGATTGGTGTAAAAGTAAAATGCTGTGATGGTGGATGTTTTTTTTTTCTTTCTTAAAAACATGCATCTTTTCATTTCACAAGACCTTAGTTGATGGGCTGGAGTCATGTGGATTATTGTGTTTTTTTTATCAGCTGTTTTGACTCCTAATGACACTGCAATGATTCACTGCAGAGGAGAAATTTAGCATTTAATGTAATGCTGCAATTCTCCAAATTTGTGAAGAATGAGGAAACAAACTCATCTAGATTTTGGAAAACCTGAGAGTGAGAGTCATATTTGTGTGAACTATTCAATTCCTTTAATTAATCTAAAGACTTTTCTTACCATTCCTGCAATCATGCTTTATACAGATGAATCTGAAGGACAAGTAACACCTCCTGAAGCCGGTAAGTCTATAAGTTATGGATCTGTAAGGATAGTTCTACTCATTGTACTATTTCTAAGGCATTATTAATTTGTATTAATTGTTTTGGATGTTGTTGACTTGTCTAGATCCATCTCTGAGAGTAAAATTATATAGGGGTGAGACAGATTTAGATGAGGTGTTTACATCGCTTTCCACCATCGAAGTGATGGCAGGAACCTCACCCAAACTTCTCTGTGTCGCCCCTGACATCAAGCACTGTGAGGTGCAGTGGGTCAGAGAAAACAGTACCCTCCCCTTCACCAAAATAAGTGACACCATAGTACAGTGGAGTGAAATCAAAGCAGAGGATAGTGGACGATACAGGTGCAACACCAAAGGGACCTGCACTGACCAGGCTATCACTGTGGAAATAGAGGTCATCACATCGGGTGAGTGTTTTCACACTTCAGAAATACATCAACCCATTTTCAGATTCACATACAACAAAGTCCATCAAGTAAGCATTTTTTCTTACAGATGGATTTGCCTGGGCCAAGATCTTTGCAGCTTTTGCAGTGTCTGCAGTGGTTATCCTGACGGCCCATCTGGTGTATTTGTGCTACAGAAAGGGATGTAAGATCATGGATTCTGCAAACATAGTCCATGAAAGGTAATTCACAATTTTATGTGGAAAATGTATCATTATGAAACAGCAAGACATTTCAAATCTCTTTCATTATCTGGTTTCTTTTAGGGTTACATCCAGAAGTGCTGTGGTGATGAAGCCAATCGCTCAAGGTCTTTCTCAATTTATTATAAATATAAAAATACAATAATAGATGTATAGGTACTACCTGTAAAAAGTTTGGAATAATTACCATTTTTACTGTTTCTGAAAAAAGTCTGTTATGCTCACTAAGGTTGCATGTTTTTGATCAAAGCTACAGTAAAAATAATATTGTGAAATATTATTACAAATTTAAAATGCTGTTTTCTGTATTAAGCTGCACAACTGTTTTCAACATTGATAATAATAAGAAATATTTCTTGAGCTTGAGTATCAAATCAGCATATTAGAATGATTTCTGAAGGATCATGTGACAAGTAAATGGTGCTGAAAAAAGGAATAAATTACAATATAATTATTAAAATTAAATTAAATATATTAAATTGAAATTAATATTAAAATGTATAAAAAATATAAATAATTTTAAATTGTAATAATATTTCACAATACTACATTCAATATAGTGTATCTGGGACTGGCAGTAACATTTAAGAGTTAACTGGTCCACATTTTTTTCATTTATTTTTTATTTAATCCCAGACAGTCAGAGTGATCATGAAGTCCCTTATGCTGACATTGTGATCTCTGTGAGAGGATCCAGCAACCCGGATCTACCTGACACCTTTAACCAGACTTCAAAAAATCAAAGACCAGTGAGAATTAATATTATTCTAATATTCTTAAACACACACACACACACACACACACAGAGAAAATGAATCAGCTAGTTTTCACAGGTTTGTTTAATCTCATGGGACCATGCAGATGTGTGACGGTGTGAATGTGTTTTGCAGAGATGGAGGGATGAGGCCAGAGCAGGGCTACTGCACGCTTCAGCTGACAGACTGCACATCCACTCTAAAGAGGTCACTAGGAAATTAAGCACAACGTCTGAATATGCTGTAATAACCTACTCCTGTGAAGCTCTTAGTTAGTTACTTAAAAAAAACTGCATATCTGATTAAAAAAAATAAATTATATAAAAATAAATAAATAGAAGGCAAAATGTGAAAATTGTGAATAGCTGTCTGCCTAATTTCTGTTGTCTATAAAAAAAAATTAAAAAAAAACATGAGTATGTGTGGACTTGTGTGTTACTGCATTGCATTTGCTTTGTAGCTCAATTATTATTATTATTTTTAGTGTGTCGGCAGCTTTGCTTTTTTTTACCAGGACGGTCTGTTTGACTTAAAATAATGATTTAAGTAATTTATAGTATGAGTCTAAAGTCCAATTCCACAACAAATAAATAATAAACGACTCAAACACCAGTTCAAAATCCAGTCCTATAAATTGTTTTTTTTTTTTTTTTGTTAATTTAAGGAGGAACTTATCCTAAACCAACCTATATCTTTTTGTTTGTTTACTTATTTCATAGAACTATGGCCTAGTAGGCTACTGATAAAAGCTTAGAAATTCCCTTGAATTTGTTCATACTTGTAATAATTCCTTACATTTATACAGTGCTTTTCTAGGCACTCAAAGTGCTTTACATAGTCGGGGTATCCCCTAATCCACCTGGATGATGCAACGGCAGCCAAATTGCACCAGAACGCCCACCACACACCAGCTTACTGGTGGAGAGGAGACAGAGTGATGAAGCCAATCAGCGGATATGGGGAATGTTAGGAGGTCATGATGGTCAGAGGCCAATGGGCGAATTTAGCCAGGATGCCAAGGTCACACCTCTACTCTTTTCGAAAGACATCCTGGGATTTTTACTGACCACAGAGTCAGTTCTTCGGTTTAACATCTCATCCGAAGGACGGTGCTTGTTGAAAGTATAGTGTCCCCATCACTAGACTGGGCACTAAGACCCACACAGACCTCAGGGTGAGCACCCCCTGCTGGCCTCACTAGCACCTCTTCCAGCAACAACCTAGTTTTTCCCATGAGGTCTCCCATCCAGGTACATGACCAGGCTCAGCCCTGCTTAGCTTCAGTGGGAAACCGGTCTTGGGCTCCAGGGCGATATTGTTGCCTGCTTTGTACCTGGACTTGTAGTGTTTCAAGTCCAAGTATGCATGAAGAGTCAGATTCTAGAAGTTACATATTCAAAGATTTATTAGCATCAAATGCCAACAACAAACACAGCCAGCATGCCACATAATTGCTCACATTGAATTGTTCTTCTCCACCTTTTATAGGTACCAACTAGTAACCCATAGTGCCCTCTTCTGGTGAATCAGTAAGACAAGAACACAACAATACTTTACACATTTAGCGAGCTTTGGACTCTGAAAGGTGGTTATATGCTATTTATATGTCCAAAAATATTATCATATTTACCTGCTTTTTTCACGTTTTGATATGGTTGGAAAACTAGAATGTTTCAGACTGGATCGTGAATTTAGAACGCTTGATCGATTGCCTCGTGATTCGTGAATTCGGACATCGCAGAATTACAACAAATTGACATAAAACACGAGACACACGACAAGACTGTGAGCGGGCATGTTTCTCAGGTCAGTAATCTCGATCGACAAGCATTTAACAGTGACACTGAGCATTGATCGTAAAAATATAGCAAAACGAGTCTAGCTTCGAACAAATGTAACGGGATGTAGTTATCATGGAGTCATTTGTTTGGCATGTGTTATAGTTATGCACAAAAGAAATGAATCTGGTAAACCATAGCTTAATGATATATAGCATTTTTATATAAAAATGCTGCTCCCAAAGTAACTAGACCTGATCTTTTCAGTTAATATTTGACAATAAAATACATCAAATCCCGGCGGGAGTCCTCAGACTAACGTTACTTTAAATATTTGATACAGTGCAAAAAAAATTATGTATACTAATGTTTTTCCTTTAGAACATGACAATAAAGCGACTTGCTTGAATGTGAAACGTTTGATGTTTGAACCACATGCAGGTTGCATAGCAACGTTTCACAACATTCGACTCATTTAGAACGTTAAGAAATATCACACCAGTACACCTGCAAAAAGATTAAATGTATTGATTATCGATTTATCAAGATAAGAAATTGACAACAAAAGTGTTACAATATGTATTTCATTTTAAAGAGAGAAAAAACCAGTTTGTCTTTCATTTTAGCAGATCATATGTAATGTCAAAGTCACTATGTGTATATCATGCAGTAAAGAGAAAATCATCATCTTAATGAGAAAATCACTATTAAATTATTGTTGTAATTATGTGGAAAACATTGTAAATTAGCCATTAACCACCATTAACATTAACGTTTAAAAAAGTGTCTTTTCCCTTATTAAACTCAGACCCGAGAATTGTATAAGATGTCTGTTCCCTTCTCCAACACAAACCTGCGGATCCCTAGAGTTTTTGGGAATTTATTGGAGGGTCTTGCTAAAGAGGTGTTGAGAGACCAGCCTGAGGACATCCCAACCTTTGCTGCTCTCTACTTCACAAAGCTGACATATGAATTACAAATATATGAGTTAGTTATTACATGCTTATACAGTATGCCTTTGTCAAAGCCAAGGCAAAGTTGTTTTGTTTAAAAGTGCTTGTATTTTGATCAACTATACTGCCAAAGCATACTTGAAAAGAATAATTGTACAAAGTAATGTATGCTTTGTTCCAGAAAGTGGCCTAGACCCAGCAGAGTGAGGTGCAAAGCTGGAAGACAGGTTCTACAATAATCACTCATTTAAAGTACCTAATATATATATATATATATATATATATATATATATATATATATATATATATATATATATATATATATATATATACTTATAAGGCATCACTTTCCGAGACGTTAGATTATATTATATTCTTCTAACGTGGTATTTGAGTGTTTGTTCTTCTCAAAACAGGGCACAGCAATACAAGGAAACTACATTTCACCTAAGATAAATACAAGGTCTGTGAATGAGAAAGAGTGATTTCGCTCTTTAACTCCCCCTAACTGTTTTCCAGATGAGAGAAACAGGCAAGATTAAAGTAGTGTGACATTTTAGATGAAAGTGTAGGCAATAAAACTGAAAATTACTTGTATAGGATTACCTGTAGTTTTGGTAGGATCTCCTTGATTCTGGTCATACATTCTTGCAGTGCAGCAGTTTTATAAAAGATTGTAGCAGGATGAAACTCGACGAGTTGCTCTCTGTTTCTGTGGCTGGGCTTCGATCATTTGATCAAGCAGAGGACTGCTCCTAGAGAATTGATGGTTGTTTCAGAGATATGCATCTGGGTTGTACATTAGGATTCATTTATCACTCCTGTTGTACTTGTTTGTGCTTCTATTTATTTACATTCTCAATCACTGTTGCATATTAAAGTATCCTTGCCTTCTTACATGTAAATTTTCAGAAATGACGCCGGCCATTTTGAAACTTTGGGAAACAAAATGAAACCCTAACCATATCGAAAGACCTCAACACTAATAATTCAGAGGTAACTGAAGTAAAGCAAAAATATGAGTTATATAAGAAGTTCGATGAGGAATCTGGTGAGAGGGAACATGGACCTGCTGCAGATATTCCCTATGTGGGAACGGCAGATGTTGATATATGTTCTCAGGAAGCAACGCGGTCGCGACTCGCACGCGGTGCGACACGCTCGACGCCTCAGGGGCGCAACTGCCCGAGCGCTTTGGAAACAATGAGAAAGTGGCGCGACTAGCGATTTCCACGCGTTTTTAGGCGCGAATTATTGACGACAAAAGCGATGACCCTCAGTACCCCTCAAGCTGAGATGTTGATGTGATGTGATATCTGATCTAAGTGGGCGTGGTCTGCGTAAGGTAGAGAGGGCATGACTGATGATGTCATGACATGACAACGCGATTCTCAGCCTGCGCTCCAGCTGAGTAATCAATTTTATTTTTTTAAAAATAATTTATATATTTTATATTCAAACCGAAAACATAATGTGATTAACACTCAAGTCATTCAAGTCATCCTGTCTCAAGTCAAGTCAAGTCCCGAGTCTTTAACTTCCAAGTCCGAGTCAAGTCTCAAGTATTTTATTTTTGGTCAAGTCAAGTCACAAGTCATAAAAATAGCGACTCGAGTCGACTCGAGTCCAAGTCACCAAGTCACAAGTCCCCATGTCTGCTTGAAAGTGAGAACTTGGAGGATCCTGACAGTGATTACAAAAGGTATTTTTGTTTCTTTCTTTTCTTTTCTTTCACCCCCCTTTCATATGGTAAACAAAAATATGGTATTTGCATAAAGAATATGGGTTGTGAAATAATAAATTTAATATACATTTTTATTTAAATAAAAGCCTCATCCTAAAAGGCCATGAAAATAATTCAATTTTATTTTGAAATCACGATTTTGGCTTCCCATGATTATGAAAATATATGCATTGAGTCAACAGTTATTGTGTCTAACACCTTTTAAAGCAGTGTGCTTTCGCACTTGCCTAAATGTTTAGTTGTTTTTCTTTTCTTGTGGAAGTGTACTACAACATTTTAATATAATTATTAATATAAATTATATGATAAATATACTATTTTAATAAAATGATTATTGTATTGTGTTTTATTTAAATGTGTATATACACATGCATATTATTTATTATTGTTTATTATTTGTACATTTATTTTTGTCCTTTATTATAATTGAAGTTCAAGGAAAGCCACTGTCAAAAAAAAGGTTCTATAAATAAACAAAAAAAGTTAAATAAATTCAAGATCTATGAGGCATTTATGAAACATTCCAAAATCTATGAGTAATTGTGTTAAATAATCGTGATGTCAGTATTGAGCAAAATAATCGTGATAATTATTTTTTTGCCATAATCAAGCAGCCATACACCATTCTTATCTTGGATGCAGACTATTCCTTTTATTGTCCCAAGTTAGTAAGTAAAAATAAAATCTTCAAGGACTTGTGAGATCAACAGTTCGGCTCTGTACCTCTCGGGAGAACAGTGATTTAAGATGTCCCTGAAATAGTCCAGCTGGTGGGTATACAAGACTGCAAGAGAGTAAAAAAAAGCTCAAACGATACATACATGCTATATCATATAGACACTATGCGTAGACTCAAACAAATGATTGCAACATTTCATTAAGAAATTTAGAAAGCTTTAACCAAGATGTTGGAAGAATATCCATATTCTTCTTTAAAGGGGTTTGAATGAGACCGATTTAGTGGTGTTTCCATGGAAACATTTTACTGACCATTTATCTGAGTGAGAAACTGATCTAGATTTTGGAGTTTTGTGATCTTTCCAAAGAAACCGAATATGTACCCTATTAGCCACTTCACTTCACACAAAGTGGAGTGTTTCAAGTTTTGTGGGGGTTAATTAGAGACGCACACACTAAAGCATGGCTCTCTTCTTCTTGCTCTAATGTAGGTCATATAACCTGACCTATATCAACTCTTGTCCAATGAGTTTATATGCTGTAGGAGGGGCAAGGGAATCGTGTAAGTGCTATTTTCAGGAACAATATTCATGGATATCATCAATCTATGGCACTGTAAAGTGACCTCAGCTTCTTCTTGGAAACTCAGTGTTTTAACACTCCGGTGCTCTGTGAACTGACTTCATTAACTCCCAGCCTTACACCTCCAGCAGATGCCAAGAAAACTGATACCATTACAGCAGAGCTGCATCTTCTCTCTTTAATCTTGGTAGGGTAGGAGGCAGGAGATGCAGCAGTGTTCCAGAGAAATAAAGGGCAATGGATTTACTGTCTGTTTGTCTTACTCTACAGTATATTGCCACAGGGTGGAGGAGGCACGGACTGTGTAGGACTGACTGTGTGATGTGGGGAGCTGTTTCTAGTATTTTCTTAGCAAATGATGATAGCCCTCAGGAATATTTTAGACTGTGAATATCAGTCATGTTATATAATTAGATTGGACCATGGTATGTCTCTTTTTAATCATTCTCTCCCCTACAAGGCTAAATCAAGTATCTCATCCTATTGGTAACAGGTGTGAAGAAAAAATGAGAATAATAGTGGTGTAATCGTCAGCATTAAACAAAATAGTTGCAACGAGCAAAACCTGTGAGGGGAAGTGTCAAGAGTGATGATGCTCGTGTGCTGTCTCTCTCTCTCTCTCTCTCTCTGTCCTCTCACCATAAGACTCTGAATTATAAGGATAGTTGGAGGAGAGGCATATTCGACCAAAGCATTTGCCCTGTGAGGATCTTTCGCTCTGTTGCACTTGCAGTAGACGAGACCACGTTTATAAGCGTCTGTAATTGCGCGTCATGGATTGTCATATCGTAAGTACAGACCGTTTTTATTTTCATGTTGAAAGTATAGAATTAATGAATATATTCCATTAGGTTTAATCCATTTGATAATAAATGGAAACATGGTTTAACTTTTTCTTTACTTGTCTAGCACCAAGAAAAGCTAGACTTGTTTTCTTTTGTATTTTGAAACTTTATGTCAGTGGTAAATTTCATGTCCAGGAAATGTAGGAACTGTCTTCAGGTGTATATTTTGTGCTCATCATCTGTTTTATGTTCTAGCTTTATTTATAGGGTTCAAAGGATCCCCATTTATTTCTCTGTATTATTAATATGAATAGTATTAAATTTAAATTAAATTTATGCATTTAGCAGACACTTTTATCCAAAGCGACTTACAGAGCATTCAGGCTATCAATTTTTACCTATCATGTATTCTTGGGGAATCAAACCCCCAACATTGCGCTTGATGCAATGCTCTACCAATTGAGCTACAGGAACACTAGCTTTTAGTATATACTTATAGCTTATAGTGTTATTAAAATAATCTACAAACTGTAAATAGCCTAAAAGAAAATAAAAAAATGAATGTATAATAAATGACATAGACTCTTGGTGGAGCTAACAGCAAATATATACATATATACATACATCCATACACTTTGTTTATTGATTTATTTATTAGACAATATGTTGATTAAAAACTTATTAAACTATAATAATTAATATTAACTATATTTAACATGGCTGCCAAAAGTCAAAAATGTAGGGCGTGGCTATAATCCCTGAATGGATTAAGGAATTTTGGTAAATGCATGTAGATTTTTACTTTGGTATTCCATGTTTGGTCCTAGCTGGGTATATGAGGACCTTTGTATATTTAAGAAGCCAGTCAGCTTTAAGCAGCCATTAGTGGCCAATTGCCACAAAACGTTTTTGTCTGAAGAAGCATGCAATGTCAGGGTTCCTACGTGTCCTGGAAGACTTGGAAAATTGATGACTAATTTTCCAGTCCTGGAAAACACATGGAAAATGAGAGAAAATGTAAAATGCCCTGGAAAATATTGTTGTTGTCCTGTAAAATTATTATTTAAAAAACGTAATTGTGTTTTCCTTTAGCCAAGAACAAATAGTTGAATTAGGAATGGAGGTTTATACAAATTTATCTCTGAGGAGAACTGACTGTTTTCAGAAAAGTTTTAGATGATATTTTGTTTTCATCTTGCCTTTGTATTATGCATACTAAAGTAGTGTTTATAGTGTTTACAGCCGTAACCACAGAAATGCTCTAGCTGCTGTTCCATAAACGCCACCTGCTGTCAGAGAGTGAATCTTCATCTCATACAGCCCATCTGCTGTTTTTGTTTCCTGCAAATGTTTCATGCGGTATAATTTCACAAAGCTGAAGTTTTTGCTTCAGATTTTTTTATTAAATCTAATTTAATATAAATTAAGTCAGAAACTGCTCATGTATGTAACATCTTTATTTGGATCATGATTAAAATGCAGTGTAAGCCTCTAATTTTAAATGGCTATAGAGAGTTCAGCCTGTACAGAACAACAACAACAAATAATCTTGTTCATATGTTCATATATTAATTATATCTTATCTCTTGCCTTAAAAAATGACATAAAAATTAAATCAGTATTGGAGTTGGCCATGAAAAATCAAGATTGGTGCATCACTACTGACTTTTGACATTATGAACACTGATGTGATATTAAATGCTTCTGTGCATATGATATTAAATGATTCTGAGCATATTTATAGGCCTATCGCTTTCCGTGAAGTGCTACAGTATGTAATGGCAAATCAGAAGTGATTAAGTTAGTCAGAATCTACACATTTTTCACTCGACCCTACTAAAGCAATACTAAACTGAAAAACATTTTTGAAGGATACATGCTATATTTTAAAATATGATTTTCTTTAATATTATTATTACCATTAATAATGAATTTATTTAGTATTTTCAAATAGTTAAATAAAATAGTTAAAAACTTTTAGTATACATATTTTTTTATTATTTTTGCTGTGTTACTGAAAATCATTTATTGTAATGTATAATTAAGAGCTCATGTTACAGAGCTGATTTTATAGTGAAGTCATGGCCATAAACTACGTTTTTAAAGAATTATAGAGAGAGGAATAAATTAAGCTAAGGCATGATTCCTGTTGTAAATAAATTAAAAATGTCCTGGAAAAGTCCTCAAAGTCCTGAAAAATACGCATATGATACGCATATATAAAATTAATCTAGTTTTTGTGCATGCACTGTAAAAAAACGACTGTGATTTTAACGGCAAACAACTGTGAAAATGCTACAGTACAAACATGTTAAATGGTTAACGGTAATTTCCTGTAAACTTAAGTTCCCAGAATTCTCTGCGTTGCATTTCAAATTTAGTTTGAATTTGATGTTTTTTCTTTGAAATAATTGAAATAATGAAATAATGTTGTTAAATTAATGTTTATTACATATTTCAGTTTAATGGGTCTCACCATGATGGTATTTAGTGTATGTGTGAATGACACTCTGCACGTTCAATGTATCTTATTATTTAAAAGCTGTTTGTGGTGGGCTTTGTTTCATCACGTGACTTTCTCATGACCACCTGCTTTTGTGTGAAATACAAAGGTACAAAACAGTTTTCAGTACTTCAATAAGTTGGTACAGTATATTAACAATATATCAGTGAAATTACGGTATTTAACTGTAAATTTAAGATACAATCGTTAAACCTAAAACGGTGTTACTGTATTTTTACAGTATAAAACCGTTAAACCAAAAACGTTGTAACTATATTTTTTACGGTATAAAACAGTTAAACCAAAAACGGTGTTACTGTATTTTTTACGCTATAATTCTGGCAACCACAGCTGCTGTTTTTTTTTACTGTATATTTTAAGGAATATTTCTTACAGTATGAATTGATCTTAAATGTCAGGAAATATAAGACAGCTATCATTTAAAAATACGAACATGTGTGTGATCTTATAAGCTAAAAAGCTCATTGTGCTGGGACCCCAAAAATGTCTGCTTGCGGTTTGTTATGCATATGCAAAAGGATAGGGCAACAAATGTATCATTTCAATGGACTAGTATAGACATGTGAAAGGCTTATGACTGTGCAGTTTCATTAGAGGTGATCCATGGGTAAGCATGCATTAAGCCTCAGAGATTCTTATTTATAGGGGGATTGTGGAACGCCTCTGCCTGTGGCCACATATGAGCATGTTGGCAAAATGCTTGGTAAATATGAAAAGAGGCTGATCCTTGGTTTAAAAGTGGGTGGACACACTCCTACCAGGGTTTTTACAATGGACTTCTGCTCATCACCCTCACAAGCTGTTTAAAGACTGCCAACCAGCCTCTGCTGAGCCATTTTACATATGCCAAGTTGTTGTGGTGGGAGAAAGCATGTGGTTTCACAGCTTCAGGAAGACTTAATGAGACAAATAACATCACATCCCACCACACACACTGCTGACATGCTTCACAGAGCACAGGAAGCTGGTCAGAGTTGGTCTTTGTAGCATCTGGGTGGTTATTATTTGAGATCATTGCGTTTATGTATCAGTTCATTTTATTTTCACTAGCTTCAGGTAATAGGTTTTTCTTACACTCTTAAAAATAAATTTTCCTTATGGTTCTTTGAAGAACCTTTGACATTCAAGGAACATTTCCATTTCACAAAAGGTTCTTTATAGTGGAAAAAAAAGTTCTTTAGATGTTTAAAATGTTCTTCACACTAAGAAAAATGTATTGTTTTTAGAACTGTTCAATGAAAGGTTCTTTTGGGAACTCAAGATGGTTCTTCTGTGGCATTGCTGTGAAAGACCCTTTTGGAACCTTTATTTTTAAGAGTGATATGGAGAAAAGGAGCATTCACTGATGGGTAATGATTCATTGCAAGGGGGCTTAAATGGGCAGGAAATCATCATGCTAAACCAACTACAGTGGTATATAAGATCTTAGAGGATAGTCTGAATCATTCTAAGCAAGAGTGAAATCAATATGAAGTACAGCCAGTGTAAGTTTTACTAAATGTATTATTCATCATTTAGGAGGAATGCAACCAGCCACAGGAGGAAGAGGACATCATGGACATCCCATTGGATGACCCAGAGGCCAATAAGGCAGCTGCCAAAATCCAGGCTGGCTTTCGTGGTCATATGACCCGGAAGAAGATGAAACCTGGTGAAAAGCCCAATGAGGAGGTGAGCAGCAGTGGTGAGGCCCTCAACGGCAGCCAAGGGGACTCAGGTCAGTCACTGTCCCCAACAGTCATAGTAAATACAAGAGCTAGACTCAAAACCCGTCCACGTGGTGCAGAGGCAACCAGCTATTTTGATCCAATTAATTTTGGCAAGACATTTAAAACCCTCACAGAATTTGACTTTGAGATCTGAAGTAAGCAACAAGAGCTTTGAACTTTAATGAGAGTTCAAGATCGTGTTGATTCACCTTTTTTTTTTTTTTACTGTGTACCAAAGATATTTAATAAAAACGCAGGAAATATTGTGCCCATTATAGCATATGAGCCACGAAAGAACTCTGTCAAATCCAAAATGAAATAAAATGAAAAATCCATCAATTGCGTTTTATGAGTCATGTCTTTATACTGAGTAAACATAATAAGACATGCTCAAGGGTGCTTTTTAATTACTCTCAGAGTGCTTTGGATCTTTTTTTTCTTAATTAAGTAATTATTAATGAGCACATCTATCATTTTCTCTGACTTGTTAAAAGATTGCATATGAAAAGCCATTCACCGATTTTCAGAAAGCTAAAGGAGTCCACAGAGTCACTCTATAGTCTCTAATATCTCAGTTTGTTGAGACATAGATCTCTCAAATCGAATTTCTTTTGTGGGTGGTTTAAGCATCCACAAATCCAGAACTCAATATTAAAGTCTGTCGCAGATTTATCCCCCCTTTCAATTTTCTTTCTGGTGATGTGTTTTGTTCTGCACAAAATTGCCTCCTTTTCTAGAGATGCTGGATAAACTGTTTCTCCCAGCTCAGTATGTATGCAGATGGTTCACGAGCAGTTGATCCCCAGAGATTCTACTTTGAAGCAACAAATAGGCCAGCGGTGACGGAAAGACCATAACCATAATGTTCTCACACCAAAGCTTCCATTTGAACTACCTTTGAGGATGGAAACGAGTAGATCTGGTCATTTAATGCAGAAAGTGGGACAAGCAATGTGAATGAAGGTGTCCTTCCAACCTCCAGCCCTGGCACAAATATCTCTCCTTCAGCTGTGCCGCTCCACTGTAACCAACCTCTGTGCCGAATTTAGGCCTTTCCCAAGCAGCATCAACCCAGTTCTCAGTTGCTAAGCATTTTATGTATGGAAGTATTATTTTTATCCTTAGGTGCATCTGCATTGCTGAAATGAGGCTGTGCTCTGTTTTACACAGACAAAAATATAAAATCATCCTAAGATCAATTCATATTCTGGCAAAATCAATCAATAAATAATGCTTTGTCACATTCAATATATTTTGTGAAGAGTGTCCGGGTAGCTATCAAACACTGCAAAACACTATTTTCTTACTCATTATTATTATTTTTCTTTTCCAAATTTCTAAACATTCTTAAATCAAGACTTAAGATATTAAGTCTTGTTTTATGAAAAAAGTATCCAAATTAAGCGAGTTAAACAGTTTTAGTGTAATTTATATACTATTATATTTTTTGTTGATATTTTGAATTAGATTTTATTTCTTATATTTTCAGTTTTTTATTTTAATTTATTTAAATTGTAGTAAATGTTTGTGTCTTTATATCCATATATATATATTTTTTTATATAGTTTTTATTAAGTTTTAGTTTTTGGTTTTTGTTTATTATTATTAAAAAACAAAAATGACCTATTTGAAATGAATGAATTATTTTTGTATAACCCATTGACAGATATTTTTTTCTTCCTATTCTTTCAGATATTTTTGAAGTTTTAGATATTTGTAATGGAAAACAAAACAAAAATAATAAGAAAATACATTTTTGCAGTGGGTGATGTCACATCATAGTTGACTAGACAGCTGTTTGTTGCCGAAACTAAAATACTGTTTATTTTGTGAGCAGGGGGAACAGACGGAGTAGAGACAGATGCTACATCTGGACCAGAGCAGTGAAGACCCTTCTCAAGGTTGACGGCTTATAGGACGCTTTCTCCAGGGATTTATTTATTTTTTGTCTAAAAAAGTGGTAACATTAGGCTGGATATGTCAACTAATGTGTGAACTCTTTCTCTATTATCTGCTTCTTATCCAGTCTGGGTGAATATCTGCTCCAGCATGCTTTTGCATCCCACAAAAGGCATCTGTATACTGTATATCTGATATTTGTATAAATTGAAGACCGGATGGCATAGAATTTAATACAGCCTTCTTTATTCAAACAGTGAAGTAGACTTAAAATAATGCATCATGATTGAGTTTTCTTATTTTTTGTTGCTTGATAATCCTTTGGTAGTGTTTATCATTGCCTTGATTTGACCATGTAGCCACTATCACATTCAGAAGTTAAATTTGTTTATCGATCATGAAAAAGAATGTTATCAGTTTTTTATAACGGTGTTGACTGATTTGTTTGGTTTGCTACCTGTAATATGTAATATGTTGAAAATGAAATCAGAGCTTCCAGTGCAGCATATGGCATGGCAAGATTGACTGTCTTTTTTTTTTGTAAAATTATAATCTTTTAAGTCATTTAAGGTAGTGCATAATATCATTAGAAATATAGAAATTGACTTGTGAAAGCTTAATGATGATAACCAAGATCACCTTGCATGTTGACATCAGCATCAAGCTCTGTATCAGTTGAAAAGCAAATAAAAACTCAAAAATGTGTGTTGCCTGAATTTCAAATGATTTTGTAAAGTCAGCGGGTGATCATTAGTCTTTTAAAGATTCCTTATAGAAAGAGTACAAAACAAACAGGCAGTTATGTATATGCAGCAGAAATTGAAATATTAAGCTACACATCAGTCTCATTAGTCCTGCTGGAGCATCTCACTGGAGGACCCACAGCATGAAGGCTGTGCTAATGAGACCTGGACAGTCATTTATCAAGGTCAAATTGTCACATGCCTTGCGCTATACTCACTCTTGCCTGTTAAAGCAGCATTTAGGCCTATAATAGCATTTACTGTTATCAAATCCATTGCAGTGTGTAGTTTTATTATACATGTGCATGTGGCAGAGCTATAATGAAATAAATATTATAGAAATATTTTTGAGACCATAATTTATCATTATATAATTATATGTTATATATCTAACAAGTAAATAAAAAAGGTATGTGAGGTATTGTGATTATTCTCAGCCACCCCAACATGTATGTTTTAATAATAATAATAATAATAAAAACCTTGGATTAGGGAAAATATGTTAACAAATATGACAAATAGGTTGATAGGCCAAATAAAAATAAATAAGTCATAAATCTAGTGATAATCATTCAGTCTCAGAATGAATCAGAATCATACCGAATTTTGTCCATTTCAAACCCAAAGCTATCATACATGCACTATATTTATTTAAGTCTTCTGATGTTAGCATTTGGTGAACACAAATGAATTATTTGCTCATTCATTGTTCACTAATTCATTATTCATTGATTTGGACCAAATAGTTTTTTCAGTCAGTGAGAACCAGATTGGTCTGTGCTTTAAAGAATCATTCATACAGTACCTATTTTGTAAACCAGTTACTTAAATTTCTGAGCGTTTGTCACTAAACTACGGAATGACTTCAGAAGACTTGAAATTTAGAGCACGAGTTGTAATACATTTATGGTGCTTTTGTGTCATTTTTGGAGCTTGAAATCTCCAGCATCCATTGATTGTAAGATGGAAAAAATATCTGCTTTTGTGTTCCACAGAACTAACAAATTACAAATTTAGATTTAAATTACAAAATTAGCCTTTTTAGGTTGACTAGCTCTTTAACAATGAGATGTTCGAGAATATAAAAATTAATCTATCTCTCCATGACAATATTAATCACTCAGCCATTACATTAAGAGCTACACTTAACTAGACTGTACTGCCGTTCCTAATTAAAGACATACAGCACACAGTTAATCTCGTTTTTTAATTGCATCTCAGATGACATACTGTGGACATTTATTACACAATGAATCACATTCCCCAGGTTAAACAAAAAAACTGGAAGGCCTTTATAAATCCAGCTTTGAAGATTTTAATATTTCACAGTGACTGATTATATTTGATGATTTGTGGCTTTATGAAGGCTCCATGACTTACAGTCTCCTAACAGTTTTACAGTTTTACAGGTTGCCTATGGCAACACAAAGTGCCACAAGACAGTTCTCCCTCAGATTGCTGTGTGTCCCATGATTCCTGCCCTCTACAGACTGCTGCTGTCAACGTAGTACTGCCGACCTGACAGCTGGCATTCGCCAAAAAATAAAACCCTTTGGCTTACCTGCACAACACAGACACATGATGCATTTTTAAGCTGTTTGCAGTTTGCGTGCTTTATTGGCTTTTAAGTATTATAAAGCATAACATTACATCAAAGCCTCCAGCAGAGGGGGCCTGTATATAACAAGTTTAGCTCTCACAAACACATTCACGAAGCTATTACATTTATTTTATGTGCATTTTTAAAAATGCACATAAATATTTTTTCCCCAAATCATATAAAATAATACAATTCCCCCTCAATGTGCATATAAAAATAGTTTTTGGTCATTTAAATAAAGCTAAAATAATACTGGTAGGTCTCAATATTAAATTAGAAACTTTAGAACTTTAGAAAATTAGAATTGTCTTGGCAGCTAAATGAAATACAATACGTTTGGGGCGAAGTGTTAAAACTACAAAGCATAAAAATATTAACTAAATTTAAACAGAAGAATAAAAAAAAATACAAAAAGGCAAAATGCAATAAAATTACTCAAATGAAAATGAAATGTGAGAATAAAAGCTAATTATTACTAATAATTATCAATAATATAAAACTATATAAAACTATAAATCATAAATAATTAATCAAAACTAGAATATTAATAAATACTAGAGTAGTATATCAATAATTCTAAAATAATTACATTAACAAATTCTATATCATTTTAAATACAATTATACATCATATTTAAAATTGCAAACAATTATTCTTAAACAAGAAATGAAAGTTAAAGAGTTTGACCTGAATGCTATTTCAAGTCCAGTGAAGCATCCTACAAAGCCCCTAAGGGGTCATGGTGATAATATAAACTTGAGATGGGAGGAAAAAGAATATTTTAATACTTTTGTGTTTTCTTACAAAACCAGCTTTCCTGAGAGCGTAACGCAGGAAAACTTTTTTAACAGTTTTTGCTCATTCAATTTTCTGGTGTCTCATATAGTCCAGTGCAATATAGCTTCAGGAAGATATTCTCCAGTGGAGACATGTGTGAGGATCTTTCATGCTTTCAGTGCACTATGACCTTGGATGTTCCCACTGACTCTACTTGACAGATTTCTTCACAAGATGAGAGAGTCCGGATGGACTTTTATCCTCCAGAGGACAAAGGCTAATGCCAAGCTTTGTGTGAGTATGTTTGGGTCTCAGAGCCCTGCTAAAGCTTTGATCAGCCAGAACAGAGGAGACCCTTGAGGATAACAGACTGTATGTTCTGTGAAAAGCTTTTTCTTTCTGACATTCTTTGCCATTTTGCATACAACATCTACTCTTTTTACTGAGTGGGAGAGCAAAATTTCAAAGTCTGATATGGTACAAATACAAAGTCTGTATAATCAGTCAGTCCTAATTTGCTGTCTTAGTTTTGCTATCAGAAATGCCATCTGTTGTTTCTGTTTAATTGTTTTCACTGTGTACTAAACAATTAGTTGTGTTTGCTACTAGCATCATATTGCTCGTAACTGGCATTTAAAGAAGAGTTCACCCCAAATCTAATACGTCAAACTAATACACCCTACAGCATACTCCCACAATATGGTATGCCACACACTGCACTTTAACTTCAACAGTTCAACACTGGACTATACATACACACTGCATTTAATATAATAATCTACCTGCTACCACTGGATACCATCCAATGCACATCCATGACATTCTGTGTATCCAGTTCATGTATAATCTGTTGCACCTTAGCATATTTTATGTGTATATACAGTATGTCTATAATGTAGAATGTGTACATACTGTGTATAATGTGTACTGTAGTGCTAACTATAAGTATGTCTAATGGTACACTGTGTGTACTGATTATATGTATGTGCATATTGCACATTGTCATTTGTTGAAGTCTTTATGGTTATATGTAAATTGTTTCTGCAATTTCTGGAGCACGTTCCCAAGAATTTCACTCACCAAGGTACATGTGCTGTGGTGATGTGACGGTAAAAGTGACTTGACTTGAAATGAAAATGTTCTGAAAATGTACTCACCCTCAGGCCATCCAAGATATAGATCAGTTTGTTTATTCATCAGAAAAGATTTGGAGAAATGTAGCCTTGCATCACTTGATGGATTTTTTTTGTAGAAGCACAGATTTTTCCTTTACAAGACATTAACTGATGGACTGAGTCTTGTGGATTACTTGTGGATTACTGTGATGTTTTTATCAGCTACATTTATATTCTCCTGACAAAAATAATGTTTTCTTCTATGCTCAAAATGAGTATTTGCTTCTGTCTGTGGGGGTGTGAGAAAATGCCCAGTTAGATGACCACAGCATCAGCTGACCGCTGCAGGACAATGAAATCAACTTCTAGACAGACATGTGATGGCTAGGCCACAGTTCCTGCCACATTTATTTCATTTTCAGCAAAGGAAATAACCAGCTCAAACTTCAAACTTCAAACTAACTTAAACCAACTAAAATAAATAAATATATTTGAATAAAATGACTTGTTGTTCAGATATATTTGTAATAATAATAAATTAATTCATGGTTTAAAAAATGAATATTGCATTATAATATTATAATATTTTATTGTTTCAATAAAATGTATATTCTATTTATTATTAAAAAATAAATTTGAAGCTGGCCATCTACAGTATATCCATTGTGAAGTGCTCCAGTAAGACTTGTCTGAAACAAAGCCATCCAGCCCTTATGCACAAAGGTCATTTTTTTCGATGAATACTGATGCTTTAGCAACCTGTAGTAGGTCCTCTTTTCATCCATTATGGCCTGGTGGGGCAAAAATATATGGGGATTACAATGTGTTCATGTGGGATGGCCTGGTTTATGGGTGGTGTAGTAGAAAAAGCAGTTGTGCTTGAGTAGTTTTATAGTAGCTGTCCTCCTAGCACCTCCTTTTATCGACCTGGGGTTCCCCTAGATCCCCATTTATTAACCTCTGGTCCAAGAGCCCCAATTTCACTCTAATTTTGACAAAATGTGTCACTCAGTCTTGCTTTTGAACAGCACTGTGGGTGTGTTATGTCACACAAATATACTCTTGTCATACGTGACTGCTCAGATCTGTCATGTAACAGCAATAACAATAAAAACACATGTCTCAAACCATCACACACTCATCCTAGTACCCTTACTGCAGAGACAAGCACACACATGCACAAATGCACACACACAAAGGGCCCCTGAAAATAATCACTGTGGGGAACCCTATAAAGCGAGCGAAGCACTCACACATACGAGATTGCACACAGAGCTGTTGTTCAGGCTGGGGTTCAGAGCAGCCAGTGTCCCGTCTGGCAGGAAGCACTCTGCATTCTCAACGACGTGCCTTGAGTGGACAAATCATGCTGATTGTGTGGGAGAGAAACCCAGCGCTGCTTCCAAGATGAAGGCAGAGAGGGAGGCATCATGCAAAGAGACAGCCGTTCCTTCACCGTTTCTTCTCCTATGGCTTTTCATCTTTTCTATGGCAGGTAAGACAACATCATGACTTTTCTACAGTGAATGTTGAGAGGAAAACTTTCTAAAGAAGAGGAAGAAAAAGTATACGCTGTTGTCAGTTTCACTTTTCAGTGTGAGTTTTGTTTGTGGGTGGCTGGATGACACATAACACAAATGGAGCGATCAGTCAAGTGAATTAATTAGGGCACTTGATGAAACTGTACTTTTGAAATGCTTTTAAATGTGTTTTGTTTTATTAGAAATACTTTTTAATATGAATGAAATAATAAGGAAGTTAAAAGGCAAATGAAATGATTATATGACACAAACCTTAAAAAAACGCACATTGAAAAATTGACTTTTTAAATATTTATATATATAAATATAATCACACCACAGACCAGTTTTTTTTTTGCAATTTGGACAAAAAAGAAAGAAAGAACAAAAAACCATTCATGCTGTCTTTCATTTCCATCCTTGCATTTGATTTATTTTAAAGGCCGGATTTGTGCAAAAAAATCTCAAATATTTTCAGAACAATCACTATGACATGAGTGAGCTGGAATGAGCTTGATGACGTCGCATTATCTTAAAATCAGGTATAGATGTGCCAAGGACATGTCCTAACTAAAGCCTAGTCTTCCTCAGAGACCTCTGATTAGCGGAATCACTGGGCCCCACTGTCTACATCCCACATCCACAAAAGAGCATGTCTCTTGCACAGCTTCCCCTGATTGGAGGAGAGCGAGCCTACAATCCAGACCTTTGTTAGCTCATCCTGGCAAGACCTCAAGAGTGAGAATTGTTGCCACAGCGATTGAGCCATGCCACACTGACTCGCACTGCCCTGGCAAAGAGGACAAGGACATGCTGGTTCACTCAGGAGCAGTAAACAGAAAGCTGTTTACCAGCAGGTGTCTCGCTGGAGAGTTCAGGCAATGTGTCTTGTGAAATGTGAAATGAATCTATCTATCTATCTATCTATCTATCTATCTATCTATCTATCTATCTATCTATCTATCTATCTATCTATCTATCTATCTATCTTTTTAATTTATTTATAATAGATTATAATATTTAATAATGTATGTTAGATAATGAAACACCAGTGTCTTACAGTCAAGGGTCTCACTTTTTACTATAATTATATCTATCATCCATCCAACCACCCATCCATCCATCTAATAAAAAGATAATATTGAGGTAAGCTGATGATGCTTTATTTAATTTTACATTTTATTTCTAAGAGTTATTATTTGATGTTTTAAATATCTTAATTGCAGACTGAATTTCCTTAAAAATAACACTTTGAATTTAGTTGGAAAAGTGCTTTTTACTTTGATTTTGTACAACCCGAATTCCGGAAAAGTTGGGACGTTTTTTAAATTTAAAAAAAATGAAAACTAAAGGAATTTCAAATCACATGAGCCAATATTTTATTCACAATAGAACATAGATAACGTAGCAAATGTTTAAACTGAGAAATTTACACTTTTATCCACTTAATTAGCTCATTTAAAATTTAATGCCTGCTACAGGTCTCAAAAAAGTTGACATGGGGGCAACAAATGGCTAAAAAAGCAAGCAGTTTTGAAAAGATTCAGCTGGGAGAACATCTAGTGATTAATTAAGTTAATTGATATCAGGTCTGTAACATGATTAGCTATAAAAGCTTTGTCTTAGAGAAGCAGAGTCTCTCAGAAGTAAAGATGGGCAGAGGCTCTCCAATCTGTGAAAGACTGCGTAAAAAAATTGTGGAAAACAATGTTCCTCAACGTCAAATTGCAAAGGCTTTGCAAATCTCATCATCTACAGTGCATAACATCATCAAAAGATTCAGAGAAACTGGAGAAATCTCTGTGCGTAAGGGACAAGGCCGGGGACCTTTATTGGATGCCCGTGGTCTTCGGGCTCTCAGACGACACTGCATCACTCATCGGCATGATTGTGTCAATGACATTACTAAATGGGCCCAGGAATACTTTCAGAAACCACTGTCGGTAAACACAATCCGCCGTGCCATCAGCAGATGCCAACTAAAGCTCTATCATGCAAAAAGGAAGCCATATGTGAACATGGTCCAGAAGCGCCGTCGTGTCCTGTGGGCCAAGGCTCATTTAAAATGGACTATTTCAAAGTGGAATAGTGTTTTATGGTCAGACGAGTCCAAATTTGACATTCTTGTTGGAAATCACGGATGCCGTGTCCTCCGGGCTAAAGAGGAGGGAGACCTTCCAGCATGTTATCAGCGTTCAGTTCAAAAGCCAGCATCTCTGATGGTATGGGGGTGCATAAGTGCATACGGTATGGGCAGCTTGCATGTTTTGGAAGGCTCTGTGAATGCTGAAAGGTATATAAAGGTTTTAGAGCAACATATGCTTCCCTCCAAACAACGTCTATTTCAGGGAAGGCCTTGTTTATTTCAGCAGGACAATGCAAAACCACATACTGCAGCTAAAACAACAGCATGGCTTCGTCGTAGAAGAGTCCGGGTGCTAACCTGGCCTGCCTGCAGTCCAGATCTTTCACCTATAGAGAACATTTGGCGCATCATTAAACGAAAAATACGTCAAAGACGACCACGAACTCTTCAGCAGCTGGAAATCTATATAAGGCAAGAATGGGACCAAATTCCAACAGCAAAACTCCAGCAACTCATAGCCTCAATGCCCGGACGTCTTCAAACTGTTTTGAAAAGAAAAGGAGATGCTACACCATGGTAAACATGCCCCGTCCCAACTATTTTGAGACCTGTAGCAAAAATCAAAATTGAAATGAGCTCATTTTGTGCATAAAATTGTAAACTTTCTCAGTTTAAACATTTGCTATGTTATCTATGTTCTATTGTGTATAAAATATTGGCTCATGTGATTTGAAAGTCTTTTAGTTTTCATTTTATTAAAATTTAAAAAACGTCCCAACTTTTCCGGAATTCGGGTTGTATTCATAACATAATATATACGTATTCAATGTCAGAAATGTTTATCCAAAGCCACTTACAGTACATTCAATGTATTTTGGCAGGATGTAGGGTAAACTGGGGCAAGATGTCACACTTTTTACTCCACTTAGTGAATATTGACTTGTACAGTATCATGAAAAGCTATACAAATAAACTTGAATTGAAAAAAAAATTACTGAATATTGTTTTGGGGTTTTTTTTCCTTGGTGCTCAGGCTCATTTAACACATATTGACTTTGTGTGATAACAAGCCCCAGCTGCTGGAGAGCCACTTTTGTGAAACTATTTTCTGTATGTATTTAGGTGTACATGGGGTGAACATCAGCTGTCCGTCTTCTCTTGTGCGAGGTACACTAGGAGGCTCAGCCCTTCTCTCTGTGTCCTACACCAGCACCAGCTCCGACCAGCCCGTTATTAAGTGGCAGCTGAAGCGAGACAAAGCTGTCACTGTGGTCCAGTCCATTGGTACAGACATAATTGGGAACCTAAGACCTGAGTACCGCGGCCGAATCCTCCTGTATGAGAATGGCTCCCTGCTCCTGCATCACCTGCAGCTGTCAGACGAGGGCGCCTATGAGGTGGAGATATCCATCACTGATGATACCTTCACTGGGGAGCGATACGTCAACCTTACCGTGGATGGTAAGACAGACAAAGACATTTGTCATATGTCATAATCAACTTTCCTTATCCATGTTATCTGGTTCTATCACAGTTCCAGTGTCCAGGCCCTTTATCCACATTGCAGCCTCATCCGTCCTAGAGCTGACTGAGCTGTTTATACTCAACTGCACTCACGACAGTGGCACCAAACCTACCTATAGCTGGCTGAAGGGTGGGAAATCTTTAACCAATGACTCACATCTGCTCCTGTCACATAACCAGAAGGTCCTGACCATCTCCCGTGTTGTGATGTCAGATGACGACGTCTACTGCTGTAGGGTGGAGAACCCCATCAGCAGTATGAAGAGCCTGCCTGTCAAACTCACTGTTTACAGTAGGTGTTGAGACTCCACTGTCACCTTCATCAGTCAACTATGACCTGAAATGTTACATCATATATTGCTTTCATAATAGATAAGAACACAAAAAATTGGAAATCAAAAATAACCATAAGATTACATTCAGATTTACATTCATGCATGTTTATCCATAGTAACTTACATTGCATTAACTGTACACTTTTCTTTTGTTCAGTTATTGCTTATCCCAGGAATCAAACCCATGACCTTGGCATTGCTAAAGCCATGTACTGTTTGAGCGACAGGAAAGCATTGATACAATGTTTACCCCTATATGGGCATATTTAGTGCCTTGTGAAAGGGTACTGCCCCACTTTTAGCTCTTCTACCTTTTTTTCTGACAGTATATTTAAAAAATAACATAACTACATAGAGGCATTTGAGTGTAGAATAGTATAAAAGAATGTGAATATTGTATTTTGCATTTTGAATACAAATTATACTTCAAGAACATATATCCCAGGCTTTAAGTTTTTCCAGGAATATTCACACCCCAAAAGTGAAAGTAAATTATCATTATTTAATCATCTTCATGTTGTTTCAGAAATTTCTGTGCAACATCAAGGAAATATTTTATGTAGCTATTTTGCATCAAACAATAGTTCATTAAAAACAACACAGTAAAAGTGTCCATATCAATTGTACACTATTCCAAGTCTTCTTTCCAAAGTAGCGTTGTTGTTGTTGTTAATTAAAATTATTAGAAATGAATAAAGCTGAAATAAAATAAAGTATAACTAAAAACCTAATCTTATAAATGTTGCCTTGCAACAAACTTAAATATGAATAAAAAATACACTGAAATACTAAAATTGCTAAAACTAAAATCAGAAATTTTAACTAAAAATATAAATAAATATAAAATGTATTAAATCTTCATAACAAACAACAAACAAACAAACAAACAAAAAAATTGCTAAAACTAAAATTCAAATGAAAACATATAAATAAATACAACAGAAGTCACACTGGCCTCTTTGATTGTATATTTGAAGACTGACAGTTACAGTCACCATGAAATAGAGCTGAAGATTCTTTTAAAAAATGTGTGAGTAAAGAATACAAAAATGTTCACTTGGGTGGTTGGAGTGTTTATGAAAATGGCAGATGAAGGAGATGTTAATGAACAAGTGTTTTGCTCCACTGGAGTTCATCTGATCCTCTCATCCATCTACTTCTTCACTTGCACACATTTCTGTCAGAACACTGAGCCCAGCAGGGTCCTGCATTCCTTCTGCACAGTCTACCTTTTAAAAAGAGCCCTGAGCTGCCCTATTCATTCCTGCACTTATATTCCTGGCAACCTGTGCAGTCAATCTTCCATTTAAGGTCTCCTTAATTTAGACCTTGTCTACTGAGTTTGGTCTTTTAGAGCAGTTTGTTTTGTGGAGAGGAATGATGTACTATGTCACCCTGTATTCTTCTTTTAAATTCTGCAGGACGGAGTTCTCTCTATATCATCCTCTCCATGGGAGGCATTTTCTTACTCATCACCTTGGTGACTGTGTGCGCCTGTTGGAAACCCTCCAAAAAGTACCAGCTCTATTGTCCTTATCCATTCTCTTTGATAGATAGGTCTAAAACAAGCCACAATAAATGTCACAAGTTTGCACTGTTCTTGTAAGAAAAGTCTTTGTGCTTCAAATGTTAGGAGGTCAAAGTTCCACATATCATGTGAAAAACAAAGACCAAACCAACAGATTAAACTGGAGAGAATCTCATCTTTTACACATTTAGGCTTCTGTTTGTACATTAAACAATTATGACACTGCATTTGATATTTCAATCACAGTCAGGTATGTTGCTAACCAAAAATATATCATTTTTCTATCTATAGAAAAAGGCAAGAGCTTGCCGGACAGAGCAGACAAAATGTAACGGAGCAGAGCAACGGCAATCATGAGGGTAACGCAAATCATGTTATTCATCCTTGTAGAATCACTCAAGACAAATTTCTGTCTTCTCTTAAACCAAAAACATTTTAAAGAAGGACACTCATTTATATAGTTCGTTCCCAATGCAAAAATTTCTAATTTTACTTGATATTTTAGTTGATGTTGTGCTTGCTAGAAATTACCAGAACCGTCGGAACCCAGGTGGACTATATGTCCTCAAAGAAAAGGTTAGAAATGATTATTATTAATATTATTCACATTATATTGTTATTATTATTTTTTTTATTATTGTAGTATTATTATTTCCAGGAGGGAACAGATGAGTCTTCCTGTGATTATATCAACCCTATTGATCCCCTCAGCCCATCTTGTTATCCAAGCATGGCTCCACCTTCTGCACACTCTTCAGATGCTTATATGCATTCAGGAAGGAGATACCCCCTTACCCCCGTCCCCTCTCCTCCATCAACCCCTCATCCAACTCTCATTCCACCCCTCTCCTGTCCACCACACGTGGGCAGTTTAACACGCAAACCCCGCCCTTCAAGACTAAGCCCCTCACCTCCACATGCAGAACAACTTCTGATTGAACCAGAAAACAATATGCAGCACCACCACAGCCTCCCGCGATAATCAAGACAGTTTGGATGTAAAATGTCCAGGATAATGTCAGATTATGAGACTATGTATGTGGGTATTGTAATTTTAATTAGCCATTTTATAATTGTTATCTTATGGAAATAGTATGAGTATGAGTTGAGTGTTTCATGCTTTCCAAAAGCTATAGGTGAATAAATGGTGTACAAGACCAAAACTCATAATTGAGAAGTAAGAATCTAATTTACCAGGAGTACATGGATGTACAATACGTTTGAATTGTTATTGAATACTAACATTTTTTTTTTTTTAAATCAGATTTAGTCAATTTGATACTGTTAATTTTATCTATATTGAGCATTGTTGGGATCTGTTAGGATATACTGTAATAGTGTTACTTTACGTCAGTATTAAAATGATTTTATTATTTTTGCTCAAATAATATGACTTGTTTTCTGAATATTTGTTTTCTGACACAAGCGTCTATGTACACAATTGATAACTTACAACTTTTCACCACCAGAGGCTCCCACATCACTATCAATCAATAAAACATCTGCGCCATCTCAAAGCGGGACTACAGATAGCCAAACAGTGGTAACAGCTCTTCAGTTTCTCTCTCCTTCCCTTTTTCTGTAGAACAATAGAAACATGTTGAATTATGTTTTAATAAGTCACTTTAGCTAAATTTACAGAGTAAATAAATTATAACAGGTATCTATCTTATTAAAATACCTAAAAAAATACGTACATTATTAGGAATTTACCACCTCTGGTTCAATTTGAGATTATTTTTATTTTTGTTTGTTTTTTTGTTGTTCTTTTTGCATGGATTTTGCAAAGTGTCAAAATGAATCAAAGCACAACTAGGTTAATGTTAGTCCACACTTGTATTGATGTTATCAGAGGCTAAATGCATATTATTTCATGCAAAGTGATAATATAATTGCACTTTCATTTTCTTTATTTGAAAATTTTTAATGCTGTTATTTGATGTTAAGTTTTTAAAATGTGATGTTAATAAAATACATTTTAACAGTTAAACTTAAAGCCTAGTTTATTAACATTTTGTTGGGGTGATTGGGGACAGGTGGGGCTCGAAACCCTTTCCTACCTCTGAAGTGGGGAATGGCAGAAAAGTTTGAGAAACACTGAGTTAGCTGATGATTTGTTTTGTTGACTGGAGTTGGCTGGCTAGATGTTCGTTTGCCAGTGTCCTATGAGGTAAAGCCAGAGGGTGCCAGGGACTGTGTAGAACCAATGTCACTGAATTGTAACTGCTGTTTGCTCCAATACAGTCACCCGTTTTGGGGGGGATTGCATAATTAAATTATGCAAATTAGCATGTTACCTTTTACACAAGAAAATAATACAACAAATTAATAAATAAATAAATATGCCGCGAGTTTAACCCCCCCAATGGTAGACCCAAAGTTACGCCCTTGTACCTAAAATACGTTGCGCATACAGCTCAAGTAATGCGATCGTTATAAAGGTGTTTGAACAACAAAACACATCCACTTGCACATATTTGACAATCGGAATATCAGATATATCCTGCTATAGCTAACACATTTGTGAAATTTTGAATAAAAAAGGAAATAAAAGCAGATCATCAGTCATTCAGCACTATTGTGGCTACGGTGTGACAAGCAATGAATGGCGCGTCTCCATGGGAACCATAAAGCGATACTACGATCAACAACGGTAGCCTTGAAATACTTTTAAACTTACGTGTGAAGAGGTTAAGTAACGTCAAGGCTTACATTTAAATGTGTCTTTGTTTTGAGTGTATGGTCAATAAATAAAGGAATTAAAAAGATGGGCACAAAACCTGTTTGTCATGTTTCTATTCCCCACACTTTGAGAAACGCTGAGCTAACTTAACAGCTAACTTAAGGGTACCTCCGTTTGGTCAGGTTTTTTTTTTTTTTTTTTTTTTTTTTTCTTTTTTTTTTGGCTGGTGTCGACAAACAATGAAAAATCGTTGTCTGGCTGCCTTTCAGTGTCCTTTTCATCTTTCCGTCAGCTTTCTCCAACCATTCATCCCATCGACTGTGCAAAATAGTGAACAAACTTGGTACAGAAAGCGGGTTGGGTAATACCAGAGACTTTGGTAATACCAAATCGGTGCGGTGGGCGGGGGGTACATTACAGATTATTTAAAATATGATACTATCTTTCTTGCTTGCAAATGAAATTAATAAAGAAAATGAACAAAAGTATTCATTCTGAATATTTCATATCTATTTTAATCTGAATGATGTGATGATATTGGGGGGGTTATATTAGCTGGATCTGATTTTTGGGGGGGTCATGACCCCCGTAACCCCCGTGCAAATTACGCGCATGATAACAATCCCCCCTCATTATAGAAGGTTTTATCCGAAGGGTTTGTTAGCCAAATAGGCTACTTAATAGAGCATGTTAAAAGAAACTACATTATATATTATAAATCTTAATATTTAATCTAAATATTTAGTTAAACGTTGCCACCATCAGATAAATGGCGTTCTACATGAGTAAAGCTTGTTCATTTAGTCCTGTCAGTCACAACACGAGAACATGAAGTCTGATGAGAGTCAGACAGCAAGACCAATGTGTTGTGCAACTTAACCGCTGTCCAGTATTAGATGGACAGGCGAACTTGTGAATTCAGATTGGTAGGCCTATAGTTTTCATGTAAGTAGCAGGCTAAGATCTATATTTAGAAAACAATTAGATTAGCAATTAAGTTTTTTTTTTAGTTATTTGTACTTTTTTTCTTTATTGTTTTTACGGGAGTGAAAGGCTATAAAAGTATAACTAAAATATTACAGCCTATATTTATTGGTCAAGACAGATGTTGCACATTACCTTATAAGTGTATATAAAAATGGTTACATGTTATATGTTTTATTTTGCTGACACCAAACATGATGTGCATTTGATAAGCATTAGGGCATTATATCATTGGCTCTTGCTTTCATTTATATAGACATTGTTCACATTTTTTGTAAACTTAAAATATAATAATGTCAAATATAATATAAAGCCTATTTGCTTTATAGGACGGAACAGTGGTGTTAAAAGTCATTCAATGTTGAATGCATGTGTGATATTTTGGAAACAATCTATGCGAGTTTGTAATGCATTGTACTGTATTGTAATGTATTAATCTGATGAGCATGTCTAGACAACAATAGTAGTCACACTGTCTGACATTAGGTGTGTGATCAGTCAACCAATCAGATGTCAGGCATAATAAAGACTTTCTTTTCACAATATATATGTCTTAAAAAACAAAACGAAACAGAAAATATATAGCTCTTAGTCCATAAATAGATCATTCACATTGTTTTCAAGTTCATGAGGATGAGTAGGGTGCAGCAGTGATGTTTTGAGATAGCAAGCTGAAGATGATGTTAATAATGCGGTTATCTGAATTAAATTCTACTACCGCCAACAAATGGGGTTTTATTAACAAAGTTCGGGAGGAGCACGATCATCCAATTTGGCACAGGTGCATCTCGTTCAGCTAACCATCTTAACTAGCACAACAAGTGTATAAATATCCAGCCTTCCTTCCCAGAAAACCCCAAATCAGAATGTCTGTTTCTAATTGCAGTAGTATATATATATATATATATATATATATATATATATATATATATATATATATATATATATATATAAATAAATCCATTCACTCTTTAACCTTTTCTATACTGAGTAAAGAATATTGTGAAATGATGTGTGCTGGACTGACTTCATCATTAGGCAGCTGGTCTTTGGAGGTAAAAAGCTTAACTTTTTTTTTTATCAGCCGTTCAGCATATTTTGTGTGGATTTTATCCTTCAAGAAGACTTTCAAGCTTCAGACACAGAGAGTGAGTGAGTGACACATTAATGATGCTACAAAGTGAAAAGATGAAAGGACCCTAATGGAGGAGTTTTCCATTTTCTTAGCCAAATCTGGCCCGGACACACAACCATAAACTGAACAACCATAAACCTTTTTTTATCAGGATAATGTCTTCCCCTTCGATCCATTGAAATATGACTGGACTCCTCTCTTTTGTCCCATGGTTAGCAGCAAGCATATGTATTTCTGATTTCTTTCTCACCTAGTTACATAAGCTTTTAAATGTATGCTTTTGTGCAGGTCCATTGTTAAGCCACCTTTGGTGAAGTTGAAAGTTAGACATGAACTTCATTGGCCAAATGGTTTGTAAAAACAGTTTTGATATCTTATTATCCACATTAGCCCTATCCAGTCTTATGTTCTTATATCAAAACCATGCGCTTGTTTCAGCACTAAAACAGCTGCTCTGGGCGGCCCAGACTACTAATCTATTTCCACAGAGAAGTGTAGTCAATGGCACATGAGACTCTAAGAATTAAGATGTAGGAAGCTTTTCTGGCCCCTCTGGGATGAGATTAGAGGGGAAAGAGGCTCAGAACAGGTTTGCGCTTGTCTCTTCTGTCCACACTTTCATCCCTAGTTTATTTGGGCTGTTAATGATCCATCACATGCCAGCAATAATAATATTTGTGATTCAACGCTTTTGTGAGTTGTTGTACTAACCATTGTCCTTTACTCAGCTAACCAGAACATATGTTGCTCTAAATGGACAAAGAAACCTGTAGGGCACATTACGTTGATAGAAATGTCATAGAATTCACCCACAATTACTTTCACATGACCTCCAAAGTTTTTATGTAAATTGTGATTGTTTGCCAATAGTTTGCCTCAACCTTATAGTAGTTTTTCATTAGTGATAAAAGTTTTTTTTTCTACACTAAAGACCCCCGAACCTCATCAAATTCAGGTGTTGAAGCTGCATATGACACAGTGGACCATCATTTTTTCACAGAGGTGGAAAGTAACGAATTACATTTACTCGCGTTACTGTAATTGAGTAGCTTTTTTGTGTACTAATACTTTTTAAAGTAATTTTTTAAATTTGTAATTTTACTTTTACTTAAGTATATTTTGATTGAAGTATTGTACTTCGCTACATTTTAAAACACATTAATTACTGAGTAAAAAAAAATAAAAATAAAAAAAATAAATCGCTCCCTGGAAACTACGGCAGTAAATAATGGGCAGGAGGGCAAACTGGTGCTAAAATCACAAGAAAGATGCAGACGGACAAAACAGGCGTTAGTGGTGCAGACACCGCTGAAAACGAAACCCCGTCATATTCTGAAGTTGAACTCGAAGGAAATGAAGTGAACCCCTGGCCATATGTATGCTCTATTATGCAGTGTAAGCTGTACTTGCCTAGGAAGACCAAACTAGCAGCTTATAAAATCTCGACAAGACATCAACCCTTCGCAAGAAGAGGTAAGCTAAATAATTGCATCGTTGCATTGGTGGTTAAAATGAAGCTTTGACATTTTAGCAAGAGGTTTTGCACAAATTAGCTAAAAAGACAGTGGTGAGGAGTGTGCTATTTTTGTTTTAATGATGTGCGCGCGCATTTATAGTGCGTTCTTTCACTGTGTGATTCAGTCTCCTAAAATGCATTTAGAATGATCACAAAATTGAAGATATAGGGGCAGAAAATTCAAATATTTATATAATTTCATATATTAAATCAAAATCACACAAAGAATGCCATCTTTTCCTCCAAAAATCATCATGAATATATACATACATATATATAACAGTTCAGTAAACAAGTTAATTAAGAGACTTGCGTTTTAGACACCATATTGCCTTTTTTAGCTCTATTTCTACAACAGAAAATAATTCCAAACACAGCCACCAAAGCACAGTTTTGCGTCTCTGAGCAACGTGACAGTGTTTCGGTCCTGAATGAATCAACCGTTTAAATGATTCGGTTCAATCGCAATGACTCACTTATTAACAGTGACTTGCTGACACATACTGGCCATTTTAATTTCACATTTAAAGTAGGCTATCTTTTGATTTTTTTAAATAATTAATTTCTTATCATTTCAAATGAGTATTCAACATTTTATGTCTTGTATATCAAAACATTATTCATGCATTTGTAACTGCAGGTTAAATGCATTCTTGTCCTGCACTAAACAGTGTAATACATCTAAATGCCACTTCCAATGAATCTTCTGCATTTCCTCTGCATTAAAAGATGAGTTTGTTGATACTGATTTCCCTGGCAACAGCCCAAATGTATTATTATTCTAAATAACTGATTCCTTTAATTAAAAACAACTAGTTTGAGATTAATAGACCTATCCCAGGGGTGTCAAACTCAGTTCCTGGAGGGCCGTAGCCCTGCAGAGTTTAGTTCTAACCCTGCTCCAGCACATATATCATGTAGTTTTCAAATAAACCTAAATGATTAGATTAGCTGGATCAGGTGTGTTTAATTAGGGTTATATCTAAACTGTGCAGGACTGTGGCCCTCCAGGAACTGAGTTTGACAACCTTGGCCTGTCCCATTTTTGACTCCCTCCCACTGTTAAAATGTAACTAAGTAATTTTTACTCTGAGTAAATTTTAAATGAGCTACTTTTTACTTTTACTTGAGTAGATTTTTAGACTGGTACTTTTACTTGTACTTAAGTAAAATTTCATTAATGTAATGGTACTTTTACTTGAGTAGAATATTTTTGTACTCTTTCCACCTCTGTTTTTTCAGACATAAATATAGACTCCAGGGTGGCCTGCTAAATCAAGCGGGATGAATGAAAAGACTAAATTAAATGATTACAACAGCAACATCAGACATCAAGGGGGTTGGGAACTTTTTCACCGTAGTAACGGTGGAGAGTGACAATTATATTTAGGATCCTTCAATACACCCAGGTTTTCCTTGCTCACTTGATCTATTTGGCTCCATTGAGCACCATTGGTCGGATGGGAACGCTGCCTGCATGCAAGGAGAACAGGTAGCTGTTGACGCTGCACAGGCAAGATGTAACGAAGAGGCTGAGGCAGAATCTGAATCCATATGCAGGAGTTTATTAAGGGAAGATCTTACAATCGGAGTCGTGTAACCAGGCAAAGTGTCAATACCGTAATGGCAGTCCGATCCTTCAACATACACAGGGGTAAACCAGTAGGCATAGAAGAGTAGGCAGGCAAACAGGCCATACACAAACATCAGTTCAATCAAGCAGTAATTCCGGATCCAGAATGTCCCTGGCGGCTACCCATGACCTCTCCTCAGGACCATAGCCCTCCCAGTCTACAAAATATTGGAGCTGACCCCCTCTCCTTCTTGAGTCCAGTAATTCCTTGACCTTGTAGGCCGGTGCTCCATCACTGTCCAGTGGTGGCGGTGGCTCTTGAGCCTCATGATTTGGGTCAGCATCTGTGTGGACTGGTTTCAGCAGTGAGACATGGAAGGAGGGAGAGATACGGTAGTTAGCAGGAAGCTCTAATTGGTACGTAACTTCATTGATTCTTCGTAGAATTTTGAAAGGGCCAACGTACCTTGGGCTGAGCTTCCTGCTTGGTAGCCGCAACTTGAGATCCCGTGTGGAGAGCCAGACCTGTTGCCCTGGTTTGTAGGAAGGATGTGGCTGACGTCGCTTGTTAGCATGGAGTTCTTGTACTCTGACAGCTCGTTGGAAGCGGACGTGAGCACTGTCCCACACCCTCTCGCTCCTACGAATCCAATCATCCACAGCGGGGACTGATGATGGCTCGCCAGACCATGGGAACATAGGAGGTTGGTATCCGAGGACACACTGGAAAGGGGTCAGACCTGTTGACGAATGAGTCAGTGAGTTCTGTGCAGCAGTTCTGTGCAGCAGAGAACATCGATGCTGTTCTCTGCTGCAATAGGACCGTAAGTATCTGCCTAGTTCCTGATTCAATCTTTCCACCTGACCTTTGGCTTGTGGATGATAACCAGAGGTGAGACTGATGTTGATATCCAGCTGTTTGCAGAATGCTCTCCATACTTGGGATGTAAACTGGGTACCTCTGTCACATGAAACCATGGGACAGCGGTAAGTCTGTAACAAAGTCTATTGAGAGGTGAGACCAGGGACGTTGTGGAATGGGCAGAGGTTGCAGGAGTCCAGAGGGTAATTCTTTGGGGGTCTTAGATTGAGCACAAACCTGACAAGCTTTTACGTAATTAGTGACATCCTTGGACATTGAAGGCCACCAAAATGAGTTACGTAACAGGTGTAGAGTGCGGGAGATACCTGGGTGGCCAGAGCTGACTGAGGAGTGGACCCACTGAATGACCCTGGGCGCAGACCTTGTGGAACGTAATGGAGGTTAGGAGGGCAATTGGTAGGAGCTGGATCTTGAATCTGTTCCTGTTGGATCTCCTCCATGATATCCCAAGTATTTGGGGCAATGATTACCGAAGGAGGAAGAATGTATTCTGGGGTTTTGTTGTCCATGAGAAGATCATACTGCCTGGATAGAGCATCTGCCTTTCTGTTTTTACTTCCTGGGCGATAAGTCACTGAGAACTGGAAGCGTGTGAAGAAGAGGGATCATCATGCTTGGCGAGAGTTAAGTCGTTTTGCACTTTTAATGTACTCCAGGTTTTTATGATTGGTAATCACCTGGAATGGGTGGACTGCTCCCTCGAGCCAGTGCCTCCATTGCTCTATCGCTGCTTTCATTGACAGGAGTTCCTTATTCCCCACATCATAGTTTTGTTCAGCTGCCATTAACTTCCTGGAAAAGAATGCACAAGGGTACAGTTTACCCAGTTGACCATGGTGCTGGGAGAGTACGGCTCCAATGCCTGAGTCCGAGGCATCTACTTCCACGATGAATGGTAAGTTGGTGTCAGGGTGCTTGAGGATAGGAGCCATGGTAAATTTAACTTTTAAGATGGTGAATGCTTGAGTACCCTCCTCACTCCACCTGAGTTTGGAAGGCTTTCCCTTGAGGAGTGATGTCAGTGGTGATGCAACCATGCTGTAATTTCTAATGAACCTTCTGTAAAAGTTAGCAAATCCCAGGAATCTCTGAAGTTCCCTGACAGTAGAAGGTTGGGGCCATTCCGTTACTGCCTTGACCTTGGCCTCGTCTATCTTAACACCCTGATGACTAATGTGATAACCCAGGAATGATGTCTGCTTGACGTGAAACTCACATTTCTCTGCCTTGATGTACAGGTGATTCTTCAGGAGCCGAGTGAGGACGGTCTTGACATGGTCAACGTGTTCTGCTTCAGACTTGGAGTAGATGAGATTGTCATCAATGTAGGCAATTACGTACTGGTTCAGCAAGTCACGGAAGATATCATTTATGAAGGACTGGAAAACAGCGGGTGCGTTGGCAAGTCCATACGGCATGACCTGATACTCATATTGCCCTCTAGTGATGAGGAAGGCAGTCTTCCACTCGTCGCCCTCTTTGATGCGAATGAGGTTGTATGCACTTCATAGGTCTAGTTTGGTTTAAATCCTCGCTTCTCGAGCTGATCCAGAGCTGCTCCGGAGTCGATCATTGCTGTCAATGAGATGGACAGTTCTTCAGTTTTCAAGGTAAGGGGAAGTTTGAAGGATTGATTGTTAGGTAATGACAAGTGTTCCATATTTACCAAAATGGGTTTCTGGGCCTTGTGTGGACATCTCTGGCAACGATGGCCTGGTTCACCGCAGTAGAAACGGAGATGGAGATGGCATCGCCGTGCTCGTTCACTTTCAGAGAGTTTGGTAAAGTTGACTTGCATGGGCTCTTCCCAGAACTTGGCGGTATCGGTCGTTATAGTTTTAATTGCAGTTGGGATAACAGGCGGTATTTCCTTCACATACCTTCCTCATGGAGTCTGTCTCATCAAGTTATCCATTTTGATCGCAAGCGTGACGAAGTCAGTAAACGATGAATTTTCTCCTCTAGCTCTGCCTGGAGATCCGTGTTGAGGCTTCTCTGGAATACGGCTTTTAGAGAAACATCATTCCACCCACTTTGAGCAGCGAGGGTGCGAAACAAGATGGCGTACTCTGCAACTGTTCTGTTTCCTTGTGACATTTGCAGAAGTTGAGTTGATATATCCTTGCCCCCTGTGGGATATTCAAACACTTCTTGAAGTTGTTGCAGGAAATAGTCAAAGGATCGTCTGAATCTCATGATCTCATGTCAGTATCCCAAACAGCTGCAGCCCAGTCAATCGCCTTCCCAGACAACAAGGACATCATGACGGCACATTTCTTTTCATCAGAGTTAAACTTGTCTTCCTGATTGTCTAAATAAATCTTCACTTGACGAACAAAGCCCCGACATCTATCAGCAGAACCATCAAATTTATCTAGGCATGGTTGATGGAAGTGACTGGATGTAGCTCGTCAAGTGCTCGTTGACTGCTTGAAGTTTACTCAACTGATCTTGGTACCCCTTTAAGACTTCACTTTGATAAGCAAATGCCGCTTGCATGTTAGTAACTTCTGCTGGATTCAGTTGAGGCGAAGTATTCTGTAACGAAGATGCTGAGGCAGAATGTGAATCCATTTGCAGGAGTTTATTAAGGGAAGATCTTACAATCAGAGTCGTGTAACCAGGCAAAGTGTCAATACCGTAATGGCAGTCCGATCCTTCAATATACACAGGGGTAAACCAGTAGGCATATAAGAGTAGGCAGGCAAACAGGTCATACACAAACATCAGTTCAATCAAGCAGTAATTCCAATGGAGCAATCCAAGAGACGTGAACGAGGAAACAAGCAGAGTCGTGAACAATCAGGCAGTCAGAATACTCACAAGGATAACGCTCGGTAAAGCAGGTAAACTGGCAATACTTCGCAGTGAAGTAAGATGCTGACACATGTTAAATAGTCCAAACAGGAAATGACTGTAGAAGCAGAGGGAGTGGTGAACAGTCAATACTCCGGTGAGAGCTCCCTCTGCTGGCGTGGCGTTACATAAGTGATATTTTCTGACTCAAACATTCGATATGCAATGCTCCGAATATAACATTTCATTATGTTCAGGTTAAGTTACATGGTCAGAAATAAACGAGGCCTGCATTAAGGCTCTATCTTCAAGCAAGTTTAAAAGAAAGTCTCAGGTGATGTCTGATTGTTTAGGAGCAATCAGAAAAAATTGAGTTATGCACAGATGTGCATTATAAAGTATGTTCGTGGGTTTGTTTGTCTTGTGAAAACCCTTAACTGGCTTTTAAAGAGATTATTCATCCAAAAATGTCAGTTCTTTTCTCGTTTACACACCTTCATGTTGTTCCAAAACTGGATGACTTTCTTTCTTTTGTGGAGCACAAAAAGTAGATATTTTGAATAATTCAATGAAAAATTCTAATTTTTATACAAATTCAAATGATTTTTTATACATTAAAAGTCAGTGTTGGCATAAAACAACAATGGACGCAAAAACATTTTTTTTAATTGCTTGACCCTTGTTTCGGCATTAGTGCTTGGTTAGCACAATTTTAAGGGTTATTTGTTTGGTTGACAGTACTAGATTACAAATAGGCTAGATGTGAAAGTCTTTCTTTATGTATTTATATTTGAAGATGTAGAGGACATTTCGTGGTGGGCCTTTCAAGAGCTGGTCTTGGTGGATCTGCTCCTGGTTAGTGGCTCATCCTGTCAGCATTGGGTCTGGCTCCTCCTCCTATGCTCCCAAACCATCTATTTGGTCGTAGATGGTAAAGTGCAAAAGGTGAGTGTCTCGCTTTAATGTATGTTTACCCGAATTCAAAGTCAGTTCGTGGTTAACATGAAATCACAAATTACTATTGGTGGTGGACCACAAAATTTGTTTATTTTTGAAGATCTAAAATCTTGAAAGCAGGGTGTCTGATGACCAATATAATGCAGACATCTTAATAAGTGAGTGAATTAAAGCGCACAAAAGTGCTTAATTAGGCCTAAATTAATACATTTTTAAGAAAAATATATTATATTATTTTATATTATCTATTGACAAATATAGTTTATTACAAATATCCGAGACCTGAAATTCTGAATCAAAGCCAATAAGCAAGATATTAAGCAGTTTGTCATAGCACTAGTAAATCTGTCAAGAGGAGTGCTCGGAGATCAGCGTGCACTGGTTAAAAATAAAGCTGAAGATGGCATGTTCCACAGGTGTGACGGACATTGTTTGCTGTTGTGACATTTGACACATTGTTTCTCCTGTTGTTTCCAGAGAATGACTGAAAAACCTTTAATGGTAGTGTTTAAATCCAATTTACAGTGTTGTTCTGCATACGGATCTCACAGATGCTCAATAATCCTCAGTATTTCATTAATCTATGATTGATGAAAAATATTTTGTGCATTTTTGAAAGTCATTAAGATGTATGGTGAACTTTTGTAGGATGTTCATGAATTTATACAGTATGAAAAGTTTATATGGCAGAATGTGCATCAGATTCAGCAATTCATCTTGAAGCGCATACAAACCACCTAAGAGCTTAGAGAGGCAAAGTGGACATTGAGAGCATTGAGTGTGGCATATGTTTACAGTAGTACAGGATCTATTGACGATCTGAGCTTGTCTACCACAGCTGCTTCTTTCACCTTTTTGTTATTCTCTATTTTAATGGATTTAATTAATAGACTAATTTAATTGATTAATTTAATTTGAACATAAGTTATAACAAACCTTTTGATTATATACTGTATATATATGTGTGTGTGTGTGTGTGTGTGTGTGTGTGTTTACAGTACCCTTCAAAAATTTAGGGTCGGTAAGATTGGAAAATGTCTCAAGGCTGCATTCATTTGATCAGAAAATAAATACAAAAAATTGTGAAATAGTATTACAATTTATAATAACTGTTTTCTATTATTATTATATTTTAATTATTTATTCCTGATGGCCAAGCTGAAATCCCAGCAGCTATTACTCCAGTTTTCAGTGTCACAGTAAAACAGTCTCAAAATAAAACCGACAAATGAGATGACACTGACACTGAAGTATTTAATGTTTGAGCTTATAGGCTCTGACTTGTGATTGCAAACTTTGGTGTCTTTGACAATCTGAGTAAAGTGTGTGAGACATCTTTTTTAAAACTCTAGAGGAGATGGACTACTTAATTCTTCTTGGCATGAAAAGAATTAGAGAAGCCAAAGTGTCCATTTCATCTAATTTCTGCTTAGAAACAATTTAGATCTTAAAGGGATTTTTTCCACAGGGATCAAAATCATTCATTTATCAGTTATTTTTCAGTGCTTTAAAATCCCCCAACATTTTCAGTGACATTTCAAGATTTGCATTGCAGTGTTATAGCGCATTAGCATGATGTTATGGTTTTTGCATTGTAGTGCAAGAATGACTACAAATGCATAAATAAGATTTTTTTATTTAGCCACACGACAATGCCGGTGGAATTTGATTTCGGTACAGTATGTTTAAACTCTACATCATCATACATTACAAACAACAGACAATACACTTCACAACATGTAACAATACAAGACACAGTGGGTACATGACAATGGGTAGTGTATGAGCGGACAAACTAAAGAGAGGAGTTCAGAGTCCTGATGGCTATGGGGAAAAAGCAGTTTGTGAAGCGTTTGGTCTTGGTAGAGAGTGACCTGTAGCGCCTCCCTGAGGGAAGGAGCTGAAAAAGGTGGTTCACTGGATGTGAGGGGTCAGAGATGATTTTCTTTGCCCGCTTTACAGTCCGATATGTATAGAGGGAATCGACTGAAGGCAGTGGTTTCCCTATGATCTTGGATGCTTTGTTGACAGTCTGCTGTAGTTTTTTCTTTGATTGGTTGTCTGTGCTACCATACTGTTATTGATGATGTAATGATGGACTTTATGATGGCGGAATAGAACAGAACAAGGAGCTGATGTCTGATCAGGTATTTTTTAAGCTGCCTGAGGAAGTAAAGTCTTTGTTGAGCCTTTGCAATGATTTGATTAGTGTTAGTTGTCCACTTGAGGTTATTGCTAATGTGAGCTGGAGGTCATTGTTCGAACACCAATTTACAGCTTGGTCCACCACCATGCGGTACTGTGTTTCATCATTAATACATCTAACACACCCTTATTTGTCCTGCAGGTGCTTTTCAGTCACTGCAGCCCATGTGATATCAAAGACCTGCTCTGTTCCTCCTCCAACATCCCTAGGTCTGTATATCACTGATATAATCACTAATCAGTACCTCAATTCATTTTGAAAACCTGAAGTGGATGAGAATGAAGTTCTCTGTAGTGTACAGACACAACAAATCCATTAAATTTCACTTTTTACTTCTTTTAACTTCTGTCAGTTAATGACCCCATTTTGTCCTTTTAGCTCCCTATACAAAGTCATTCATTTGTCTACCAGCCAGCCAGGAGGTAACATGCATCATTTTCACTTGATATTATTATTATTATTATTTTATTTAATTTTTTTACATTGGTTGCCTCGCTTGCTTACTTGTAACCTTTAGTATTCTAGATTTTGCTCATTATAATGTTTCAAGCCAAGAGTTGCTCTGCCCTGATTTATAGCCTGTGTATTTAAGTTCACAGAAAAGGAAGATGTGTTTCAGAATGTGCTCTCGCAGGCAGCAGAGCACTTCAGCAGGTAATGCACATGTTTGTTTTCTCATGGACTGAAGATGAATCTTTATTGGTTCTTTTCTTAAACCAGGCAAATGTTTTTTCCTACACTCTACAGAGCGTTCAGGATCAATGAACTGAAAACAGAAGTGACCAACAGACTGGCTGTGCTAGAGAAGAGAGTAGAACTTATGTACTGTAATGACAATGTTTGACTGCTTTCATGTTGTTACCTGGTTTTATTGTTGCTCAGACTTAGAGAAGTACACTACTCACACAAATCTAAACAGACTTTAAAACACTAAGAATCATTCACTTGCTGACTTTGGAAATGGTTACAGAGGAAAAACTGGGCATCATACACTAATCGAGTGAGGATCACATTATCATACTGTAATTTTAAGTCCTTCTGAACACAACAAACTGGCGCAGAAAAATGCACAGCATTGCTAGGATATGCATGACAAATGAAAACAATATGTGTTCTAACATCTACCCAAAATATCAAACATGTTTGATATCCTCCGATATGGATGGAATCATATTCTGAAGCTAAAATAAAAACATAGTCTGTGCCCATCATACACTATATAATTTTCTGTCATATCTGTCAACTTTGACTAACATCTGTAGACTGGCTCTAACTTTTGGCAAACAACTCATCCAGGCTGTAAATCGGAGCAACAATCCAGGCAGAATTTGTGTAGTGTATTCTGGCCTTTATGGATTTAAACTAACCCAAGTATTTAACTTTGATATGTATAATTATGGCTTGTAAATTATAAATATATTTTTTTTATTTAACCCATATTTTACCAGGAATAATCCCTTGAGATAAAAATCTCTTCTACCAGGGAGTCCTGGCCAAAATGGCAGCATACAAAATTTTACACATAAAATATTACAAGACAAGCATTAAAGGAAAACAAAACAAAAACAAAAAATCCTGTCACAAAAATGTCCAGCACTCAAGATTAATGTAATATATAAATGTTAAGTAAAACAGGAACATGATTCTTTCAAATGTAACGTCAAAAGGTTTCTAAAAATATTTAACGATGGCAGCATGTTTAGCTTCAAAGTACTCTGCATTTCATTCCATAGTCTGGGCGCATAACAGGAAAAGGCAGTTTTACCAAACTCGGTATATGATCGAGGCACAGTTAAAAGTAATTTAAAAGACGATCTAGTTTTATAGCTACCAGAACAATAAGATAGGAGACTACAGATATACAGAGGCAGTTCACCTATTAGAGCTTTGGCAATAAACATCAACATATGCATTTTTTTAAAGAAAACATTTCTTTAAACGAAAAAGAAACCCCAATTTGGGTCTGAGTTTTTTTGAAAGATTGTCAATATGAATATTAAAACCTAACCTTTCATCAAGCCATATGCCCAGGTATTTATAGGTATTTACTCTTTCTACACAGTCCCCTTCCAAAGTTAAAATGGGTGGAATCACGAGTTTGTTACGAGAGCGAGTAAACAGCATATATTTAGTTTTCTTAATATTTAAAACCAATTTTAAATTTAACAATGAAGATTGCAATACCTGGAAAGAATCTTGTAATAGCTCAACAGCTTTTTTTATGGACTGTGCAGCCGTATAAATAATTGTATCATCGGCATATAAATGCAGTTTAGCTGAAGTTATATCTTGACCCAAACCATTTATATAAATTGAAAATAAAATTGGTGCTAAAATGGATCCCTGAGGAACACCTTTCTTGATTTCTATTTTTTTTTAAATGTAATTTTCAACTGAGACACACTGCGATCTTTCGGATAAATAATTTTTAAACCAATTTATACTCATTTTACTAAAACCTAAGGAACTGAGTCTTTTTAAAAGAATTTTGTGATCTACAGAATCAAAAGCTTTAGAGAGATCTACAAATAAAGCAGCACAGTAATTTTTATTATCTAAAGAAGTAATAATATCATTTGTGACAAGAGTTGCCGCTGTTACAGTACTATGGGCTGACCTAAACCCTGATTGAAACTCATTTAAAATATTATTTTCTGTTAAAAACTGTTTAACCTGATCATTTACAAAAGACTCAAAAACTTTTGCCATAACTGATAACCTTGAAATAGGACGATAGTTATCCAGTTCATGAGGGTCACCCCCTTTTAACAAAGGAAGAACCATGGCTGATTTCAATGCAAAGGGAATTACATTTGACGTTAAACTTAAATTAAAAATAGAAGTAATAGGTTCTGCTATAAAATCTGCTGCAATTTAAAAAAAAAATAAGGTTCAATATTATCAGGTCCTGTTGACTTTTTACAATCTAAATTTAGTAGGGCTTTATGAACTTGTGATACTAAAACAGGGTTAAATGTAAAAAGCTGAGTAGAGCGATATATTTCAGTTTCATCATTCCCTTTTATTATATCGTTGGTTAAATGACTAGGGTCAGGGGCTGAACCCGCAGTAATGAAAAAATTATTAAAAACCTCAACAATAATTTCTTTCCCTTTTATAATTTTTTCCTTTACTTTTAAATAATCAGGTAAACTCATAGAGGGTTTTAGACCAGAAACTGATTTGCACAACTTCCAAACTTTGGAGGGATCATTCAAATTTCCACTTATTGCATTTAAATAATATTCACATTTAGCTTTTTTTTTTTTTACCAATTTTGTACTATTATTTCTTAATGTCCTGTAATGTACAAAGTCCTGAAGATTATTTGTTTTCTTTGCTTTAACCCATGCCGCATCACGTTCTTTGATACGTGAGGAAATTAACTCCGTAAACCAGGGGTTATCTCTCCCTCTTACTCTGAATTTTTTAAAAGGAGCATGTTTATCACATATACTTAAAAAAGTACATTTGAAATGCTCCCATGCTAAATTTACATCAGGTATCAAAGAAACCACATGTAAACCACTATCATAAATATCTTGTAAAAAAACTTGTTCGTTAAAATGCTTAAAATAACGTCTTGAAATAATACGTGGTTTGCTTTTTGGGGTCTTACAATTTCTCACACATACTATAACACAATGGTCACTTATATCATTACAGAAAACTCCAGAAGCAGAAAATCTATGAGAAACATTAGTTAAAATGACATCAATTAATGAAGATTTGCTTGGGTCTTTTTGATTCAACCGTGTTGGAGATTTTATCAATTGCTCCAAACAAAGAGAGTCACAAATTTCCTTGAATGGATCAGACAATTTTGATGACCAGTCCCAGTTTAAATCCCCAAGTAAAATCAATTCGGAGTTAGTCTAGTTATGAAGAAGATCAGTAAGTGAAGTGATAACTTCACTTGATGCTGACGGTGGACGATAGCATCCAATGACGATGATGTCATGACCATTTGAAAAATGAAGTTTGATTGCCACCAATTCAAAGAAATGTGGCTTACTAACAGAGTACAAACAGGTGCAGTTCCACTTTGACTTAACATAAACTGCAACTCCACCACCTTTCTTTGTGCGATCTGATCTAAAAACATTATATCCCTCAATATGTATCATGGAATTTGTAATGGATTTATTTAACCATGTCTCAGAGAGAACCATATTGTCAGAGTTCGTTGACTCAGCCCATATTCTTATGTAGTCCATTTTATTTATCAGACTGCGAACGTTAAGGTGGAAGAAGCGTAAACCATCACTAGATTTAAATTCATCAGGGGTTTGAAGCTGCATCATCTCTGGGCCTGGATTAGGGTGGATGTTACCCAAAATTAAAAGCAGAAGAACAACAAACCAGCTTTTCCTCACAGTGCCAGTGGTCGAATGATCACTGCAGATGGATGTCGCATAAGGAGACAGCTTTCCATTTCCATAGGCCCACAGACATTGCAAGCTTTTTGGCCTACCTCTCAAAATAAGCAGCCTCCAGTGAATAAGGTGAATCTTGAGGACCCAGGTCCTCATAACAGTATCTCCGTCCACCAACTCAGAGGAGGTCACGGTATTCGGAATGGTCCAAAAACATGGCACATATCCTGCTCTCCCTCCGGGGCTTGAGAGCCTGCAGTCCATTAAAATCCACAGTTGCAAACAATTGAGCAGGCAAAAGAATATGGAGAAAGTCTTCATTTTGATGATAGTTTTAAACAGTCATAAAACAGATCTTAAGATTATAGAAAAAAATAAAATAAAAAATAAAATGCTGGACAAGACAAACAGCGAGACGCCAACATACACATGCTACATGTAAGCCGCCATCTTGGATTTCAATGGTAGACTTGGCATGAAAAGAAACACAAACTAACCAACAGTAGCTTGCACAGTTCAATACTCGACTTGAAATATATTATTATCTTTTGGCTCAGGCCACTCTAGCAACATCATAGTTGACAAAAGAACATTCAGTAAACCCTAACAACCACATAGCAACGTGACAAACACCTAGAACCTACCTCAGAGCAATGCAATGAAAAACACTTATAACGCCTTAGCAAATAGGCTACATAGCAACATGAAAAACACCTAGACACACTACAGTATCTGCTGTATTGCACTACAATAAAAACGACTCCAAACACATTAGCAACTGCATAGTAAAAGGATAAATACCCAGAGCACCCCAGCAACAGCACAAACACATAATGACCACTATTCTTACTATGATTATTTTCTATGCAGTAAAGGGGTAACAAGTCATGGAGATCGAAAAGTGTAAAAACGATTTGAAGAAGCTGAGAGATGAGATGATGTCCAGAGCAGGAGGAAGGTAAGTGAAAGAAACTATTTTGCAGAGGAGTCAACGCAAGCGTTGCGATCTATCTGTTTATCTATCTAGAGCGGTTCTTTTTCAAACAAGAAACACAAATGTATCTAAATGACTAATCAACCACTCTCCTTTTAGAGTGAATAGTCCATGCAAATACAATTTCTCAGATGATGGAAAGAAATTAACTCCTAGATGTGATGTCCCCAGCTACCCAAAGCTGCTTACAATTTTAGGATATGCTTTGAATTATGGGCCCTGCGGGAGAACATTTTGTCTCTATTTAGTATTAATCTCTAGTAATCTTGATTTCCTCATTACATGTTTTCTCAGGAGACAATTGAAGCGCTGAAGAAACCCACATTTGATGTTTGGCACAGGGAGCACAATGAAGTGAATCTGAATCAGTGGAATATACATTTAAAGATGAAATAATACACACATGTAAATTTGTTACTGTTTACTGTTTATCAGATGCTGAGCTGCCTGGAGTACATGTGATTTAGGCCTTTTGAAAGAGTTTAACATGAATCCAATTACTCTCAAATGCTGGCTGGTAAGAAAATGAGTATAATTGTAAAAATGAAAGGGTGCAAGAAAGTTGGTTTCCCCTCAGCTTTCCAGGTTAACAGCTCTGATGATTCTTTTTATTTGTTCTTAGCTGGACATTCAGGAAAATTACCATAGCAACCCGTTCCAAAATTTCTGCCATTGTTGCTGCGTGAGTCAGATGATGTATGGCATGATCCACCTCTGCAACCTCCAGGTGAGAACTTTTACATACGTAGCAATTAGCACAGCAATTACTGTGGAACAGCTAGAGTTGAAACCTGTGTGTGTGTGTGTGTGTGTGTGGCCTACAGGAAAAGCTCACCTTGACAGATCTAGGCATTTTAATGACTGCTGCCGTGTGTCACGACTTAGACCACCCTTGATACAACAACACGTAATTTCTCATAAAAACTTACAGGTGTATCAAGGTATTTGCCTGTTTTGACAATTTTACAGTCCTATATCTTTCTGTTTATCGTAGTAATGATTCCTATGACATATGATATATATATATAGATAATGTAGCGCTGTCTATATGCAGGTACCAGATCAATGCTCGCACTGAGCTGTCAGTGTGCTACAACGACATCTCGCTCCTGGAGAATCACCACTGCACTGTGGCCTTCCAGATACTCTCACTGCCAGAGTCTAATATAATTGCAAACGTGGACCCAGAGGCCTTTAAACTTTGCATAAGCATACAAAAACAACTTCCTGTTGATCTGAGCTTCCTGCAGACTAACGCCTCATCTCTTTTGCAGAATCCAAAGAACTCTCACATGGTAACTTTTTTTAGTTGTGAATAAAGAGTTTCATATTTCATATTCTTCAAAAAAACATTCCGTGTGACCGGCCCCAAAGTATTTTTTGGTTTGTTTTTTGTTTTTGTTTTTTGCTGAAAATTTTGTTCATTATATGATAATATATTGGCAGGCTATCATAACACTGATTTTGGCCACAGACATGGCCCGGCATGGTGAGATTCTGGACTAGTTCAAGCACAAAGTGGACAATTTTGACTTTACCAGTGAGGACTGGAGCATGTGACTTGTGTATGTATCATAGACCCTTTCTGCCAAAATCATGTTTTAACTAAAACCAGCAAAAAGATGCCAGTATATGGCATGAATTGTAAATATTTGTTAACGGCGTAACAAGTAAAGATTTGTCGTGTTCTCGTGTGTTCAGCTGAAGATGGTTCTTATCAAATGCTGTGACATTTCCAATGAAGTTCGGCCTACAGAAGTGGCAGAGCCGTGGGTGGATTGTCTGCTGGAGGAATATTTCATGCAGGTTTGCTGATTCTACATCTTCTGTTATAATTGCTCTACAGTGACAGGTGGGTTTGTTTATGCTGTCTTGTCTTTGTTAAGAGTGATAGAGAGAAATCTGAGGGGCTTCCTGTGGCACCCTTCATAGACAGAGACAAAGTCACCAAGCCCACAGCCCAGACTGGCTTCATTAAATTTGTCCTCACCACATGTTTGAAACTGTCATGAAGGTAGATGAAATAGTCAAGTAGTAAAGTAATAGCTCAGCCAAAAATGTCAATTCTGTCATCGTTACTCATTCTCATGATGTTTCAAACCATCTCATGCTTTTCCTCTCAGCTCTTTCCTCAGATTGAAGAGATTATGGTGCAGCCTCTAAGAGACTCACAGGAACACTGAGGAGCTAAAGCAAATTAATGATGCCATGAACGAGCTGAACACTTCTCAGCTAATAGTCATAGCTTTCTGGAAGATATAATATAATATAATATAATATAATATAATATAATATAATATAATATAATATAATATAATATAATATAATATAATATAATATAATATAATATAATATAATATAATATAATATAATATAATATAATATAATATAATATAATATAATATAATATAATATAATATGTACACACAGAGTGTGTGTTTGTGTGTGTAATACGCTGGTTGCATTTATTTGATGAAAAAATACAGTAAATTAATTATGCTGTGACCAAGGTAAACTCTTCTCAGTAATATTTTGATATTTTGAAAGATAGTTTTCAAATATTGTTTTTCTATTAAAATATAACATTCTAATTAATTTATGTGATGTCAAAGCTATTTGTCAAAGCTTCAAAGAACATAGTTTATTTGAAATATAAGTATTTTGTAACATTATACATGCCATTTATAATTGTGTCCTTATGAGTGAAAAAAGTTATACAAAATACAAATATTAATATCTTTAAAAACAGACATACTGTACATATCATTGAGCCTCATTATAGAGCCCCATCTTGCTAACATAAAGGTATGTTTTTACTTCGATGAGGCACAGAAGAAAAAAACTAAATATTTCATTAGGATCTGTGAGAGCCTGGGCTGGTGTTGAAGGCAGCCCACTGAATCTAAAGGGTCACCTGATTGACTCACAAAAATCACAAATCATTTCCTTTTGCCAACAGACTGCTAGGCTGGTCTGATTATTTCTTTTTGTCATCAATCAGTTATAAAGCCTTTTTGGCTGATATGGGCATATATATTTATCACTGCGGTTTAATCTTGTTTGGATGCATGGGTTTTTGTTCTTTTTTTACAATGTTCAATGGAAAATAACATTTCTATTGTAATGAATTAATTAATTTCTGATATTTCTATTGCATCTACGTTTATGTAGTATGTAGTTATCTGCAAGTTTTGTGGTCCTAAAGCAATTAAGATACCAAATTACATTATGACGTATTTCTGTAACTAGTGCCTTTTAAAAATGTGTTTTGATGATTATAAAAGGTCAGCACAATATGATACGGTTTCTTTTGTCAACTATTTCTCTCCTGACTTCACATTTTAGGCAGTTTTGTGGTGAGCACAATACGGAAAATCAGAATATCAGCTTTTAAGGAACTCCCTTTGCAGTGGTTTGATTCAGTTTCCAGCTAGATGTTGTTTCCCATTATTTATTTGGTTATTGAGGTTTTAAATAAAAGCATTTGCACTAGAACATCCACATAGATATTAATTTACACACCTTCATGTTTTTTTTTTCTATGGAGCACAAAAGAAAAGTGTAAAAAAAAAAGAAAAAATCTTCTATTTGACAAATCATGATATTCACAACTAACCATATTCAATATTTCTACCCTGTAGCTCCAGGTTCTCACCATTCTTTTTATTTTATTTTATTTATATTTTTTGTTCTCTGTATCCTATTTGCTCTGATTTTCTTCTAATACTTCCTCAAAATAAGTGGGAGTTCTGCCTCCTGGCTGTTCTTTTCTCCTTTTATCAGCGTGGTAATAAAAGCTCTCGCCAGGAGGTCACATGTGTTCACTATTATGACAAGGTTAGGCCTGTACGCATCATTTCCTTCATAAGTTTCACTGTCAGCGTTTGACATCTTCGCCTTTAGAGCAGCACATTTTGATGGATGGAGTTCACGGCACATTTTTCCTTCGCTAAGGGCTGCGTAACTTGTTGAAACAAGACTGGGGTTCAGAGTTTGTCAATGCAAGCTATCAATTAAAGATTTCAAAAGATGAGTGGAAAGTGATTTATAAATAGACTTATTTTTAAGTCACATGACCCAAAATGTAGGTCTAAAGCACATGCACAAATTACAAAGCGCTGTTTGTCTGACATTGTTCTTGGTGCACAAACTGTAACATGTACGTCTCAACCTGTATTTTAGAGTCATGCTTTTTCCATCCTGACTGGATCTGTTTGTGCCTTTGGCTTGTTTTCATGATAAATGGCATCATTTTATATAAATTTCTTCCTCTTGTTTCCTCTATTAGATGATAAGCTTTAATTTAAGCTTTCAGTTACCCATCTGCTGGCATGTCTTGCTTTGTCTCCACTCGACTGTGACATAGTGAGTTCACAGATTGTCAAAGCCTGTTTCATCACCCACTTCAGAGAAACGAAAACATTTATCTGAATGAAAACAACGCTCCTTCTAATTCCAATGCATCCAGGCCCACCTTTGCTTTTAGCTATATGCAAGATGCGTTTACACTTTAAATGCATGGAAGAATCATCTTTTTACATCTCTGAGATGTTCCAATAAGTCCCAACATTAATTTTATTCTTCCCATACTAATTAGGAATCAACAAAATTGGGTTTAAGAGTTGACCAATTAAGACGTGTTTTGTGTGTGCTGACACCTACAGGTTTTGTCACCTGTGCTCCAATGCCTGTTCACAGGGTGGCAATATTTCTCTAAATAGCTCTTTTGTGCTCTCCACTCAGACCACTGAAAGAAGAGCAATTATATGACGAAAGAAAAATCCTCAAGAGTGGAAACTGAAAACTATTAAAACCTGGCTTTTGCTCATATAACAAACTTACTGTGTGCAGTATTGTATAACTTGGTGTGTTTTCTTAATGTATTTTTGACCAATAAATGTAAAAAAAAATACTATATTTTTAAATTTTCAACATTGTTTTAATATTGTGTTTTGGAAATGTTAAATGCAAATAAAATATATAATAAAATATGAAAATATAAAATATTCCAAATATAAAATTCTGCACTATTTCTATACATATACTGTTCACAAGTTTAGGTTCAGAATGGTTTCTTAAACACTTAAATTTACTTTTAAATTCAAAAGTGACAGTAAAGACATTTATAATGCTATTTAATTTACAATGTTCTTTTAAACTTTATATTCATCATATTCATAATATTAAGCAGCACAGCTGTTTTCAAAACTGATAGACTTTAAAAATATTTTCTTGAGCACCAAATCAGCATTTTAGGATCATTTTAGTGACATGAGTAATGATGCTGTAAATTCAGCTTTGCCATCAGGAATACATTATATTTTAAAATATATTCAAATAGAAAGCAGCTGATTTAAATTGTAACAATGTTTAATATTCCAGTGTTTTTTAAATACATGCAACCTTGGTGAGGATAATAGACTTTTCTGTTAAAAACAGTAAGCTGACCACAAACTTTGAAATGAGAGTGAACAATATTTAAACTATTCTGGTAGTTTTTAAATATTAACGTGTGGTATCTGGTGCTCATTAGTTTTGGTTTTCACAAGCACTGTCCAGAGTGAGTGTCTCTGGAAAGCAGCACACATTATCTGTGTAAAGAACAGGTCTTTTGGTAATGTGACTCTGCTAAAATTCTCTCTCTGCCACTTTTCACCATTTATCTGTCTAGCGTCTTGAAGCAGTGCTTTTCAGTGAAAATGTGTTTGAGATAAGTTCCCTGGAATGTTTTTCCAAAACATATTAAATCTGCTTTGTGCTTTGTGTCAATGCGGTCGTTGTGGTATAAACAGTAAAGGCAAATTAAAAGTGACTTGGATTCTCTTTAAAGGACTGTGCTGTTTTGCTTTCCTTTATTGTTATATGTTTCCAAATCCTTCTTGCTAATTGGGGGCTTTTGCACAAAAGAATCCCATGTGATGTTTTATGATTTTCAGTGTAACAACAACTGTGTCATATTTCAAAAAGCTCGACTGGGTGTTTACTGTGAAGTGACTTTCAAAGTTTATTTGTCAAATGTGCAACACAGAAGTACTTGGTGACAATGAAAATGTGTGAAGAAATTGTATAACAATAAGACACAATAAAAATGAGCAAAAATAAAAATACATTTTCATTTGTAAATGAGAAGCAAAAATCGTGTTAACGTTGTTTTATTAACGTTAAGTTTTTTGGCTTAACATTCCTCATACAGCCTTTATTAAACTTCAAAGCTGCAGAACTCTCCCCTCGTACTGTATTTCCTCTCCAGATATTATCTTTGTCTTAACACATAGGTCTCTTCTGGTCTGTGTCTCCTTTCTGTGTTTTCTTTACGGGTTAGTTAAGGGTCGAGTTAAGGGTCAGTGTTTAGTCTGTCAGCGGCCTCTCCTTTAGGGGGACATCTAGATTTCAGTTCACCACAGACCCATGAATCCCTTTTCTTTAGGAGAAGCAGAATGTTTCATTTCCTTTCTTCCCCAAACTATGGGTTGCCAAACTCTTTCACCATATTGAGACCCACCAATGAAATATAAGGGGAAAATATACACTTATATTGTTTTAGTTTATGAGGAATTGACATGGGGCTTGCCATTCAGCAAGCGAGTCAAATGATGATTCATTACTGATTCACTTTTTTTTATCTTCCTTGAAGTAATGAAGCAATGACAGTTAGTCATATGTTGATTCATTAGCTGCTCTGACAGAGTTCCTTCAATGAAGGATTTGTGATGGAGAATTGATTCTGAGACTGATTCAAACTCCTAAAAATTTAGTTTATGAGTCTGTTGAATCATTCAGTTAGTTTGGGACCCATGTGACAGATATTTTATAAAAAAAAAGGCCTTTATTCTTTCATTAACACAAGTAATGACATGGAACTTAGTTCAGTAAGTGAGTCACATTGATCTACTAGTTGCTTTGGCGGATTCAGTGAGCTTGTTTATTGAAAGACTCATGATGAAGAATTCAGCATACTGATTCAAACTCTTGTGTTTTCGAGTCTTTTGAATCATTTAAAAACCTTCTCATTTGTTCATGAATCAGTGGCAAACCAAATAGGTTCATGAAATCGGTTCACTGAAAACTGCTGCTCTAAACTGTTAATAATTATGTGGACTTATATATATAGTCAACTTTTGAAGTGGATCGAAACCTTTCATCAAAGTTGTCCTAAAACCTAAAACCAAAATGCTTTCTGATGAACTTTTTTGATCCACTTCAAATGTTGACTACTAATATATATATATATATATATATATATATATATATATATATATATATCCTGTTATATATAAATCTATTAAAGGGACAGTTCACCCAAAACAAAAATTTAAATTTGATGTTTATCTTCTAACCTCCAGGGCATCCCAGATGTAGGTGACTCTGTTTCTTCAGTAGAACATAAATTATGATTTTTAGCTTCAGTCTTTGCAGTCTCTCAGTCGTACAATGCATTGCAAATGGTAACAGAATCTATGAGTGTAAAAAAAAAACCTTCCACAGACAAATCCTTATTAAACCCTGCGGCTCGTGACAATACATTGATGTGTAAAGACACAAAACGATCAGTCTGTGCAAGAACCCGAACAGTTTTAATATAGTTTTTTTTTTTTTTACCTCTGATCACGCAGTGTCTGAACTGTTAGAGCTCTTGTGAATGCACTTCACAGCAGCGCGCGCGAGGCATTCATCTTCTTGCTTGCTTTATGGATGATCGCAGACTTATAAGTGCAATTTTATCGTGCGCTAAAATTGTTCGTGCGAGCAGAGGTGAGAAGATCGAGCGCGAGGATGTGGGGAATGACCATGCGCGCACGATGGCTTGTATTGCGCGCAGAGGACAGGTTGAAATGAGGAGTTTGAAATGAGCTCGCAGGCTCCCGTTTCCTCGCGTCCGATTTAGTTTTCATCTCGCCGAAGTGATTTACCACGCGCAAGCATCAGTTGTATGCTCAGTTATTATTGGCATCGATTTGACGCCATAGCGATCCACCATAAAGCAAGCAAGAAGAAGATGAATGCCTCACGCACTTGCTGCATGCTACTCTCATAGATTCTGTTACCATTTGCCAAGCATTGTACGGCTGACAGACTGCATCAACTGGAGCTAAAAATCTTAATTTGTGTTCTACTGAAGAAACAAAGTCACCTACATCTTAGATGCCCTGGGGATAAGCAGATAAACATCTAATTACATTTTTTGGGGGTGAACTATCCCTTTAAAAGGCACAATTGTCCAGTTCCTTTCAGACAATGCAAAGGCAAACCAAGAATGCTTTTCCTGTGAGGTTTGCACAGCTTCAGGGGCATTCCTTACATAAAGTCAAACCGCAATCTCCTCGACAAGACAGCTTTTACAGGACACCTCACACTTTCCAGACAGTGAACACCTGCAGTGCTCATCAGGTCATTTGCAGCCTAAATAGTTAAAGCGTAAAGAATACTACAAAAACCAACTGTTTGTGATCCAGAGTCCGGATATCTGGGTCATCTCACAAGATTTATCAACACCCCGACAGTTAAGTCCAGACAATGTGGGGATAAATATTTTCTTTAAAAAAAGAGGAAAAACAACATGCCTCAGAGGAGATGGAACAGACAAGTTTCCTAGGAAAGTCTGGAAGCTTCCTCTCAGGATGGACCCACAAAACCTCAATCTGCATGAGATCATACTGCTCATAACATCACAAAATACACTCTGTGTCCATAATTTATGCCTGGAGAATCTTGCACAGCGGCCAAACATGCCTCAACCACGATTTAGTAGAGACAAGTTTATATTTTGGCAATAATGTCCTTGGAGCATTGCCTTATCTCAGCCATTTGACTGCTACATTCTTTTCACCCCTATCAACCTCTGCTGTGCTGTATTTTGAAGATGTTACCATTTGAAGTGACTTCAGAAGACTATTCATCAGTATATTCAAAACAACTGGGTTGAGCTGATTTGAGATGTATTTGAAATCTCAGTATCATCAAAAAAACAACTGCATGTGATTCTATACAGCATTGCCTTTGCTCCGACTTCTCTTTATTATTTTCCTGTATATTTATATTTCTTCCTGCTGTGATGAAACCAGAACGTTTATTTTGCTTTCCCGTGTCCCACAAGAGTTCATAACTTTTTATTTACAAGGTTTTTAATGTTTTATATGTCTGCAACCACTGACACTTTAAATGGTGGTTCTTTAAATGCACCAGAAAAACATTACATAATTAACCACATGCTGTATACTTCAGTTGAAATGGTCTTTCTTGTTTTTATTTAAATCTGAAAATAGGTTTTCCAAAATAATTTTTTAACTTCCTCTGACATACAGTATCAAAATCTGGTAGACAGATTTATTTAAGCTTTAACCTATAGTTTAACAAATTTAAATAAATTCACATAAATAAAAATCTAAAAAAGTTATTAGTATTATAATAATAACTAATATTTATTTTAATAGTTATATATAAAATATATCTATTATTTTATATTATATATAAATATTAAACCAATACTCCTAATTTTTATATTTATGCATAGCTACAAAAGTTAGTTTTTGAAGTCTTTTGTGCTTAAAAATGCTACAATTATTTGATTTAAAATTACAGTAAAACTGTAATATTGTGAAATATTATTTAACATTTCAAATAAAGGTTTTTTTTTTGTTTTAATTTCTTTTAAAATGTAATTTATTCCGGTGAAGCTGACTTTTCAGCAGCCATACTCCAGTTTCCAGTGTCACAAAATCCTTCAGAAATTATTCTAATATGCTGATTTGTTGCTCAAGAAACATTAAATTATATAATTACAATATATAATGTAATTAAATGATTAAAAAAATTATTCATTTAATAAAGAGTGCTTATTATATTCAGTTCTATTAAATTTAGATGATTTCGTAATGGTAAGTATGCTGTATTAAAATTTTAAAGTGCCTTGGGATCCCAAGCAGAACTTTAAAAAGTTAAAAGATTTTTTTTTAGTTGCCTGCAAGAAATCGGGCCAGATGTGTTTACATCTCCCAGTTCTGCATTTATCTCCAGCAGGCATCTTGATTGCAGTTTGGCAGTAGATCAACAGCTGTATATGTCAGCTGTGCCTGCAGACAGAACATAGGATTGCAATTATCCACGCCTCCTCCGAACATTAGCGCTGATATTAAACCTAACAGACTTTACGGACGTGCTGAAGAAGTCCCCAGATACATTAATCCGAACACACACCGAAAAGCTTTTATTCAACCTGAAATTATCACCTATAGGCTTCAGTTTGTTCTTTATTGTCTGGTAATAAAAAATAAGTGCGGAAACAAAGAGTGTTGCAGGGTATAATCACATATGGAAAGAATGATTCGCGTTTGTAAAAAACGATTTTCCAAAGAGGGATTTGCCAGGATTGTTGTTGGAACCTAAAGTGGAAATGCTTTATTTTTCCATGCAATTAAAACAGCGCATCTCCTCTTGCAACAATGCACAGGGTTCACATCTCTCCATGAGATTCAACAGCACCTGATCATGGCCCATAAGCTCGCAGAACCCAAACCGCACCACTGGAAGAATTTTCCAAGGAATACATGGCAAATTGATGTGTGCAGCGATGACTTTACATGCCTCAGATGACTATTCACTCAAACTCAGCAGGGAACTCTTATTTATAACCAGAGAGTCAATAGATATAATCATTTACAGACCGATGTGATAGAGCGCCATGAAGCCAGATGTGTGCACACAGTTCTGTAATTACAAAAAGACAAAGTCTCACTCATGGTATTGTAAAGACAGGCTTGGAGTGGAGCTCCAGCTGTTCATTAGGCCTTTTAAAAGTGGATATTCTTTCATCTGTCATTTGAGACGTAGCTACTTCTTGACTTGAGGTTCCTAATGCTTTCCTAGGATGAGCCCAAACATGTTTGTTTGTTTTGTCATCTAAAGACCCTCTCTTCGCTTCTCACACTTTGGGAATTTCCACAGAGAAGTCCATGTGGAAAGACATTTTCCACTATGCAGGAGAGGAGTTAAATAATCACACTAGCCGCCCGAATGCTCTCTCTTCAAACACGCTTTGGAACGTAACAGGTTTTGCTGGAACAGTCCCATCTGGAAGCCACTCTTTCGGGTAATGAGACAAATGAGAGCTGGGGGAGGGGTCCGTCACGTAGGTGAACCTTTGGGATGTCCAAACACACTAAAAAATTCACCACTATTTGTTTAACACAAGAGAGTGAATATATGGGTGACTTGCACTTTCTTGCATAATTGAAATGAGTTGAGTTTAATTAAATGTGTTTATTTCCAGCTGTTATAACAATTTTTTTAAATAAATAGAAATAAAAAGAAATCATTTCACATAAATAATAATGAAAAATATTTTACTTTATATTTATTTATTTAAAAAAAAAACTATGTAGTATTTATATCATATATAAATCTTAAAACAATACAGATTATTTCAATATCTGTGCATAACATACACTACCATAAAAAAAAATATATATATATATATATATATATATAGATATATATATATATATATATAGATATATAGATAGATAGATAGATAGTATTTTTTATCAGATTTTATTAAATATGGAAAACTGAGACTTTAGCCTTGCTATTACTAATCCTCAGTGCTCCTGAGCTTTTAAATCCAGTAAAAGGCCACTGGATACAGTTTCATCTGTGTTTTGAAGGCTTAACACAGTTGTCACGGTTTGGTGAAAAAGGGAATGTGCATGTGCATGTGCTCTGCAGATGTTGGACTTTTGGTGGAGATGAAAGTGGAGTGTCATTGGACATTCTGTGCCTACTCAGACCTCCCTGAGGTGTTTACTCACACACCCACATGAGAAATTCAATCCTCATTATAGTATGATGAAACAATGAGAGTGGGTCTGCAAATACTGCTTATGGTGTGGATTGAGTCCTGTTCTCCGTTTGTGCTTTTACTCCAGGGGGTGAAGTGCTCTCACAGAAGCACACATGTAAGGGGATATTCTTCCATGCACCATCCACAGACCAAAGCTGTTCAGACAGATATTTCCACCATGTGGAAGTGGCTCAAACTCAAAAGGACTTTTTATATGTTGCTCTGCAATAATGATCATGCTCCAGATCTCATTTAGACCACATTGCATGCAGCTTTTGGAATGAGTCGTCATATTCTATTTTTTTTTCTGCCAAGTTCTGAGTACGGGGTTCTTGAGTCAATTGATTCAATGAGGTCACATATAATCCCATGAAACCTTATTCAAGGAACATGATTTACAGGGGGACAGGGGACATATTTTTGTCTGTAAAAGATTTACTGATATTTGAAACAGGAATAGGATGCGTTTTTAAGAGCTGAGGAGTTGTATTTGTTCCATGTGCAGCTCTTATCTCTAAATGTCGGTACTTTCGTTATAAATCTTACCCCCACCAGGAAGAGCGTTTTGAGGCCTAACTGTAAAATTAATCAAGTTTAACCACATCAACTCTGGGGACCCACCGGTGGGTCCAATATTGCATATGCCTAATTCTCAAAAAATCAAAATAACAGCTGAAGTGGTTAAAACACAATTCAATATCCAAGGACATCCCATTGGCCTGGGCCAGAACTAAATCCTAATTTTTTTTTGATAATCTATGCATTTTAAGCTTGCAAACAAACATTTTGTTTGCAAAATCTGCTTATCAACTTTTTTAAATTTATAGGTAAAATTATTTAAATGGCAAACACAGATTAGGTTGTCAAAATTGCAAGAATGACTAGCATCTATAAGAATGGATGGAAAATTACAAACTGATCAGGAATATATATATATATATATATATTGTGGCGGGGTGAAGAAGGACACAACGAGTAGGTACAGGTGAGTTCCCCGAAGGGTGGATTTTATTGACAAACGGTGGGCCCGGAGGCGGTGGCGTGAGGTGGTTTGGTGCAGGGTGCTCGGCTTCCTCTTCGGTCTGTGCGCTGTGGCGGTGAGGGTCCGTTGTGCTCTCCCGTGTGCGGTGGGGTTGACGGTCACACACTGCTCTCTGTAAGCAAGACCGATAGTTGGGATTAGCCGAGTCTCGTGGAGACATCTCTCACCTCTGTGTTCATTTGCTGTGCTTAAGTAGGCAGCTCTTGATGGGGCACAGGTGTGGCCGCTCAGCCCGTGACGAGCTGGAGCAGGTGTGACTGCTCGGTTTCCAGGGCGACGCTGATGAGAGCTCGGGACACTTGTCACACTCCCCCCCTAAGCATCGTCCTAGTCCAGTGGAGAAGCGGGGAAACTGGGGGTGGGCGGGGAGTGGACCCTGACAGACCTGGGAAAGCTGCCCAAATCCGAGAGACTCCGTCGGCGTTGCCCGTCCCCGCTCGGTGTTGCACGATGAAGTTGAAGTCCTGGAGCACCAGGAACCACTGCGTCACTCTCGCGTTCGTCTCCTTGGCCCGGGCCATCCACTGTAGGGGGGCGTGATCTGTAATGAGAGTGAAGGGGCGGCCGAGGAGGTAATACCTGAGCTCCAGGACTGCACACTTGACGGCCAGCGCCTCCCTCTCCACCGTAGCGTACCGTTGTTCCGCGGGGGTCAGCTTTCGGCTTATGTAGATCACCGGGTGTTCCTCGCCATCGTGGTCCTGGGAAAGGATGGCTCCCACCCCGGTGTCGGATGCGTCCGTCTGCACCAGGAAGGGACGGTTGAAGTCAGGTGCTCGGAGTACCGGCTCTATTGTGAGGGCTGCCTTTATCGGGTGGAACGCCGCCTCCGTCTCGGGGTCCACGGGACCTTCTCCGGTTGCCCCTTCCTGGTCAGATCTGTCAGGGGGGAGGCTAAGGAGGAGAAGTTAGGGATAAAACAGCGGTAATACCCTGCCAACCCCAAAAAGGCCCGCACCTGTGTTTTAGAGGTGGGCCGCGGCACGGAGAGGATTGCTGCCACCTTCTTCTCTTGAGGTCTAATTAGGCCGCGACCCACCTGGTACCCCAGGTACTTAGCTTCAGAGATGGCCAAGTGACATTTCCGGGGGTCAAGCCAGCCCGGCACAGTTTCGATAGCACCCTCCGCAGCCGCTCCAGGTGGTCCTCCCAAGTCTCAGAGTGTATGACGACGTCGATGTCTCTTCAGTCCACCACTCTTACTTGGCCCCAGCAGTGTTTTAATCGGTCGTCCGTGTGCTGCTCTTTGGAGAACCCTCCAGCCCTCGTTACCTGTTGGTACAGATCATAGTAGAGGTTAAGAGTTGGAGGGGGTGACTCACCCTCTCTGGGGCTGTCCGAGGCCAGCAGCACGGGACGCCGTCGGGACCTACGTGGGACTCGAGACCGGCGGTGGGCCGCAGGTGCCACTGATTTGCCCAATCACTGCCGGCCTCACTCGTGTTCCCACGTCCCTGCCCCACATAGAAAAGGAGAAAAGGAGATGCTGGCTGCCTGACGAAGCGGGCGGGGAAGGGCCCGCAGGAGGCGAAGATTTCCTCCATCGCCGGGGGAGGAGCGCCACCTGAGGAAACCAGAGAAGACACGTGAGCCAACAAGGCATGGGGAAAAAGAAAAACCACAAAAAAACAATCAAACCAGTCCAACTGGGGAAACACCGCGTGGGAAGGGGTCGTCGGTGTCTTCTTCACTGTCCTGCCCGCATTCTCCACCAGTGTGGCGGGGTGAAGAAGGACACAACGAGTAGTTACAGAGGAGTTCCCCGAAGGGTGGATTTAATTGACAAACGGTGGGCCCGGAGGCGGTGGCGTGAGGTGGTTTGGTGCAGGGTGTTCGGCTTCCTCTGTGGCGGTGTGGGTCTGTTGTGCTCTCCCGTGTGCCGTGGGGCTGGCAGTCACACACTGCTCTCTGTAAGCAAGACAGATAGTTGGGATTAGCCGAGTCTCGTGGAGACATCTCTCACCTCTGTGTTCGTTTGCTGTGCTTAAGTAGGCAGCTCTTGATGGGGCGCAGGTGTGGCCGCTCAGCCCCGTGACGAGCAGGAGCAGGTGTGACTGCTCGGTTTCCAGGGCGACGCTGATGAGAGCTCGAGACACGTGTCACTATATATATGTATGTATATATATATATATATATATATTTTTTTTTTTTTTGGAATTCATGGTTCTTAGAATCTCTTTTAATAATTATGACAGCACATTCCAGCTGTTACTGAAATTGTTTGTGAGAAAAACATAATATTTGATAAAAGACATATTAAACACATATTAAAAATATACATTTCACACGTGTGGGAAAAAAACAAAATTATAACATTTGTGTGTGTGTGTATATATATATATATATATATATATATATATATATATATATATATATATATATATATTAAAACAAAATTTTATGTTAATACATGTCCTATTTTATATAAATATTCAAATTCATATAAAATATAATGCAAGATCAGATTAAATTACTAAAACAATTACCTTTAAAATCATACATGTGAATATAAAAATATTTAAATTAATAAAAGGTTGGTCTATACCAAAAGCATTGGCAGCCAGGTAGAAACCCTACTAGTGTGACTGTGCAAGCATAAGAAGTTGTTACTGTAGAAATTTTTAAAGTAATTTGATTAAAGCTTATAACACTGATTGCTCTCAGTATGGTACTTGTTAACCTTAAACCGCCCCCTGAACTGGTGAAAAATCTCCTTTGTGGTGTAACTCCTCTGTGCGAGAGGTTATTTAAATAACATTATTTCAACAGAGCAATTCTGCATTCGAAATCTTTAGACTCAAGCACAAGTTTAACTCAAATAGCATATAAACATTCTTGTTAATTAATATTTATGTCATATAATAAAACACTCTCAGGACATTTTCTTATCTAAGACAAACATTTCTTTGTTATTGCATTGAAGGAAGAGGAAATAAGTAGCAGAATGCCGTATTTTTATATTTTTTGCCAAGTTATTATGTCATTGCAACACCTCAAGGGGAGTGTTTAGAGGAATTCAGATTAAATGAATGCACATGCAGACTCTTCAGTCTTTACAGGCTCATTAGACAAAGTGTATCCTCTCAGAGACAGTCTGCATCAAAACATACAAGTTGCCTTTATGTGATGGATTACCTGTTCGTCCCTTGATTATAGGAGCTGTGCCTATAGGCCCTTATTACATACATGTGCATATGTGCTGGTGCGGATTAATGAACAGGTTTGCATAGGCTGCAGCCTAGGGGCCCCACATGTGCAGGGGGCCTCGGATTTGCCTTAATCCGCCCCTGCATATGTGAGCTCTAAATCTTGGAATAGGATCGAAAGCACAAAGTAGGGAATGATGATCCCAAGATGGCATAGATGACGATTACAATGAAACAAAAACAGTGGCTAGACTCGTCGGTGCATGCCCTACTTGTTGTATTTCTGTCATTGCTCTGAGTATTGAGACAACAAACCACACACTCACGATCAAAAACACCAAATGACAACAGCACGGGTAAAGATAGGGGACAGTTTTGGGGAACTACTTTGAAACTACAGTTCTAGAAGTTATAAGCTACTTATAATGTAAAGCAGAGTGACGCTAACCTTGAAAAATTTAGAATAGTTTATAAAACAACTGCTTTATGAATCTCTCCATCAGAGTATTATTTATATATCCTTTGACTTCCAGTATTTTTTTCCCCATACTATGGAAGTCAAAGGCTACCAGCGATTGTTCGTTAATCAACATTCTTTAAAATAGCTTATTTTGAATTAAAAAGAAGAAACAGGTTTGAAACAACTTGAATGTGAGTAAATGATGACAGAATTTTCATTTCTGTATATACAATCTCTTTAGTAGTGTTGCTTGTTTTACGCCCCAGTGCTGGATGGGAAGTTTCAACCATGTTTGACTAGTAGAACAGTTTCAACAAGATTTGAAAAATATTCAATATTTAAAATCTACTTACAATAAAAGAAACATTTTTTGCAACCCTGACCATAAAACTCATCTGTAGTTTATAAATTGCATAAATTGGTGATGTTCCCTTTTGGCCACGTCAATATTTCAGATATACATCAAAGGATATGTATCAGCATTAATATCATCATTTATTGATATCCACATCATACCATATGTGTAAGCACATTACGTAAGTCACAATTAATGTGATGAATCATACTAAAAGAAACTCCTACCAATTTGAAAAGTATACAACATCAGAAGTTGAAAAAGACACATTCTAATGCTTTTTTTCATATCATTATTCCATGCATAGTGGTACCAATGTACCCAGTGAACAGGAAGTGCCAAATTCCCACTCTTTGTCCAACATAGACAAATAACTTTATAGTAGTTTAAAAGCTCATAAAAGGCTTGAAACAATGGCCTGTTCCAGTATTGTGGTGTGTTTGTGTGTGTGTGTATCCATGGATCTGATAGCTATATTACTGAATCCTTGTTAATGATTTACATAAGTTATAAACTAGCCTTACCAGGATGCCAAATGGCACTTTGTACTACAAAACTTGGAAAGACAGTAGACGCATTATTTCCAGAGAAACATTTATGCAAAGCAAGAAAACATTGTCTACCTGTCAAAGATGTCATGATAATTTGAACACATTTACATTCCCACTAAATACATTTCGTGTATCATACAGTATTTAGCCTACTACTGCAAAAGGATGCAAACATACAAAACAAATTAAAGGAACAGCTGGTCAAATGTCATAAGATCTGCCCTCTCCGTCTCTTTTTCTCCTCCTCCAAAGCTGTAAATGCTTTAGTTTAGCCAGTCACAAAAGGCTGTTTACCTGAACTTCCCTCCAATCTGTCACCTGTGTTGACCAGTGTCCTGACCCAGCTGACAGTGTTTACTCAAGCCCGTAGTCTGTCTATTTTCTTTCTCCTCCAGTGTAGCTCTCCAGCACAGGTGCCCAACGGCGATGTGATCTCTTATGAGGTCACATACTTGGGCCACCCAGCAAGAAACACATCACCTGGAAGCGAGCTCTGATGAGCCACATCTGGAGGATCTCCTTCTGAAGAGGCAATTCACTGTGTAATATGCCACTTCTAGCATCGTAAACATTTCCAGGTCTGGTGTTCGGAAATCTTTACTCAAGTTAGAGATCCATTTTAGATCCTAATGAAATTTCTTAAAGTTGGTATGAAATAAAAAATTCACCAGACTTACAGTATGTAGACTTAGGACATGTGCAGGTCTTCAAGATGAATGTTTCCTGGACAGAAGCAACTTCATTATTTGATATTCTAAACATAATTTTTTAAGAAAATATTAGAACATATAAAAACATTTTATGTTTGCCCTCTAATGAAAACTTCAGAGCTTGGATCAAAACTAAGCATTTAAATATAATCTTTCCGAGACATATTATTGCAACATTTTATATTTAAATGCATTTGTAAGTAGTCTGTAATACAGTTATAAATATCTCATTGTTTTTCATTTTCATTTCATCTTACTTTTTGACCAAATGACAACAGCTGCACCAACTTGCATATTTTGGGCAGTGAATAAAATATAGGCATTTTTTTCCTCCTTGAGTGTGAGCACAATATTATCATTATATCATATATATGGGCCATAAAAGCCTGATGTATACAACATTTTACAATAAATAAAACACAAATGCATTTATTTATATATATTTATTTTGACTAAAGGTTAAATATATGTAAAAAAAAAAAAAAAAAAAAAAAAAGTAATTTTTTTCTCTTTCAGACTATTTTTTATAAGACTTTACAGCATTAAAGTGGCATAATTTCTTGTAAGTATCCTAAATAAACACAAACAAACAAAAATAAATAATTAAACACTTTTTAATTTTTGGTCTTGGTGGACATGGTTTTTTTTCACCCCTGTGCTATGATTTCCATAGTTAAAAAATAATTACTATTTTCTATGGCTGATTTTACAGTTTTAATGTGAACACAAAGTCACTGAACTATAGCCTATGTGTTCTGGATAAGTCTAAATAATCTAACATAAATATCCCCACATGATCTACCTGTCTTGTAAATGTAATCAGTTTTAAAAACATGAAACTATGAGGGTGATTTGAAGTGTTTGATATTTCTCTTTCGCCATTTTATAGACATATCATATCAAATAAAACAATATAATATCAATTTATACACAAATATATTGTATGCTTTGTTAATGAATATGATATATCAGTCATCTGCATTATACAAAGAGTTGAGTGTTGTAAATGTATCTGAGGAGTTATTTGTGAGGCGCTACGCCTTTAAGAGTTTCCGAGCGCTTCCTGCGAAACTTTGGGAGGCCGCTGAACTGCTTCACTTTGGATATTGAAGGAAGTGACGAATCCGCAATAGTAGGAGAGAGAGAGTGAGAAAAAAAACTCCAGAGGAGAAAAACAGAAAGTAAGACTGAAGTCAGCGTGAAGCGCACTGTACTGAATGAACGCGAGTCGGCAGAAGCTCCCGAATCAAAGCTCTCTCAATGAGAGGCGCGAGACGAGTGAAACCCCAGATTGATCCGTGTGTGACGCGGCTCTCCTAAATGTTTATTTACCAAACGTGAAAAGTATCTAGACCTGTTTTAAAGTACTTAATGCATGCCTTTGTATATCCAGCCTCCAAAAAATATGAACGAAGTTGTGAAAGTGGAGCAGCTGTGATGTTTTGAGGAGGTCTATGTGAAGAGTCTTGTGGAATGAGTCTCACCGCATCAGCGACTGTTATTCCGGTGGACTGTCCTTCTGAGCTCGCACTTTGAGTTTTAGGATTATCTGGAATGTTTGCGAGGTGGATTTCACCGGGTTCAGTTCGGTTAACTGTTTTGCTTTGGCTGTTCACGGTGTCAGAAACTCTCGGGTCTGCTTCTGAGCTGAAGGTGAGGGTTCGTTTGGCCGATGGACAGATCACAGATGAACTTCTGGAGGCGGACAGTGAGAAAGACTCCATCACTGTGGAGTTTAAACAGGGAGATGGGACTCTTATAACATTTGTGGCCGATTTCAAGCAGGTAAGTTGAAAATTGTGTGGCCAGGATGAATATTTGTGGTCGTTTCATTTGATTGTCACATGGTGTCACAGAAGTGTGTTGCAATATATTTCTTGACTTTCTTGAAAAAAAAAAAAAAATCATATATATATATATAATTTTCATGATTTTTTTTTTTTTTTTACAATTTTACACTTAATCAGTTCTAAGTGTTATTGCATTTCATATAAAGAAACATCTGAAGGACAGATGCACTAATACTTTCAGAATATTTATTCTGCATATAACTGAATTATCTTAAAGCACTCTTAAATGTAAAGTTATGAATGTATTTAGAATTTCACAAAACTTTTGCACTTAGATAATTAGTAGATAGATATTAGATAGTTAACCGGCACTGTATTTTACTTCACCACAAACTTTGCAAACAAAATGTGCAATATAAATTTAGCATATTCTGCATTTTAAAATTATATAAAATGACTTTAAAACTGTCTTAAAATGAAATTAAGAAATCAGAAGTTGTAAATGTGTGTTTTTAATTATTTACTTGGCTGTTACTGTAATCCAAGGCAAAGTACAATGCATTTGATGTATCTTCTCAAAACCGATGTTATTTGGATGATTTCATTTTAGCCCTACTAAATTATTTTTTTTCATTTACTAGATCATCTACAGTAATAAAGCATCATATATTGGTGATTAAACTTTTCATTTGAGAATTGGTTACTTTTCCTTCCTTATACCATTATTATCCGTGTATTTGTGTTAAATCATCCACATTAGCGCTGAACTTCTGACCTGAGGTCAGATTCTTTCACTAGTGATCATACCATCAGAATTAGGATTGGCACTGTCACTGCCCTCATCCGCCTCGGTTCAGTCACGTCAGCAGCCCTCTGCTCTCTCGCGTCCCCTGATCCTGCACAGACATGGTCAGTGTGGGGGGTTGGATCACATTTGGAAAGGCTGGAACTTTTCCTTTCCTCTTTTTATCAGTTCCACTTGCAAGCCTGTCTCTATTCTTCTCACATGTGTTTCTCATCTCGAGTTTCCCCTGTATCTCAGGGATTTATGAAAAGTTGAATTAACGATGACTTCCAGCTGGATTTACTGCATGCTGCACTGCAAAGGCTCTAATGGGAATGTCGGAAGACAAATATTCATTCATTAGAAATATTACTGAACAATGTATGGTTTTGTTGGCATCTCCTTAATCAGGTGCTAAGTGAACCCTGTGGATTTGATCTCCAAAGCTTCTTTTATTATCTTTTCTTCTCATTTCTTTTACTTAAGCATTTGATGATAGATCTGGCACAGCTCTTAATTTATCTTTCGTTTATCAAAGTGAAAGCTGTCTGTGATTTCCTCACATCAGAAAACACTAGTTCTCTGTTACTGTGGAATTTACATGGATGAAATGCCAACCATGGCATATTTTAGACCATATTCAGCAAAGGATTTTTATATATTGTTATTCTATGTTTTTACATGGCATAATTTAAAGGATACATTCAAGAATGAAGAAAGGTTTTCCTCCTTTTTAAGGTTGTATAAGTCCAATACAGTTTACCATCTCTTAATTATATATTCTATAACAAAAGCAGCAGCATGTTGTTTTGTCACCATTCAGTTCCAGTTTCAATGGAAATCAGATGAGATTGGAACATCAGGCATATCTAGAAGGAAAAACGTCAGTGGTTGTTGCAATTATTATTTTTCATTTTTTGCATACATTTACATTTTCAAAGCATACATTTTCATACCATAAAAGAACAGGCTTTATCTTGGTAACAAAATAGCCTTTTTCCAATCTGTGTGGAAAAAGTGTGGGCTGTATGACATTCTTTGACTGTTTGGTCTGCTTCAGCTCTGTTTCAGGGCTGCAGGAATTCCAGCAACCGATCACAATCCAGTGGTGGAACAGATACAATGTGTGATTATGAATCTTTCATCTCTGACTCAAGCTCTTCTCTGAAATTGTTCTGTTGTTTTCTAGTGGTATTGTGTTACTCAGCGCTCTGCCTCTGCCCTTCGGCATCATAGGCAGGGATGAAGATGAATTCATCTCAGCTCACATCCGCTGCCAGCTGAGGAGCAGAGCGGTCTGGGATCCCTATTGGGATATCTGTGACCTGCTTGGACACAGTCCAACCCTCCTCTTTGCTTTGAAATGTTTTCGGCACGTAACTTTTGGGCTAGCTGGAAATTTCATTATATTAGATTCAGTTTTAGGGCAGTCATTTACTGTTGCTCGTGGCAAGACGTGTTGCGTTGGCTCTGGTATGAGAAACTCATCTTAAGTTCAGTGGCATTTTCACATTTCAGTTTGCTGTTTTGTCACTTGTGGGAACTTGTCTGTCTTTTATGCCCAAGTTTTTCAATCAGCATGCAGTGTGTTTGGATGCTGTCCAGGTGTTTGAGCCTGCCCAGTCTAACCTGTTTCAAAATGTCCCACAGGATCATGTGAGATGGATGTGACCTTAACCACTCACCACACAGCCTTTCTCATGAAGCATTATGACACAAATGGGTGTTTAAAAGATTTATGTCAAGATGAATGACAGACTCGGATCACACCCACTGTGTAGACGTTGCTGTTTTACATTACAGTAAATGAACTAAGAAATTGCATGAACGGCCAAATATAAATATTGCATTGCTGAGTGCTGGATTAAAAGGTGATTTGTGTCAGAATGCAGAAATGGCACAATTTGTATTTAAGATCAATTGAGTTTTCACCACGTAAATTAGGCTGCCTGGAATACACAAAACAGTGTGTGTTTTCTTTAACTAGTTTCAGATAAATACAGGTTTAATTTAAATTTTCATGTGCAAGTGTTTTGGCAACAGACAGGCCATCTCTGGCAGTCCCTTGGCTACAAGCTGATGTTTTTATTCAAGGCAGAATAAGACAGATGTTGACCCTTTGAATGCTGGTGATTGCCCCACTGAGAGTTGGCACTCACTATTATGCAAAGTGCTTTTAATTGTTCAAGTCAGTTGATCCAGAGCACATTTGAGCTGTTAGCACGTGAAATATGCTGATTTTTAATCCTTTTCTTAAACTTCCAAACACAGCAGTCCTTTAAGTCAATTTGGTAAAACGCTTGATTGCAGAGAACAGATTGCTTTAAAAAATCCCTGTGTGAACTCAAATGGACTGTCTTCATGTTTCATAAATTGTCACAAGCAAATGGCAGTTTGATTGCTAAATATCGCTTTGTACCTTAACAGCATACAGTCATCGTGGTAGTTTCTTCCTCAGTCACTGGAGTTGTAGAAGGATACACAAATTAAAAATTTTTTTTCAGGTTTTGTATATTTGTAGTAATTGTGCATTGCAATATTTTTTTTTTTGGTTGTTTCTCATATTTTAGTTTTTGTGGCTTAATGCAAGCAATAATCCATATGAACTTCTAGATAAACTTCTAATGGCAAATGTTTCACTGTGGAAAAAATAAGAGAATGTGAGCATTGCAACGGATGTTTTGCCATTCTTATCTCTCTTTTTTTAATCAAAAGGGTTAATCGTATTTCCCAATAATGTTACTGGCCAGCTGCCTTGTGACTTAATTTTATTTACTGGCCAAATCTAGTTTTTATTTGATTGGATTTTGGTGAGTGTGCTTTTGGACCCTGAAGCTATATGAAGAGTATACTACTCATAATTCATTCACTATATAGCCGGAATTAGTTTTCATTGTTAAACATGCTTTATCATTATTAAGGATAAGCCATTTCCTTGAAGCCCCTCCAAAGCGACATGTCATAACAGCCATTGGAGAATAAGTAACCTCTGATCTGTTTGATTCATTGCTTTATGAATCATGCCTTGGGTTACATCAGTTCTCGCTGAGTCCAACTTCCCATTGAAAGACATTTCAGGGTTACATTTTTGTTTCCTTGATGAGGCATATCTTCATGGAAATTAGATGTACTTCCCCTTTTAGATCACAAGAACAGCATGAATCCTCCTTGGTGCGTAATGGGTCTTGTCTTTTCTTCACCCACGCTCTGACGTAGCCCTCCAGGTCTTGTGCAATACCTTTGGCTTGGTATGTGGCATAACGGTTGTAGAGCGGCATCAGATTTAAGATCTTGATTTATTATTGAACACATGTGGCTTTGTACCAAATCAATATGTTTTGTTAGTTATGAGGTGGTTGTGGAAGGAGTTACCAGCCCATAGGAGGTACTGCTGCAATCCTGCCTAGAGCAGATGAGCATATATCGGTGACTGTGAAGCACAATCAGACAGCTGTAACAGGGTAAAGACGTCCCTGCCTTCCTGCAAGAGCTCAGATTAGCCACATGCCAAATGGGAGTCAAAGGCCACATATTGACAGCCCAGTGGAAGCAATGGTCCTCCATTACCATTAGAGCCAAGTGCCTCTATTTTTGCCATGCTGTTTGCTTTTTGTGTATATTCAGAGATAATCTACTTTAAGATTTTACCAAAACAGGTTTTCTTTTATTATATGTTTTTGTTCTTAGGTGTGTAAGACCTCAAATTCCTCTTGTATTTGAGCACAACTCGAGCATTTCACCCACGCTCTGTCTTTTGTCTGAGGTTGCTGTTCATCAGAGTGAAAGGTTAAATGCTGGCATGCACCTTTGTTTTTTCACCAGCCTTCTTAGAAAACCAATTAAACATCTCTGCCGTCACAGAAGGAGCCTTAATCCAGTTAAAGTGAAATTCTAGACAATAGTGATTTTGTAACTTTTTCTTAAAGAAGAACCAATAAACAGTTTGCATACCTGATACTTCTGGATCATGTCTACATGACTTGTTATTTGTTTGTATTAACCTTGAATCTTTCCCCCAGTTATCTTTAACTGCTCTGGTTGTTTGGTTATATGTAAATCATCATAACTGTCGAATCTTTAAAAACGTACCAGTCTGGAATTTTGTTTCACAAGTGAAATTTCAAAGCACGGAGACTTGCATTCTGACTCAGCCTTGATTATTTCAGTCTAGTGACTCAGCTTGAAGAAATAGTTCATCTGAAATGAAAATTGTCACTCTGTACTCATCGTCATGTTGTTTCAAACCTGCCTGACATTTTTTGTTCTGTGGAACATGAAAGATGATATTTTGAAAATGGAATGATGTGACATCTTGCATTTACATACACATATGCATCCTTAGGGTAATTGTGGTGGGAATTTGAAAAGGAACTTTATTCCTTCATCTATGTTTTGAATATGGTAATTGGAGCCCGACTGATATGGATTTTTGGGGGCCGATGCCGATATTAACTCGAAAAGAGCCGATTTATAAGCCGATATTTTGATTTGAAAAATAATCTGGATATTAGACCCATTTCCTATAAACTGCATTTACACAACATTGAATATCAAAATATCTGCCTGTTCTATGTATGTGGGCTGTATAAACCATTTTCCAGAATGGACTATGTTAAAAAAAAAGCCTTAGATTACAGTCTCAATGACTAAACAATTGCACATCAAAAGTATATATTTTTTAATGATCAAAAAACAGTCTGGTTTTAAACATTTAACACTTTTACTTTCCTCCAGTTGAAGCTGGTTTTAACAGTCTGTGTGTTTACTGTAAATAAATTATAATACTAAAGTTAAAGTATTTGCAGAAGTAGTCCCACACTTTGCTGCTACAGCATTCACCTTTTTCAGCCATCTGTAGGCAGAAAGAGAGACGGAGAAAGAATAAGCATGTGTATTAATAATATCACCATGTATCATTACTCATGTCATCATTAGAATTATAATAATAATAAACTGGGATCTCCTACATAGGCAAAAATGAGAAATATATATATATATTTTTTATTTGTCAAGCAATAGGTATTACCTACTTATATTTAACAATATTATTTCAACATTTTCCTGTTATGTCTGTAAAGCTGCTTTGAAACAATATGTAAAAAAAAAAAAAAGCGCTTGTTCAGCTCACATTTATTTACATGTCCCCTCTGGTTTAATCATTTCTGACGCACCTACTGTAGTTACTGTAACTACACTATATTTGCTCTCACAGACACATTCACAACAGACCCGTATATCTTCTCCTCTTCTCTTTGTGCAGTCTGAATCAAAACATCGTCTTGCCTACTATTACCGGAAGATTACGGAATCAATTCGAAGTTGAATGGTTAACGTTAGTGTCATGAACGCACCGCTGTCAATTTTGAGAAGAACCACCTTCAAACAAGTTAATAGCAAGCATTTAAGGGGCCTGCTAAAAAGGAAGCTATTAGCGTTGGAGTAACGTAACCAGCCTGAATTCACCAAATTGTTCTCTGGACCTGAGGGTAGCCTCTTCTTCCTTGCTTCTCTCTTAATTCTCATCAGCAGGACTAGCGCTATCGCTCGCTTCTTACAACGGGACAGATACATGTTTGCTGCTGACCGAAAGGAGGAGGAACAGACTATGAAAGAGCTCCCGCTAAACGTTTTTAAAACTCCGCCTATGCCATAGCGCAGCGCAAATCGCGTTGTATCTGAAGGGCAACGCTGAGCCCAGCGGCAAGCGCCGTGCATACCGCGTACTGTGTGAAAGGCCCAATTACGCGGTCATTATGTGGGAAACACACCGCAATAGAATAAGAATAAGTTAAACGCTAACGCTATAGTTTGACCTCCTATTAACGTTCGCGCTCTTCCACTGATAAACATGGTATTAGCTTTGTGGCTAATCTAATATAGCAATGCATTAGCGGCTGTAAGTGATGTTACAGAATATTTAGAAGTAATAATGATAGGACCGTTAACTAGAACTACCACACAGTTTTTATATACAGGGTATGAACTAAATCTACAATCATTTCACATGACGAACGACAGACTCACCGTCAAAACAGTTGATCGCTTTCTTCTGTAGTGGACTTCTGGCGCTGTTGTTAACTCTGGAGCTGCAGAGCTCCCTCTGGTGGGCACACTATGCAACACTCATAACATGAGTGAAGCATGAGACTCTGTTTCTCATGTTTCATCGGCCGTTATAAATGCTGATGCCGATTTAAATGCAATTAGCTTATATCGGCCGATAATATCGGTCGGGCTCTAATGGTAATGCAGATTTGAATAATGCATGTAACGTAGAATTTTTAAATCTCATGCTATATTTAATGCACATCTTGTCTGTAAAGCCGGTTCTGTAATCAAGGAAAAATCTCCATCACCTGCACGTTTTCACATGGAGGAGCCTTAACTATACAGAGCCAATGTTCACTGACTAGCTGCGCAAAATATGAATGAACAACGGCTCTCTGTAGTTAAGGCTGCTCCATGTGAAAGCGTGTTGGTGATGGAGATTTACTGCTGATTACAGAACCGGCTTTACTGACAAGATGCACATTAAATATTGCATGCGATTTATAGTGCAGCCCTTGTGTATTTGTTGTGCAGTACAAAGTTTTTTGATGACAGAGTGCATTATATTGCAAACAGAAATTTTAAGCAATTCTGCATAAGGCCTGGTCCACACCGGACGTCGAAGCGGAGCGGAACGGAGGCCGCTTCCTTTCGGCGCCCATGTTAACCTATGGTGTCGTTCACACCAGACGCGGAGGCCGGACGAGCGATCCGCGTCAATTCCAGCAGGAAGTCACACCAAGAAATCAAAATATAAGCAATTTTCAAATTAAAATACCGCTAGTGACAAATGCGATCATATTTGTGTATCTAAACAGACTAGAAAGACACACACACGCACGCACATGGTTAACTTCATAACTTCTTGGTTACAGAAACATGGTGTATTCATTTTATGAGGTTATTTACTTACCCATGATGTGCTCTGAATAAACAACAACTGAGCAGAAGCGCTTGTCGACCGCTGCGGAGAATACGCGTCTGGTGTGAACAGGCAGGCGCCGGACCCCCTGTGATTTTTCCGTTCCGCGCCGCTTCCGCGTCGCTTCGACGTCCGGTGTGAACCAGGCCTAAGACCTCTTAGACATTATTCATGCCATTTGTTACAGTTGCAGCACTTGCAAACATAAAACAAACATCTTTAATGTGGAACAACAAAGAGCATTTAATTGACATGGTTTTTATTTCATTCATCAATAGCCGCATTTCCACTGTGGGGCCAGTGCGAGCCAGGGCTTAAACGGGCCGGGCGGGGCTCATAGCCTCGGACCAGTAGCACCGAGGCCAGAATAGCGAAAGGTTTCCACTGTCGAGCCTGAATCTCTGCTGCTAAAACACTAAAACACACCCTTAACACGCTTTTCAGGAACAACGTCACGCAACCCCATCATTTCACCAACAAAGAGAAGTTATCAGAAAACGAACAAGAAATAAATCACTGGAACATGCGCGATCACACACAAACAAGATAAAAGCGGCTGTTTGTTTGCATGCTTTGTTAAATATTCACATTCAAAAGCATCGATGTTTTAGCCTACTATAGAATAAATGATACATTGATCATAAGGAATTAATTTATCAGGACTCAAAATTAATCACACAGAAATAAATGTATTTATATTTATTTATTTTTAACGCTTATGAAAATAGCCAGCTTATTCAGTCAAGTCTTTCTGTTTATTTGTAGCCACAGTTGCCTATACGTCACATTTAGAATGAATGAAAATCTCTCTATTTTTATAAAAGCTCCCGAACATAAAACATTATTATATTTTTATGATAGGCAACGTGGAGCTAAACTCTCGAGACGAGACTTATGACAGATAATATAAGTTACTAAATAAATACACGATTGTGATAGAGAATAAGAAGCTGACGTCTGATTTCTTCAAGCAGTCATATTTTCCATGTTTACTGTGGTAACATGTTTAGCTTGCATAGTCTTTTACATCACTTAAAATATTTCTTCCTTGTATAGTGATTAGAATCCACATTGGATCGGATCGCGTTATTTCAAACACTCGCTGCTGACTGAAAGTGAGTTTTGAGCAACTTATTCAAAAAAGTTTTTAATGCTGGTTTTATAGCTGTTAGCTTTCTGAAATGTTCCGCAGTGCAGACGCTCTCTATTTTTATAAAAGCTCCCAAACAAAAATCATTAGATGACATATGCTACGCGGAGCTAAACTCTCGAGAGGAGACTTATGACAGATAAAATGTTACTAAATAAATTCACGATTGTGATAGAGAATAAGAAGCTGACGTCTTATTTCTCCTGGTTGCATTTACCATGTTTACTATGGTAACGTTAATGTTTAGCGTGCACAGTCTTTTACATCACTTATAAATATTTCTGCCTTGTTAAGTGATTATAATCCACATCGGATCAAGTTATTTCAAACACTCGCTGCTGACTAAGAGTGAGTTTTGAGCTCAACTTATTTTAAAAAGTCTTTAATGCTGGTGTTAAAGCTGTTATCTTTATGAAATGATCTGCAGTGCTGAGCTCTCCAGACACGGAGAAAAGACGTTTAAGAGACGCAAAGAAACATAAAGTTGGAAGGCTAGTCTTACATAAACTACCACAAACTCAGATCCAAGCAACAGTCGCTTGGATGCAAGTTAAAAAACTTTAGCACAAAATAAAGCAATATTCCTAAGGAAGGCTTGTATGCCTGTTGTGTGAACTTGGTTAGTTACATTAACAGTCAAAAGTTTGGAATAATGATTAAAATGAAATGATTAAAATAACCCAATTCAAAAGTTAAAGTGAACTAAGTCCTTAAAGGGTTAGTTCACCCAAATATTAAAATTATGTCATTAATTACTCACCCTCATGTCGTTCCAAACCCGTAAGACCTCCGTTCATCTTCGGAACACAGTTTAAGATATTTTAGATTTAGTCCGAGAGCTCTCAGTCCCTCCATTGAAAGTGTGTGTACGGTATACTGTCCATGTCCAGAAGGGTAAGAAAAACATCATCAAAGTAATCCATGTGACATCAGAGGGTCAGTTAGAATTTGCTGAAGCATCAAAAATACATTTTGGTCCAAAAATAACAAAAATTACGACTTCATTTGGCAATGTCTTCTTTTCCGGGTCTGTTGTGAGGGCGTTAATGACGCTGCTGACGTATGATGCTGCTGACGTGTTTTCTGGTGCACCAAATAACAAAGATAACACGTCAGCAGCGTCATACGTCAGCAGCTTCACTGCAGTGTTGTGAACGCGCTCACAACATACCCGGAAGAGAAGACAATGCTGAATAAAGTCGTAATTTTTGTTATTTTTGGACCAAAATGTATTTTCGATGCTAACCCTTTAATACGGGTTTGGAACGACATGAGGGTGAGTCATTAATGACATAATTTTAATATTTGGGTGAACTAACCCTTTAATACTGTTACCTGGATGATCCACGACTGTTTTTCTGTTTTGTGATGGTTGTTCACGTGTCCCTTGTTTGTTCTGAACAGTTAAACTGAGCTCTGTCCTTCAGAAAAATCTTTAATGTCCTGCAGATTCTTCAGTTTTCCAGCACCTTTTGCATATTTTAACCCTTTCCAGCAATGACTGTATGATTTTGACATCCCTCTTTTTAACACTTGACAATTGGAATGAGAGACTCAAACACAACTATTAAAAAAGATTCAAACATTCAGTGATGCTCCAGAAGGAAACACAATGCATTAAGAGCCGGGGGTGAAAACTTTTGGATGAAACTGGATGAAGATGTCCAAACTTTTCTTATTTTGTTGAAATATCATTTTATTTCCATTTAGTACTGCCCTTCGGAAGCAATAGAAGATACTTGCATGTTTCCTGGAACACAAATTAAATATAATTCACCTTGATCTTAAAATTCCAAAAGTTTTCACCCCCAGCTCTTAATGCATGGTGTTTCCTTCTGGATGATCAATGAATGTTTGAACCTTTTTTAATAGTCGTGTTTGAGTCCCTCAATTGTCCTCCATGTGAAAAGATGGATCTCAAAATCATACAATCACTGATGGAAAGGGTTCAAATATGCAAAAGATGCTGGAAAGCTGAAGAATATGCAGGAACTGAGGATTTTTCTGAAGAACAGAGCTAAGGTATAAAACCAGCAACAAGGGACTCATGAACAACTATCAAAAAAAAAAAAAAAACAGTCTTAGATCATCCAGGTAACTGCACACAGCATTAAGAACCAAGGGTTCACTAACTTTTGAATGGGGTTATTTGAATAAATTCAGCTTTTTTTGTTTTTTGTTTTTGTCTTGTGGACTATATGTAAGCATCGTTTATATAAAATATATTACTCAGGACAGTACTACATAAAAAATAACACGCATTAAATATGATCTCTGTTATTTTGTTAAAATTATTAACATTTTCAAAGATTCTGCAAGGGGTTCCCAAAATTTCTACAAATAAATGCTGTACTCTGATATAAAAGTATATCAGTTTGGGAAAAAAAGATTAAGCATCAAAAAGCAGTTCCCAGCACTAAATTAGCATATTCAAAATTATTTCTGAAGGCTCATGTGGCACTGAAGACTGAAGTAACGGCTGCGGAAAAATCCAGCTTTACCAAATTAAAAATAATTATTAATATTATTTTTATGTAGAAACAATTATTTAAATTGTAGTATTAAAAAAAATATATATTATTTTTACAGTGTTTTTGATCAAATAAATGCAGTACTGGTCAGTAAAAGAGACCTGATTTTCCAACCTTACAATGCAAGTCAAAGGGATCCAGTGATGTTTTGGAATCCACTGACTTTAATTGCATGGATATATCTTTGGTGCTGCCAACCTTTCATCTAGGACTTTATTGTTCCTGATAATAAATCAATATTTCATATCTATTTTATGGCATAAGCAATATTTGGAACTGTCAGTAAAAGCAGTGCCAAGCTTTGTGACAGTGCCACTGTCAGACATCAAGAAACGTCCAAACAGACAGGACCAGGAGCTGAAGCAAATGTTTACTTTGACTTAGGAGATGGCATATATTTTTTCAGGACTGTCAAAATAAACTTTTCAACACAAGATTTATGTTTCGTCTCTAATCTGGGCATTTGGTGGACCTGCTCAAGGTGGGTAAACGAATGAAAAACTGAGCTGAGGATCAAGCTGATTGAAGTATTTACTCGCTAACCTGGCTAAAACATGTTTTTGCATGGAGGGGGCCAAACAGAGAATTGTAACAAGCTATACGAAAGCGATACTTACCACAGATATGGAAAGGGGACATTGCCAAGCAATGAAGATAAAAGAGAGTTGTAAAGAGAAATCATTGATTGAGCTACTGATATCAGGTTGTCACGCGTCAGCAGATGTGAGTGGTCTACCTGTGCGGTGTGAGTTTGCAGGGTTTCTCCCTGATGTCATCAAGGTATTTGCAAAGCAGTGCGGCCAACACTTCCCTGTAATTAAACTGAGTGCCTAGAGCAGTTCCCTCACCAACGCCCCCTTCTCAGACCAAACCGGCTGGGAGGTCTTTCTACTGCCGGAGCTTAAAATAACAATGACCTGCTCACTCCCCCCCTCTTGTGTTTGCTGATTGTTCTGTCACCCATGCGGTAATTCCACAAGGTCTGCCTCCTGCGTCAGTCTAATTACCTTCCTGCTGATTCCTCCTCGAAAGAGATTCCATGCAGAACAGTTCTTCATTAGCACTATAGTTTTGAGTTACATTGAGTTAGTCTGTTATTTCATGGACGGATTCAGAGATTTTGGTCTGTGTATTTGCTACATTTTCATTTTCTATTATTATCAAAGTTGATAATAACCTTTTTCTGTTATTATGTTGAAACTGTCTTTGATGGTTAATATTTAACAATATAGAAATAGAAACAATAGCATTTATTTGAAGTGGAAACATATATAAGTTTGTAACATTATAAATGTATTTACTGTCAGTTTTCAGTTTTCACAATGCAATAATGCATTCTTGCTCTGATAAAATAAAAATAAATTCTGACTACAGATGTTTTCATATTTATTTGTCAATTTATAAAGTGCTTTATATATATATATATATATATATATATATATATATATATATATATATATATATATATATATATATATATATACACAGAGGTGGGTAGTAACGAGTTACATTTACTTCGTTACATTTACTTGAGTAATTTTTTGGGGTAACTAATACTTTTCGGAGTATATTTAAAGATGGGTAGGGCCTACTTTATACTCTTACTTGAGTAAATTTTTGGGGAAAAATCTGTACTTTTACTTCGTTACTGTGGGCGACGCTCCTCTCGTTACTTTATCTTAATGCAATAAATGTTATAAATGCTTCAGTTTATTCCAAACGCGCCGTCTACTTTTCTCTGGGTAATGAGCGATGCCCATTCGCGAATGATTCATTTTGAGTCAATTCTGTTCAAAGGCTTGATCAAACCAATTGGCAAACGAGTGAATTGGTTCATGAATCAGTTTGAATGAGTCGTTCAGTTCACTGCCGCACGCGCTGAGCATCTGAAGTGATTCACTCAGAGTTGTAACGTTTAACATCAGCAGCGTTGAAAACGTGGCTGGAACTGCACTGAATTGAAAGCAAATCTGCAAAGGCTATTATTTGCTTGCGATGGAGATCCTTATTAGATGAACACCGCGTGTGCTGTCTACTGTTTAACAGGTAATAACTTGGGCTACATTCGATTACAGTACACGATACCACTGTGACATTAGTTTGTTGTACGTGTGTGGCTTATAACAGAGGGGAGTCAAGAGATAGATGTGTTTTTACAGCACTGCGCATTATAACAAATCACACATGATTCTTTTGAGCTGATTAAAGCATTGGCCAATCAGAGGCGTTCCGATGAGTCATCGCTAAAATGCCGGTGCTTCCTTCACTCGCTCACTGACTGAATACCTATTTCTGGCGAATTCTCTCGTCAGAAACAACAAAGTGCAGATGTGTGTACGAATCTATAAATAAGATATTGATTTCACAGTGTTAACAGTTTCAGTGATTTTAATGGGAGTTTCTGAGAGTGATTGAAATCTAGACTGTCAGTGAAAATGATCTTTAATAATGTAAATGTTATTTGCTCTCTTTCTGAACAATGAAAGATTAGTAGCAATATTTATATCACATTAACTTTCAATGTTAAATTCACATTTAATATAAAGTCAGTCGTATTAAAAATATGTTATGGCATGACACCTATATCTGTTACTTAAGTAAACAGACAGGTTTTTATAATAAATTACATAAATTGGAGTAAAGGCTGATGAAATATATAAATTTATACACGCACACATACATTACATACATTTTAGTGAAGTGACATTCAGCCAAGTATGGTGACCCATACTCAGAATTTGTGCTCTGCATTTAACCCATCCGAAATGCACACACACAGAGCAGTGAACACACACACACACACTGTGAGCACACACCCGGAGCAGTGGGCAGCCATTTATGCTGCGGCGCCCGGGGAGCAGTTGGGGGTTCGATGCCTTGCTCAAGGGCACCTAAGTCGTGGTATTGAAGGTGGAGAGAGAACTGTACATGCACTCCCCCCACCCACAATTCCTGCCGGCCTGGGACTCGAACTCACAACCTTTCGATTGGGAGTCCGACTCTCTAACCATTAGGCCACGACTTCCCATGTATAGATATATTTATCTATATATCTAAATAAAAATAGGCTCAGTATATATGACCCAAAGTAACTAGTAACTAACTACTTGAGTAGATTTTTTCCCGATACTCTTTTACTCTTACTCAAGTAACTATTCAAGACTAGTAAAAGACTACTTTTACTTTTACTTGAGTAAATATTTCTAGAAGTACTTTTACTTGAGTACAGTTTTTGGGTACTCTACCCACCTCTGTATGTATATGTATATATGTATATGTATAAAATCATTATTAATATCATTATTATTATTTTTTTTTTAACTAATATATTGATAATGTCAGTATTTTATTTTTAAATAGCATTCCTAGTCTTCCATAGAAAAGCAGGACATTTGTTTTGTACAAAAAACAAGTTTGTACAAGAAAAACAGACATGTTGAATTTGGACTGGATAGCAATCACAAAGTGTGTCTGCGGAATTGAATTTACATTCTGAGGGGAAACTTTACATATAAGATCATTGTCATTCAAATAGAATGTTAGAGGAGGTGAATGATTCTTGGCTGTCTGTGTGGAACAGGCTCATTGAGACTGCAGCTCCATGAGTTTGGGGGTTGACCAACTCTGGAAACCTGATGGAAGATTCTAGAAAGAGAATGAGTTGAGAGCTCCAGAGCAAACAAAGACAGCTTGGGCTTGTTTATTTTGATTGTCTGAGAAAACCTCCTGAAAGCTTCCTCCCTTCTGTCGGCTCAGTGTTCGAGGCCTTACTGTGAAAAACAAGAGGACGAGGAGGGAGTGAGGAGAATGTGTGTGTCTTCTGCTGGCAGAGTCATGGGGATGCCAGAGCAAAGAGAAACTGATGAATGGTTAGACAGGTCTGCGGCCTTGCTCTCCACTCTGGGGTTTCCCATAATGCCTTTACATGGAAGTCTTTAAAGGCATGGGGCACTGCCAGATATCTGGTCTGGTTGCTAACAGCAACTTAATGATGATGCTGAAATATACAGTGTCTCTCTGTTTTGGGCTGGAACACTATAAAATCTTCTAATGAGGCGAGTAAACTGTAAACTTGAAGGTCAACGGCTGACTTTCAAATGCTAAAAAGCAAGAATTTAGGAACCAAAACAAATAAAATTGATTGGTATTTGATGTCATAAAAGTCAACGACATCAGTATTTGTAGTTTTGATATAACCTATTCTATAGATTTTTTAAATGTTTTTGAAAAGTCTCTTTTTTTTTGCTCACAAATGTTGCATTTGTTTAGTAAAATGTTTATTTTCACCAGCCATTACTCATTTATATGTATATATATATATATATATATATATATATATATATATATACACACACACACAAACCCGATTCCAAAAAAGTTGGGACACTGTACAAATTGTGAATAAAAACAGAATGCAATGACGTGGAAGTTTCAATTTCAATATTTTATTCAGAATACAACATAGATGACATATCAAATGTTTAAACTTAGAAAATGTATCATTTTAAGGGAAAAATAAGTTGATTTTACATTTCATGGCATCGACACATCTCAAAAAAGTTGGGACAAGGTCATGTTTACCACTGTGTGACATCTCCTCTTCTTTTTATAACAGTCTGCAAACGTCTGGGGACTGAGGAGACAAGTTGCTCAAGTTTAGGATTAGGAATGTTGTCCCATTCTTGTCTAATAAAGGCTTCTAGTTGCTCAACTGTCTTAAGTCTTCTTTGTCGCATCTTCCTCTTTATGATGCACCAATTGTTTTCTATGGGTGAAAGATCTGGACTGCACTGGACTGTTGTCCTTGTCCTGTTTAGTCCCGATAAAATGGCATCCCAGTTTTCCAAAAAGAACTTAAAATTTTGATTAGTCTGACCACAGAACAGTTTTCCACTTTGCCACAGTCCATTTTAAATGAGCCTAAGCCCAGAGAAAACGCCTGCTCTTCTGGATCATGTTTAGATGTGGCTTCTTTTTTGACTTATAGAGTTTTAGCCAGCAACGGCGATTGGCACGGTGGATTGTGTTCACCAACAATGTTTTCTAGAAGTATTCCTGAGCCCATGTTATTATTTACATTACAAAAGCATTCCTGTATGTGATGCAGTGCTGTCTAAGAGCCGAAGATCACAGGCATCCAGTATGGTGTTCCGACCTTGACCCTTACGCACAGATATTGTTCCAGATTCTCTGAATCTTTGGATGATATTATGCAGTGTAGACGATGATAACTTCAAAGTCTTTGCAATTTTTCTCTGAGAAACTCCTTTCTGATATTGCTCCACTATTTTTCGCCGCAGCATTGGAGGAATTGGTGATCCTCTGCCCATCTTGACTTCTGAGGGACACTGCCACTCTGAAAGGCTCTTTTTATACCCAATCATGTTACCAATTGACCTACTGTAATAAGTTGCAGTCCTCCAGCTGTTCCTTAAATGTACATTTAACTTTTCCGGCCTCTTATTGCTACCTGTACCATCTTTTTTTGGAATGTGTAGCTCTCATGAAATCCAAAATGAGCCAATATTTAGCATGACATCTCAAAATGTGTCACTTTCAAAATTTGATATGTTATCTATATTCTATTGTGAGTAAAATATACGTTTATGAGATATGTAAATTATTCCATTCCATATTTCCATATTCCAAGGAAATTAATTATTTTCTTTAGTTATTATTCAGCAAGCAAGCAATTTATCAAAAGTGACAGTCTAGACTTATGTATTATAATTCTATTTAATGTTTTTCATCAAAGAATCCTGAGGAAAAAACGCATGACAGTTGCCACAACAATATTAAGCAGCAAAGACTGTTTTCAAATCACAATTTAAATCACAATATACCCCTTTCAATATCATGACACTGTAGTAAAAGCTGCTGAAAATTCAGCTTTGTTATCACTGGAATAAATCTTAATAATTTTAGTACTGCTTTTACTGTATTTTGATTCAAATGAAAGCATCTTTCAAAAACAAACTTTTGACCGCTCGTGTATTTATTAAGGAGTGGTGCAAATGAAAGGATGATTGATTGTTTTTCTTAGGATGTGAAGATCTTCCGGGCGCTGATCCTTGGGGAACTGGAGAGAGGGCAGAGCCAGTACCAGGCGCTCTGCTTCATCACACGGCTCAACCACAATGAGATCATCCCCAGTGAGTCCATGGCCAGACTGCGACAGGTCAGTCCATTGCTCCCAGCCTCCCTCGGTGGCTGATGACAGGGCAGGGAGAAGTCAATGGGGTGAAAACAAGATGTTGGGTGTTAGAGTTGAGCTCATGAGTTAACTGTGTCGAGTAGGAGTGTGATGTTTTCAATGGGAGATGTCAGAGGAACAAGGCTGTAAAAGGCCTTTGATGAGTAGTTCCTGGGAGGGCGGCCAAGGTCTTAGATTAGTAAAAGGTGTGAGAAACATCTAGCTTTAAAGAACGACAGGACTAATACTAAAATCTTTCTTTTTGTTTAACAGAAAAATCCCCATGCCATCCGCACAGCAGAAGAAAAAAGAAACACGGAGATGCTGAGCATGAACGTAGCAGTCAATTTGACACGGATGTGGCAGCTGAGCACCCACATCCACAACATGTGCAACGTCGCCCAGGAGGCTGTGTACACGCGTGAGGCTGATGTCAGACACTGGCTGGACAGAGGTGTGTCCCTTAATTACATTCTACCAAACCCACTTACATAGAGCACTTCACATCTAAACCCTCTATAGAAGGGGTGTAAAGATATTCAAACTGAACCGAAAAACCACAATACACCACCCATGGTACATACCGCAGTACTTTCATGGTGTACCATAATACTCTCAAACTGTGAGTTTTTAGAGTTTAGTTGCCATGTTTCACTGTGGGATTTCAGGTGTTGTGCATAATTCTACACATTCCCGCAGGTTGCGCAATTATTTATTATCATTATTATTATTAAGTTAAAACTAAATCCGGTATTCTTTAGCATTGGTGGTGCCAAGCCATGAACCCTGCCCCCACAGCAAACAGAACCAAACCAGGCTCCAAAACCATGATATGAACTGAACCATTGCTGATGTATGAAATAATAATGAAACCGTGATTAAATTCTATATTTTTGCAAAGTTTTGTTGCCAAGAAAGGATGAAACAAATATAATATAAATATAAATGTCTATAAATATAATGTTTGTTTGAATTTTCTAATGCCTCACTGACATAGATTGAAGCTCGATGATCAATTACTAAAATTATTTTCCCAATTCTTCAGGCGTGGAGGGCTCTATGTTCAAACCTCAAGCAGTGGAGGAGCCAGGCCTGCAGAGCTGCGGGACAGTGAAGGACCTGTGGCAGCCCTGCTTGTGTAGTTACAACCTCAGACTGGAATGGTACCCCTGCCTGCTGAAGTACTGCCGCAACAGAGACGTCTCCGGCAGGGGCAGCCCATATAAATGCGGCATCAAGAGCTGCAGCAAAGGCTACAAGTTTACTTACTACATACCCCATAAACAGCTGTGCCTATGGGAGGAAGAGACCTAGATCCACATATGCTCCTGCAAAAACATATTTAATGTGACCTTCACCACAGGTTTCATTCACCTTCAAGCCTTCAGACTCGTGCCTTCTGCACAAAGCAGAAATGATGCTGGATGGGTGTTGATGGAGCGTCAATTGAGCAGCGCTAATGCTCTCATTTGGTTTCTCCAGAGCAGTTGCCCAAATCTTTAAGCTAGTCAGTAGTTTTAACTCTTCTTACTCTTACCAGCACTGTTGGAATGAGTATCTTTTGAGTCTTAAGACCCAGGTGAGTTTGGGACGAGCAACCTGTGATTTAGTCAGTATATAACAAGATGTGATCTTAAAATTAGCTGGATCTCGTCAGGTTGCCAATTTTACTGAAACTGGTATTATTTATTTTGCTGTGGGAAATGATTTAAGACACTTAAGCACAGTGTGCATGTTCAGAGAAAATGCCCTTTTGTCTCTTAGTTTATTCGTTTTATTTCAAGTTCTATATTTTGACTGTTAGATTCAAAGCACTGTATTAAGTTCATGGTGGACGTACGCATACTTTGATTAATATTGGTACAGACATAAAAAGCTATTAATTGAGTCATTCAACATTCAGTTCAGACAGATTCAATCATGTTAGTTATTACACCTCAACTCTTAATGCTGGGATTCTTTGTGAGTGTATGTGTTTTCATTTACATAAGGATGAACTCGTCTTTATTCCATTGCACAACAGTATAATTTAAGGAGCAGCTGGATCAATATTATTAACTCCTAGTTTGAAGTATGAACTCTCATTAGTTGGGAACAGGCAGCACTGCAAATGTGGCATGAGGAAACTAAAGTAAGTGTTTGTTCTGGTAAAACAGCGAGATGGTAAATCATACAGAGAAAGGCATCAGGCTGATGAAATCATGTTTAGATTGTCACTACTATGGATCCAACACTGCCATCTCCTGGTTATGTAGCATCACTGTCACTCAGGCTCCTCCTATCAGTATGACCTCAGAACATCAGCAGAGCTGTGGAACCATCACAAATACGGATTCACATCCTTTTGTGTGGTATCAAATGTCCGAGAGGAAATCACTTTCATTCAACAGGACCAAATCCACAGACTGAGCACTATCATGAAGAATAGAAACTGTATTATTGTTCCACATTTCACTACATTCGCCTTCAACTCACGACTCACCTCTCTTACTATACAAATGTTCATGTTTAACAAGCCACAGTTGACTTGATTGTAGTTTATGGTACTAAAATGTTTATGCTGATTTATTTAATTTTTTTATTTCGTTTTTTGTTTGAAAGTGATTAAGTGTTATGTTGAATGTGTTTGATATTACACCTCTCCTATCAACAGCCATTAAGTGCCTTGGTGATTCAGTGTTTACTGATTCTTTTTAAGGATAAAGCTGTTAAGAATAGAGTATCAAAGCTATTTTCTTATGAAAATGAATATGAGCATAATATGAAGTAATTTTAAATAAAAGCTTCAGCAAAGTGTCTTTTATAAAAGTGTCTCCTTTTTAACTGTTAGAAATTTGTTTTTTAATGTGTGTGCGGAGCTGCAAAATTCTGTTTTGGTGTCAAACCACCTATATGTTTGGTGTCAAACTTTAAGCATTATATAATGTTTTTTATATATATATATATATATATATATATATATATATATATTATTGTTAAACTAATTGGAGATGCTTCTTGAGCCAAACCAGTAGGCTATATTAGAGTGATTTCTGAAGGATCACGTGACACTGAAGACTGGAGTAATGATGCTGCACATTCAGCTTTAATATGAGCTTTCGAATGATACTTTGATCAAAGATCATTTGTAATAATAATAAAAAAAAATAATAAATTCACACAGTTTTATTGAGAGCTCAGCATTTATGATTTTTTTCTCCAGAGTATTAAGCACTTGTTTATTATGCAAATTTACATTTTTTATTTATTTTAAATTTAGCCCTTTTTGCTATTTATAAAGACAATCTAATTTATTATAAATAATTGTATGAGGCATTGTAGCTTGCAAGTTAACTGAGGTCCTCTAGTAGGCAACGGCACATGCACAACACATTTTAAAGTAACCGTAGTTACTTGTTTTTATTATCCGACTGGAAATTTTGTATCAGCCACATAAAAAAAAAATAATAATAATAGAATGTGTGTGTGTGTGCAGTTTGTGAGCACAAATTCTGAGTATTGGCTATATATATGGGTCACCATACTTGGCTGAATGTCACTTTCATAATGTTGTATACTATTGTATTAGTAACTATGGTGACTGTTGTCATTTGTAGCTAAGGACGCGGTCCGTGCGTTTTAATGGGAGGTAGCATTTTTCGACAAGGCAGCACAAATCGACAGAACACCGGCAGAGGTCGCTGTCCCTGACGGAAGGATGCGTCTTCACTTTTGTTATCATCCTCTCTGCTGTCCAGCCGCTGAGGGACTGAGTGGCTGAAAAGTGGCTTTTGTTTTTGTGGTGATTTGCGTACCATCTCCAAGACGATGCCGGAGTTGAACACTGAGATCTCTCAAGGCCTCGTGGCTGCCGCTGCGCTTCTGTACATGATGCTGACACAGGAGGCGCGGAGGAAGAAGACCGCATCCATGAGCACCGAATAACTCCGGCCTGTCAGTGAACATGCTGTTGAGGGGACTATTGTAAGACATATATACTTATTTATTTATTTAAAGAACCGATTTAATTTCATGTCTACACGTTTAACTGCTAGTATTAATTTAATGAAGGGTGGTAATCACTAATCAGCCAGCCAAGAGCTCAAGTCTGGATCCATCAGTATCTGTTTTGCACTGTGAAATAAGAATTGAGAAAGATGCACTTTATGTATGTATTATTCGATTTTTTTTTTCATTTCATTTATTTATTTAAAATCGTAAGAAGAAGCTTTTAGTAGTACTTTTAATAAATATATTTGACAATAAAAGTATGTTGCCAAATGGTCAGATATTTTCATATTCCAACAAAACTGATAGAACATTTTTTATGTTTTTAGTGTGCTTTCTTAGAAGTGATATAAATGGAGTGCTACAATTGATTCGACACATATATTATATAAAAACTATAAATACAAACATTGGTAACATTTTATTCATTAATGTTTATTCATCTATTTCTTTTGCTTTTTGCTAATTGATCATAGCCTACTACACAGGTCACGTTGTATATTTTTGATTAACCAAAAGCAACCGGCTCATACGATTGAAAAAAAATAAAATTGTTTTCATTAATATATATATATATATATATATATATATATATATATATATATATATATATATATATACATATATATATATATATATAAATATAATTTTGTCATTTATAATGAGCTTCAATAAGGTTGTCACAGTAACTTTTGGGCATTCATTTTCTAAATGATTTTTTACTGAACCTGTTATGAGTAAGAATTAGAACACTTTCTCAGTTCCCAAACCTACATACATACCTATATACATGTTAAAATAAAGTATCCTAGTATTGACCTAGTTTAACTTCAGCTGCTTTACATCCAAGGTTCGGACAACATTAGGATAAAAAGCTGTGGATAAGGTTGCCACAGTAACTTTTGGTCTACATTTGACACACCCAGATACAAGCCAGACTATTTTATTTCTCAACTGTTAATGTGCCCTTCAGACATCGACTGGGTTTAGCACTTATTCCACATCAGAATCAAAGGAAAAGTGTCATATTTTTATACAGTCACTCAAGCGTTGTGGTGCTTCAAGTAAGTAGCCTACTCTCATGAATGCATGCATGCAATCTAACATGGTAAAGTGCTTTGTGAATGTGACAGCTCATTGTATTTGATTAGGTTCACAGAATAAAGATGTCGCCATTGGTGCTGGGAGTTGGAGCGTGCTTAGCTGGGTGGATTGGTCTTTATGCTTTGCTGTGCTACACAAATGGCTCTTGTGGCTATGAATGGAACTGTCGACTAGTTACACTATTCCATGGCATCCTTGCAGTCTGTATAACTGCTTACATTGGATACTTAGATGGACTGTGGCCTTTCACCTACCCAGGCAAGATGTACCAAATGTTAATATATGTGTGTGTGTGTATATATATATATATATATATATATATATATTAGGGGTGTACAGTATATACAGACTACTTAATACAGCTCAGACTTGGCATAAATGCATTTACACTGTGATTACAATTGAATTAATGCTATGAGATTATTGTTTCAGATAGAACATTTGGAATATTAAAAAAGGAAGTAAAAATTTATCTAAAACTGCCAGTAGATGGTGGCAAGTCACTTGCTGTGTCCAAAATCACATCCGAAATAGGTACTACATTTGAATAAGAACTTAGTTTGCGACTGTTAAACGACTTACAGTGTCAATTGCACCGTTTCACTGCCATTTACTTATTTTGCATCTTGTAATCTCAGTGGAAGTTGTACTTGTCGACCAACTGTTTTATAAATATTATAAATTTGGACATACTACTATTCTCATGTGCTGTTTTTCACGTCTATATAGTAGGGAAGTAGGCATATTCGGATTGTCTTAAAGAGTTATTTCATCCAAAAAATGAAAATTATGTCATTAATGACACATTAACAATGATTCATTAACAGTCTTAATTTGTTTCTCAATAAATCAGCCAATTGAACGCAGATGTGAATTTAAAGATGCAAGCCAATGACTCACTCATTAAAGGGTTAGTTCACCCAAAAATGAAAATTATGTCATTAATAACTCACCCTCATGTCGTTCCAAACCCGTAAGACCTCCGTTCATCTTCTGAACACAGTTTAAGATATTTTAGATTTAGTCTGAGAGCTTTCGGTCCCTCCATTAAAAATGTATGTACGGTATACTGTCCATGTCCAGAAAGATAAGAAAAACATTAAAGTAGTCCATGTTAGAATTTGTTGAAGCATCGAAAATACATTTTAGTCCAAAAATAACAAAATGCACTTACAACCTAGCCGGAAGAGAAGACAATGCTGAATTATATATTGAGTTATAATGCTGAGTTATAATTTTTGTTATTTTTGGACCAAAATGTATTTTTTCGATGCTTCAACAAATTCTAACTGACCCTCTGATGTCACATGGACTACTTTGATGATATTTCTATTAACTTTCTGGACATGGACAGTATACCGTACATACATTTTCAATGGGCGGACAGAAAGCTCTTGGACTAAATCTAAAATATCTTAAACTGTGTTCAGAAGATGAACGGAGGTCTTACGGGTTTGGAACGACATGAGGGTGAGTTATTAATAACATCATTTTCATTTTTGGGTGAACTAACCCTTTAATGAGTGAGTCATTGGCTTGCATCTTTAAATTCACATCTGCGTTCAAATGGCTGATTTATTGAGAAACAAAATAAGACTGTTAATGAATGTTTATCATATAGTCATTGAATTATTCACTCAACTAATTCGTTCTAAATGCTGATTTAATCAGTAAAGAAAGACCAGTGTGTGTTTCTCAGAGATTATTTCTGTTGGTGAAAAAGATCCAAAACAGACAATTTTATGTCTAAACTGTAACTTGCTTAATATTAACATCTTGTTTATTGAACTGTTGTATGAAACCAATATCAAATTTGCAATCATGCAGATATTTGGAGTGTTTTTGTTTGGTTTTTGAGAAGTAAATGAAATACTCGATAATGTCAGCTCACACATAGTCAAAGGGTTAATCTGCCAATTTTGCAAAAAGCTTTATATTGTTATAATGTCAGTAGCATTGTATACCAGTCAACATTTAAACTGGATCAAAACCTTTCATCAATATGTCCCTTAAGCCAAAATGTGTTCTCGTCTTAGAACAACTTTGAACTTTTCTTGACCACTTCAAATGTTGACTACTGTACTGAACTTTTATTAAAATCCCATCATGCCAGCTGCAAATTACCCCTTTAAAACAACAATTATATTATTAATGAAGACATGTCGCACACCCCTAATATATAATGTTGTCTTATTAGCATTGCAACATTGTCTTTTTCCATGACAAATGTGAATTGTTTTATTATATATCATTTGCAGGTACAAAGAACACCCCTCTGCAGATCACCGCTATGGTGATCAGTCTGGGCTACTTTATCTTTGACATGGCCTGGTGTGTGTACTTCCGCACAGAAGGCCTGGTAATGCTCGCTCACCACACCATGAGCATCCTGGGTATTATGCTCACTCTGTGGCTGGGGGAGTCAGGCATCGAGTCTTGCGCCGTGCTGTTTGGCAGTGAGATCACAAACCCACTCCTCCAGACGCGCTGGTTTTTGAAACACTCTGGCCGCTACGACAGCATCCTCGGAGACGTGGTGGACGTTCTGTTCGTGCTGCTGTTTGTGTTCATGCGCATTTTTGTTGGTGGTGCCATGTTGTACCGTGAGCTAATCTCTCCAAGACCCAAGTTCATCATTAAATGTGGCGGTTTGGCCATGTATGCGCTGTCCTGGGTGTTCATGGTTGACATCAGTCGTTTCACATACCGCAAATACAGGCGCTGGATGAATCGCTGCAGGATGGCAGAGGTAAACGGGCAGGACGTGAAGAGAAAATGAAAGATCTCTGATCAGCGGTTTGGCCTCTTGTTTCTAACACTGGAGGGAAGAATAAAAACCAGAACAAGTGAACCTGCTAATAATGGTCTGCAGCTTATAGATGTTTACATATTTTTTTAAAGGATATCAGCTTTTAAAGTTTATTTCTGGTTGGTAATGTTCACATGGGAAATATCCATGTTGTATCAATATCTTATATATCTATATTTTTTTTATATGCCTTTATGATTAACTCAAAATTATTGCAATCAAATGTAATTTAATATATTTGCACTTATAAGGAATAAAGTGTATAAAATCTTTAAGTACTGGAAATATTTTTTTTTTTTTTTTTGGAAGACTACTTGTTATACATTTTACTTAAGTAGTTATGTTGCTTTTACATTATTTTCAATTAAACTTTCAGTATGTGCCATATTCAGAAATTATCATGAAACACTACAAAAATTTTCTGTAAGATTACTGAATGCTTTGTGTGTGATTAATGACTTGAATGAAAAAGTAAACTAAGAAATCTTGTCTTTGAAGTGTAACCATTTTCAAATTGTGAGACTGAGTGATGGCTTACCGGCTGTTTGATTCAGTTATTTATCTGTTATGGTGAATTGACCACACCAGTTGATACATCAATAAACATTGTCATCATCAGTACAATAATGTATTTTAGGGTGTTGTAATGTTGCAGTTTGTGGAGTTGTTTCATACATACAGAAATTCAGACTGATGGATTGTTTCAACACAGTTATTAGTAGACCTTATTGACCAGGATCATTTTAATACTGATTGACAACATTTATAATTAATTGATTTAAAAAGATATTTAAAAAAAAATATATATATATATATTAAAAAATATATGTTTGGCAATCTATCTATCTATATATATATATATATATATATATATATATATATATTATTATTATTATTAAAGTGTATTCAGAGACATCATAACTTGAATACACCTCTTTGGATTTATTTGTTCAAATTCTAAATTACATATTGAGATATTTTGGTTTAAATGACAGAAATCAAAATCTAGCTGATTTAACCATTTAGAGATTGTAAAAATAAGTGCTACAAAAAGGCTTATATTTTTTTAAATGTGATTTGTAAGTGATTTGATATACTGTTTTAATATTTATCTTAAAAAAAGCAGTCAAGAAGTTTTCAATAAATTTATAATTTCTAAACATTTTATTATATGAATGTGTTTTGTTGTTTTGCACGTGGAATTCTTTTAAGAAATCGTCTTTAGATTATTTACTCAGTTTTTTTCCTTCCAAATTAGGACATTTATGTGCATTTAAACTATATTATTACTACTACTAAACAAAATCCAACAATGTACATAAAAGATCCATCTCAAGTAGGCTACAGCGTCATTTACGTGTTGCAGTTTTGTGAACGTCCACCGTGTGGCAAACTAACATAATACTTGAAGAGTTTCGCACACTAGGGCTCGGGTGTTTTTTATTTTTATTTATTTAACTAGTGACTGGCTCACATTTTCCAAAGGATCAATTAAACTTATATAGCAAGCTGTAAATCTAAAAATGCTCGACCTTTACTTAAAAAAAAAACAGTATCACGGAAAAAATGGGCGAAAAAACCCCGCCTTGTCACTATGGATACACAATGTTCCATTCAAAACAACTACATGTTAATGTACTTTTGAGCAAATTACAAAAAAAGCTTTACTCAAAGCCGTCTAAAACTGCATCAGACTCTCTCTTTTTGAACATGTCATAATATATTATTATTTTCCACTAGGCGCGTTTCCGGAGTTTGAAAAAGAAACTTTGAATTATCATCCTCACTCAAACCATAACGAGAACACTGTTAGTATCTCAAATTCTAGCGAGATTGTCTACCTAGACAGCATTTTGGGGCAAGTTCCGAGTCAGTACAGCAGAGTGAACTTGAATCGGAAGTGCTGTCCATGCAGGCGGCTCAGCAGGGTTTGAGACACAACCCTGCAGGAGACACGGCAGCAATCCGGCACATCTTAACTTTGCCCAGTTTGATGGACCGCGACATACAAACTCTAAACTGATCTTAGCGTGTGTGCCCTCGCTTCCGTGCGAACCCGGTATCGTCTCTACAAACATTCGGGAAGACCTCCGTGAACTTTCGTCGAGTGGTTTTGTTTGTTTTGATGCTGAAGGGATTTCGTCGCCGCTCCATGGAAACTCTCCGCGAGGTGACACGTGTATGAGCGCGTGCAGTGTTTCCCTGTCTGGATGACTGTGGGATTGGATGCGCACAGGTGTTTATTATTGTTGTTGGGAAAATACATAATTTTTTGGAGAGGACGTTATTAGGCTGCTGTTAGCTTTAGCATAGCAAAGGCCTCGTCTGCAGTCTGAGTTGAGTATCTGCTGTTGTCGTACACACACATTCAGCGTTAGTAAACTCAAAAGTGTTTTAATTGCCAAAGGAGTGTAACTTCGAGCAGTAGGACGTGTTTCGACTTCACCTGGGAGCTGCTGCTGAAAATTAAGGTGGTTACATTTACAGCTGCACGATAACCGAGTTATTTTGGTAACGTTATAATGATTGACTGACCTGTAATTTACAAGTCTTACTGTACTGCTACAACTAAAATAGGTTTAATGTTTTTATAACTATTTAGCGTTTTTGTGTATACAGAACACATTTAGTGTGTTTTATATGTATAATTAAACTACAATAACAGTAGAGGTAGAGTGTTATTGTGTTATTGTTATTAACAGTAGGATTATTTTTTGGTAAACAGCACCACTCCTGGATGAACCAAATGTTGTTTTGGCTACCTCAGGATACATGCAGACTGGTTTAAAAAACAAGCAAACAAAAAAACATTGGTTTTGAAAAAGAATATGTACTATGTGCTGATTTACTTATTAGTTTGTCAGTGCATATAAAATGCTTTTATATTGTCTAATATTTAAAGTCATCTGCTCGTGCAATTTTGGGCATGTTTATAATTGAATGAGATCATTGGCATTTAAATGCTGCTTTGGTGCAACTTATATTATGTTTTTTTTTAATTAGTAAACCTCCTGGTCAGCACAACAGAATAAGCAAGCAACTGCCTCATGCAACATCAGAAACCGATGCTTCTCCTGATGCATCTGAAAATGACTATAGGATATAGGACGAATAAAAGCTAAAGACAAAAGCCCAATGAGCAACACACGGTCCCCAGTCATTGACAGGTATGTATTAGTTATGTTATGTGGAAAATCTTGCTTTTGGTGTGATCCTAACAAATTCTTAAGCTGACATCACAGCCCACATGTGTTTTGAACTCTCTGAATGGTGAACTGTATTGGTCCTCATTGAGCTTTTAATTGGAATGTTTTTTTAATTATGTGTGTGTGGTGTAGGTTTATGGTCGTGAAGTCCATTTCTTGACCGGTTTTGTGCTTTGCTTCCAATTTTGATAAGTCAGTTTCTAATGGACAGTCTACAAATGTGCGCAAATTTGGATGCACTCGAGTATAGTTCTGTAGGTTTACAGGTGTGTTGTGTAATACATTTACAGACATGCTGCATGATCTATTATTGGCTTGTTTTTTTAACTGTGAAAATTAAGTTAACAAATACAATCTATCCACGGTGAGCAAGTGGCGCCTATAGCACTTAAAAATTCATTTATTGTGGCAACATTTAGACTTTGACAGATTCTGTGGCATTGTAGGAGGGTTTGTTTTGAAAGTGACGTGACATTCAGCCAAGTATGGTGTCCCATACTCAGAATTCGTGCTCTGCATTTAACCCATCCAAAGTGCACACACACAGCAGTGAACACACACACACACACTGTGAACACACACCCGGAGCAGTGGGCAGCCATTTATGCTGCAGTGCCCGGGGAGCAGTTGGGGGTTCGATGCCTTGCTCAAGGGCACCTCAGTCATGGTATTGCTGGCCCGAGACTCGAACCCACAACCCTAGGGTTAGAAGTAATGCGCTCTATAATTATTTATTTACTCTTTTTGCCTACTGTTTTCTGAATGCCTCATATTCGGACACAATTACTCAGTTGCCATATTGCTTTTTGAATACTAAATAGTAACTACTCATACCATTGAAGTACCTGTTTTATTTCAGTATTATATACTTTTATAGTTTTTGTGCTTTTGTCAATTTAGTGAATTTTAATGCTTCTATAAACGTTCATTTATTTTTATTTAATTTTAGTACTTCAGCTTTAACTTATTTTATTTCATTTAGTTGCCAAGGCAACTTTTAAAATTTTCATAGATTTTTCACTTTATTTATATTTTATTTTAATCTTTATTTCAGTTGTTGAAAGCAATTTCTAATACTTTGTTAACAGTAACAACACTGAACTGAACTGCTATTTATCATTTCATATGGACAGGTGTTTTAGAAGAAAATAATGTTGTATTTTATTGTATTTCCCTCTATCATTTCATTATTGCAAAACCCACGACTGGGTCATAGCATTACTTGTTACTTGGTTATTGCTTTTTAGACCAGAACACAAATAAGTGAGAAGTTTTGTTTAATTTAATCATTCTACAATTTGCTATCGATTATATTCAGACTTTTCCATAACAAATTATTAGTGGAAACTATGTCAAGGGAAAGTTCAATAAACATATCAATAACCACTATTTGTTCAGCACTCACATACTATTCATTCATTCATGATGGCTGAAAATGGTCAGACAGAGAGTGTTTTCTAGTGGTATACTTGGCCGTTGGAGCAGCTCTTCTTTGCCACTGACGTCACTGTGGAACAGCAGACTGGTTGTCTGTCTGATCATCTCCGTGATGACAGATATGCTTTCAGTGTTGCAGGGATTGCAACACAAGCACTGGAAGGTAACTCTTTCGGAGAGGCTTGCTTGCGTGATGTTGTTGACTTACCTTTAATTTCATAGTAGAGTAGCAATATCAGGATTGAACAGTTACGGCCACACTGGCCTAGTTTAAGATGATTTGTTAATCTCTGCAGGTGATGCATTGTATGGCATGATGTATGTGGCTAATGCATCCTTTGTTACCTTCAGCCATGTGTTGTTCTGTTTTAATCCTAAGGTTATGCCAGTTCAAAGTCATTTGTTGTTTCTTTGTGTCTAGACCCCATTCACCTTCACCCCCCTACACTGAAGAATGACATGTAAGACATAACAGGATATCCTGAAAGCAGATTGGTTAACACCATTTAAGTCTGTGAAAAATTGTTTTACCTAGACATCGTTCTTGTATAGTATCTAGCATTTCAGCACATGTTTAATGAAAATTAATAAATAAATAAAACTAACAACCTAATGATTTTTTTTCATTAGAATTCATTAAGTTATTATAAATTAAGTCATTAAGTATTAAAGAAAAAATAATAGATATTTTACATTCTTGCTCCTTCAAAAAAAATTTCCCACCATAATAATTAATAATTGTTGAATTAAACACTGCAGACACTTGTGCAGCAGAATTAATTTTATGTTCTTCCTTTTTATACTCGGAGGAATTATTACTGAAATGTGTTTCCTGTTCATCAGTGAAAAGCAGAGAGCAGCTTAAAACCATGTTGCTTAAAATAGCCATGCTGCTGAGCTCTGATGCATAGCATCACTAATGACACTATAATGTTTGAAACTGTACTGTCATTAGTACATTCTGAAGTGAAATGCATTTTGGTCCTTATGGCTGTAGCTTTGGTAGTAATGTAAAATAGTTAGCATCAGTTAACAATGATACAGTAATGTTTGCAGTTTCACTGGGTAAAACGTCATGAAGGCATTTTTATTTTGACCATTAATGTAGACATGTGGGGGCGTGTTAGAATGAGCCATTTTACATATATATATATATATATATTAGTGGTGGGCCATTATCGGCGTTAACGTGCTGCGTTAATGTGAGACTCTTATCGGGGGATAAAAAAATATCGCCGTTAATCTATTCTCAAAGTTGGGTTGGGAGCTGTTATGAAAGCTATGATGACTTTCACCTTGATATTTTATATAACCGACTGGCTGAGGCCAGCATAAAAAGATGCTCAGGACAGTTGACGGGCCACTGCTGCGCATCGTCACGAAAGCTTGTCTTTTTCACGTGTTTTTAAGCCTTACCGCTTGCCGCTTTAAACATTAAAGCATCCAAAAACAAGATGTGGAAAAGCTGAACAGAGTAGCTGGTTACTCGCGCGATGTGTTCTGTGCGCATGAGAGAGAGAGAGCCGCATATCACGGACAGCGACACTGAACCGAGCTCTCTTCTGTGAAGTTCTCCTCGAAGTCCCTCCTGCAACTGAACGAACAAATACAAATCGCAGTTTGAACAAACAAAAAGATGTGAAAGAGCCCAATTCAGTACTCGCGGTGTTCAGGGCTCACACAGAGAAAGACGTCTCAAAACACTTGAACATCGACTTTGTGCCGACAAATACATACAAAATATGTCAAAATATCCACCTTGGAAATTATGCTTGAAAAAACTGTCAGTTATTTCTTAAGTGAAATAAACAGTTGAGGAAAAAAAATGGGATGTGTATTATATTGGATGCGTTCATCATCTCTTAAAGTGACCGCGCCTAATTTAGCTACTGGCTGCTGTAATGTTGATCCAAGAAAATGAAAATGAAAACCACTCACTGCTCTTGACTGAATTACTTTGTAGTTTTAACAGTCAAACCAAAAATTATTCAGACACCAGATATAATTTTTGATATATATAGCAAAACAGTAATAATGTGAGAAATGTTGGTTGTCTGAATAAATGTAGGTTTGATTGTATATTTAATTTTTACATTGAAGACTATCCAGTGCTATTTTACATTTAATTATTTGGTTTCTGTACCTTGACACCTACAAACTTGAAAAAAAAACTTAAACATTGTGTAAATAGCACAAATAATTAAAGTGCAGCACGGACTCGATGTGCTTTCACACAGGACGCGTTTGCAGTTCGCTACTCGATACGTAAACGATCGCTGCACTGCTGCAGACACAACGCTCCTGGAACGCAACTGGAATCCGTTAACATGGGTGCGTAAAAAAATATGCAATGCATACGCAGTGCAGACGGAGTATGTGTGAAACAGGCGTAAGGTTGTTTGCATCTTGTTCAATGTGGAATTAGTTTACAGCTTTTTCAAGCACTTTGTGATGCATTTTGGAAACAGGAGATGAGCCCCTTTTCTAATGCACCACCTAGCTTGATAAACCCCTTCTCAAAGACTTACTGTTTGTCAATTTTATTTGGGTAACACACCTATTCTGAATGCCTTCGGGAGAATTTGAATTAGCCTTTTTAATCTAGATTAATCTAGATTAATTTCAAGATCACAGTGAGATAAATCTAGATTAAAAATCTATGCCCACCACTAATATATATATATATGTATATGTATACAGGTCCTTCTCAAAAAATTAGCATATTGTGATAAAGTTCATTATTTTCTATAATGTAATGATACAAATTAAACTCTCATATATTTTAGATTCATTGCACACCAACTGAAATATTTCAGGTCTTTTATTGTTTTAATACTGATGATTTTGGCATACAGCTCATGAAAACCCAAAATGCCTGTCTCAAAAAAGTAGCATATTTCATCCTACCAATAAAAGAAAAGTGTTTTTAATACACAAAAAGTCAACCTTCAAATAATTATGTTCAGTTATGCACTCAATACTTGGTCGGGAATCCTTTTGCAGAAATGACTGCTTCAATGCGGCGTGGCATGGAGGCAATCAGCCTGTGGCACTGCTGAGGTGTTATGGAGGCCCAGGATGCTTCGATAGCAGCCTTAAGCTCATCCAGAGTGTTGGGTCTTGCGTCTCTCAACTTTCTCTTCACAATATCCCACAGATTCTCTATGGGGTTCAGGTCAGGAGAGTTGGCAGGCCAATTGAGCACAGTAATACCATGGTCAGTAAACCATTTACCAGTGGTTTTGGCACTGTGAGCAGGTGCCAGGTCGTGCTGAAAAACGAAATCTTCATCTCCATAAAGCTTTTCAGCAGATGGAAGCATGAAGTGCTCCAAAATCTCCTGATAGCTAGCTGCATTGACCCTGCCCTTGATAAAACACAGTGGACCAACACCAGCAGCTGACATGGCACCCTAGACCATCACTGACTGTGGGTACTTGACACTGGACTTCAGGTATTTTGGCATTTCCTTCTCCCCAGTCTTCCTCCAGACCCTGGCACCTTGATTTCCGAATGACATGCAAAATTTGTCCAAAAGTTCAGTGCTGCTTCTCTGTAGCCCAGGTCAGGCGCTTCTGCCGCTGTTTCTGGTTCAAAAGTGGCTTGACCTGGGGAATGCACCACCTGTAGCCCATTTCCTGCACACGCCTGTGCACGGTGGCTCTGGATGTTTCTACTCCAGACTCAGTCCACTGCTTCCGCAGGTCCCCCAAGGTCTGGAATCGGTCCTTCTCCACAATCTTCCTCAGGGTCCGGTCACCTCTTCTCGTTGTGCAGCGTTTTTTTGCCACACTTTTTCCTTCCCACAGACTTCCCACTGAGGTGCCTTGATACAGCACTCTGGGAACAGCCTATTCGTTCAGAAATTTCTTTCTGTGTCTTACCCTCTTGCTTGAGGGTGTCAATAATGGCCTTCTGGTCAGCAGTCTTACCCATGATTGCGGTTTTGAGTAATGAACCAGACTGGGAGTTTTTAAAAGCCTCAGGAATCTTTTGCAGGTGTTTAGAGTTAATTAGTTGATTCAGATGATTAGGTTAATAGCTTGTTTAGAGAACCTTTTCATGATATGCTAATTATTTGAGATAGGAATTTTGGGTTTTCATGAGCTGTATGCCAAAATCATCAGTATTAAAACAATAAAAGACCTGAAATATTTCAGTTGGTGTGCAATGAATCTAAAATATATGAAAGTTTAATTTTTATCATTACATTATGGAAAATAATGAGCTTTATCACAATATGCTAATTTTTTGAGAAGGACCTGTATGTATGTGTGTGTGTGTGTAACATTATATATTTTATTATTTATTTATATTTTATTTAATTTAAATTGTTTTATTATTTTTAGGGCTGGGTATCGATTGGGTTTTTTACGATACCGGTGCCGTATCGATACTTTTAAAACTGTACTGGTGCCTGAACAAAAAAAAAAACTAAAAAAATAAAAACTATGGATAACATTAAAGAACATTAAAAAAAATATTTAAACTAAATCCATAGCATTCAAACGCTCCTTGGATGCTTTCATTTCCCAAACTTCCCTTACTCTAAGGCTAATAAATGTATTTCACGATCTGGGCCATTGTTTAATACAAAACCACACAGAACATTTCTACTGTATCTATATTTAGTTTAAATTAGTGCTGTCTGTCACTGTCTTTCATCAGTTCTGTGAATAGATGTATGGTCATTCTTTATAAAGTATCAACAATGTTGTTTGTAAAGTACAGTACTGTGCAAAAGTCTTAGGCACATTAGTATTTTCACCCCATAAAATGGTTTTAAGCCAGTTATTTATATCTTTTGCTGTAAAATGCCTGAAGGAAATATCAGTTTACATTTCCAAACATTCATTTTGCCGTTCATTTTAATAATAATCTGGTGAGACTAGGGTTGTCCTGATAGACGATAGTATAGTGTATCGATGATAGTAGGAGATATCGACGATAGCAGATGTCTCTGTCGATAGTCAAGAAAATATTAGGCTCATTCTCTTATAAATGTATTAAATTAAAATAATAATCATTATTTTTATTGGGCGGCCTATTATAATTTGGCTATCCAACTGCCCAGCTATTTCACTTCAGCACCGGCTAGATTTTCGCTAGAGGAAACAGCTGTGGTGTGATGAGCACTGAACAGAGCAAAAACTTTACAGTAGATGGGAAACCGATTGCTCCCTCTTGACCTTTTGTAAACTATTTATGACAAAGAACTGCAAAGATACATATATTCTAACAATCTACCAGTAAACACACACCTTGTGTCCTCTGTTTCTGTTTGAGTCCGCTCGCACTGCTCGGCTGTGGTCTGCGGATTGCGCTGAAAGACGGGGAGGAGACAGGTTTGCTGCCGTTTTCATATGAAATTTAAGGGGACTGACTCTGAGGCGATCGTGAATTTGTGTACAGTTTATGGAGCTAAATGCTATAGCCCAGCTAAAAGAGCCTAGCAACGCCCATGCTTCTTGTGTACATTTCGGAGAACCAGGACAAATATTTCAAACGATCGCTCAGGCGTTTAAGAGGCATCGAAATGAGGCACCAAAATCTGCATTCTGATTAGGTTTGATTGTCCTAACTTGCATATAGTTAGTATTTTAGCTAGTATATAAATCTAGCTGCATTGTTGTTAATTAAGCTGCTGTACATTGTACAGGGTGTACATGTGCTGTGATCACGTCCATTATTCCTAAACACAAAACCGGTCGGCCCACTCTATAGGTTTAGAGCATAATGTCAGCATGATGGTTGTGTTCTCCTGACACACGCCCAGCTCATTCATGTTGAGGATTTATGAAGCACTGTGCTGATGTTTTCAGTATGATATTGTTGTGTGCTCATCCTTGTGGCCATAGTGGCTGACAGATGCTCTCTGTAAATGAAGAGTGGAGTGGACCAGCCTCACACCCTGCTGCCACTTTGGCATGCACACAACAGCCACTCCTCCTCTCCGGTGCTCTTTCTGCACCAGGTCTGTCTCAGTAAAGATCACCAGCCCCTGCTGAGGCACAACAATGTCCAACACCCCCAGCCTTCCACTCTTCCCCTCCGTTCTCCCCTGCCCCCTCCACCTCCAGACAAATGGGCCTTTCACTACAGCACTGGGCCACACCTATGCTTACCTTTACCTTGGGTGAAGCAGCTGAAAGTCTCAGAAACACACCTAGTTACTTCATTGTCAGACATAAATATGAGCATGTAAGCTTAGCAGCAGATGAGTCATCTGCCTTGTCAAAGCCCTCATTGTGATTTCGGCGGTGCTGCCTCGTGTCTTACACCCTTCTGAACTGAAATAAAGAAATTGGTTTTTCTTTTTGTCTTGATGGGTAGGTTGGAAATCCTAAAGTTTGCAGATTGACAAAAATGTTTGAAGTCGGATTTGGACAAGAATACCAGTTTTGCCCAATGGAATCTCATTAAAAAAATGCACAAAATCATAGTTCGGAGGAAAGCTGGTCTGTGCTGAGTGGATATTCTGGTTTCTCTGGCAGCATAGAAAATTTCAGTTGACGGTCATGAAGCCCAGACCGCACTGTGAAATCAACTGAAAGTCTATGAATAGAAGTAACTCAAAAATCTCATAGAAGATTGCCATGAATGCACATTTTGTGTTACAAAAGTTAAAACTTTTAGAAAACACGTCACAAATTTGTGAAGGTTTATTCCATTTTACTGTGTGTCTCATGTTTTTAAATACAATCTGTTTGAATGGTGCTTTGGCTCTTTGATTAAGCAGTGCATAAATACATGATGCTGTTTTGTTCTTAATTGTTTATGCAATTATGCGACCTGTATCCAGATTTTGTCCACATACACATTGAAAAGACAAGAATGTTATCCAATCAGCCTGTCCTGGTCCAGAAGTGGTCAAGGACGCATTGTGAACGGACCTTAGTGTGATGTAAACGCGATCTCGTTCTCGTTTAACAACGGTTTTTGGTTCGGTTCTGATGGGTTGGCACTAGAGGTCGACCAATATGGGTTCTTCACTGGCCGATATTTAGAAATCAGGGCAGCTGATGGCCGATATATGATGCCGATTTTTCTGGCCAGTATGTTTGGTCGATTTCTTTTTCCCATTCATCCGTTAAAATGATGATGAGCAAATGATTGCAAACTCACCTGAACCAGCGAATCAAGCTCTTATTGTGTATATTAGATTTCCCAAAAGGCTTATACTTTATTGAATAAAATAAGCGCTTCACATTTCATAATTAAAATGCAGCGTGGGTGTTTTATTTGAATGTTTCTTTGAAAAGAACCGGCTGTCTTCAGAAAAGCTTCAGTGTCATTTTCATTTTGCCTTTCCTGTAATGCCTGATAAAGTAGCATTTGTGAGCAGCACTTTTTTGATTACAGCCGTTACCGGGGAAACAGCTATATCTCCAGTCCAACAGCACCTTCTGCTGGCAGAGAATTCATTTGCAATTTGTGGGAAACACTGGTGTCTGTCAGTAAACCTAAACAAAAAGCATGCTTCAGAGTTGTTTTGAGAACGTGATTAAGTTTTGAACCATGTATTATTACTCTAAATTGGGCTACTACTACTATTACTATCTTGTAATCTGCAATCATCTGCTCAAATTTACTTTTATGAGATAAAATAAATAGGCCAAAACAATCGGTATCATATATCAGCCATCGGCTCCCCTGATTTCTAAATATAGAACTCTAGTGCTAACCCATGGTGAAAAATCCAGGGAAGATATGTTGAGGCCATTTGAAGCTAAACTCTGCAGATCACCAGTTCTCCAGGACCGAGTTTGGTGACTGCTGCTGTGGAGTAAAAGCATGTTATAATTTTTTTGTTTGTTGGGCAACAGGTTTTAGAAATGCTTCTCACTGCAAGTCATTACAAAGGAAAATGTTTGGTGTGTGTCAAATGCACGTTACAAGCGGGGAGGCGTTTCCTCATCTCAGTGTGTGAGAGTACAGTCACAGGGCCAATTTGGAGTAAAATGAAACAAACACACTCACACACAGAAATTGTTTAAATGCAAAACTTAGTTCACATGCACGTATTGAACCGTGGGTGTCTTACTGAACGGTTTAGTTTTACACTGAGAATTGTGGTATACCTGGAAAGTGTACAGTCGTGGCCAAAAGTTTTGAGAATTACATAAATATTGGAAATAGGAAAAGTTGCTGCTTAAGTTTTTTTTTGCATATACTCCAGAATGTTATGAAGAGTGATCAAATGAATTGCATAGTCCTTCTTTGCCATGAAAATTTACTTAATCCCAAAAAAAACCTTTCCACTGCATTTCATTGCTGTCATTAAAGGACCTGCTGAGATCATTTCAGTAATCGTCTTGTTAACTCAGGTGAGAATGTTGACGAGCACAAGGCTGGAGATCATTATGTCAGGCTGATTGGGTTAGAATGGCAGACTTGACATGTTAAAAGGAGGGTGATGCTTGAAATCATTGTTCTTCCATTGTTAACCATGGTGACCTGCAAAGAAACGCGTGCAGCCATCATTGCTTGCATAAAAATTACTTCACAGGCAAGGATATCGTGGCTACTAAGATTGCACCTAAATCAACAATTTATAGGATCATCAAGAACTTCAAGGAAAGAGGTTCAATTCTTGTAAAGAAGGCTTCAGGGCGTCCAAGAAAGTCCAGCAAGTGCCAGGATCTTCTTTTAAAGAGGATTCAGCTGTGGGATTGGAGTGCCACCAGTGCAGAGCTTGCTCAGGAATGGCAGCAGGCAGGTGTGAGCGCATCTGCACGCACAGTGAGGCCAAGACTTTTGGAAGATGGCCTGGTGTCAAGAAGGGCAGCAAAGAAGCCACTTCTCTCCAAAAAAAAACATCAGGGACAGATTGATCTTCTGCAGAAAGTATAGTGAATGGACTGCTGAGGACTGGGGCAAAGTCATATTCTCCGATGAAGCCCCTTTCCGATTGTTTGGGGCATCTGGAAAAAGGCTTGTCCAGAGAAGAAAAGGTGAGCGCTACCATCAGTCCTGTGTCATGCCAACAGTAAAGCATCCTGACACCATTCATGTGTGGGGTTGCTTCTCATCCAAGGGAGTGGGCTCACTCACAATTCTGCCCAAAAACACAGCCATGAATAAAGAACCCTCCAACAGCAACTTCTTCCAACAATCCAACAACAGTTTGGTGAAGAACAATGCATTTTCCAGCACGATGGAGCACCGTGCCATAAGGCGAAAGTGATAACTAAGTGGCTCGGGGACCAGAATGTTGAAATTTTGGGTCCATTGCCTGGAAACTCCCCAGATCTTAATCCCATTGAGAACTTGTGGTCAATCCTCAAGAGGCGGGTGGACAAACAAAAACCCACTAATTCTGACAAACTCCAAGAAGTGATTATGAAAGAATGGGTTGCTATCAGTCAGGATTTGGCCCAGAAGTTGATTGAGAGCATGCCCAGTCGAATTGCAGAGGTCCTGAAAAAGAAGGGCCAACACTGCAAATACTCACTCTTTGCAAAAATGTCATGTAATTGTCGATAATAGCCTTTGAAACGTATGAAGTGCTTGTAATTATATTTCAGTACATCACAGAAACAACTGAAACAAAGATCTAAAAGCAGTTTAGCAGCAAACTTTTTGAAAACTAATATTCATGTAATTCTCAACACTTTTCGCCACGACTGTATAGTTGCCATTGGCACTATATTTTAGGAAATGTGTCACTAGCAAGGGATCAGCAGGGATCCTGGAGAACCACAGTCCTGCAGAGGTCAGCTCCAACCCTAATCAAACACACCTGAACAAGCTAATCAAGGTCTAAGGGTTAATAGAAAGCTACAGACAGGTGAGTCTTAATCAAGGTTGGAGCAAAAACTCTGCAGGACTCTGGCTCTCCAGGACCGAAGTTAGCCAACCCTGCTCTTTGGTATCAAAACAGCTGAAAACTCCTAATTTAGACAGGAAGTGGCAGTCCAACTGACATGTCAAAAAGCAACTAACGTTTTTTTCCCATGATGTTTGGTAATGCACCTCTGACATAAATGCCTCCACAATGTACAGCAGTGTGCAGAAATGTGGTAACTAATTCAAAAATAGTGCTGGCCAAAGACAACCACTTTTCTGTCTGAACATCGTCACATGAACTTTCATTGTGAGAAAATGCAGCCATCAAAATGAGATGGTGTTTGCAGATACTTGAGACTTTAACCCATATTTTATAAGCAAACATTCAATATCATCTTGGGTGCATCTTCAAATTATTGTAGGCCTATATCTTTTAAAATGTATTGTCAGTAACCTAGTAAACTTTGGCAATCAATTCTGATAACTGGTAAACAAACTTTGTTTCCTGACTGACATAAAAGCTCTGCACCTTGACTCCTGAAAGATGCTTAATTGCCAACCAATCAGTTTATTGCTATTTAGTGTACACTAGTGTTGTCACAGTGAAAATCCATGGTTCTCTGTACTAGTTTCGGTACCAAAGCAAAACACAAAAATATGCTAATTAAAAAACACTTTTTATCACTAAAAATAAAACCAATGCCATTCTTTATACTCATTAACAGTTGTTTAAAGTTTTTCTACAAGTAATATAATTATGAAAAACAATAAACATGTTTCACCCAAATTTAATTTGTCTTTTAATTAATGAAATTTAAACACATTGTAAAGGGGATTTGCTATTAAAATTAAAACATGGAAGAACTATTGTGTGATTTATTTCTTTAAAAAGTTTTATAATTTTTTTCAACAGTAGTAGCAGTATCACATACATTCTACTAAATAATAGTTATTTAGTAAGTAATTAACTTATTTTGACGGGCTACCGTGAATACCTTTAAATTTACACTGGTTTTACTCAAATGAAACCGTAAAATGTTTGTGAAGTGACTCAGAACAGTTCTGGTGATGTTGTTTATGTATTTATGTCCTCATTACTGCAAGCGTCACACGCTTAAGTCTATGTAGTAAACAAACCTGCACTTCTCTGCCATTCATTCATTCACAAAGAGACGTGCAGAACATGCAGGATTCATATTTCAACCAACTTTCAATCTAACATTTACAGATACTGGTCCATATGGAGATTTGATTTGATTAATTTATGCTAACTTTGACAAATTCCGTGACTGTCCATATTAAAATGTAAGTTTATTTTTCTTGACTGGATTTTGAGATTCCGTCTGCGTTTTCTGCTTCGCGGAGATCATAGCATTGTATGCGTCAAGAACCGGGTTGACCTGGTACTCAGTACCACCAGTACTTAAAGAAGGTCTTTTGACAACACTAGTGTACACCATGCTTCAGATGGCCCAGGAATAATCCTCTATGGACTGAGACTGAAACTATATTACCAGTAGTGTTTGTGACCTTAACACATCAATAGAGTTTTAAAATTTGGTTTTCCAAGCAGTACAGCAAAGGCCAGCCGAGTTTGGAGAGTTCTTTCACAGGGTTTCTTTGAACATAGATTCAGATTCAGTGAGTGTGAAATGCAGAGCTAAAGCCAATAGCCCCCTGGCTGTTGAGAGGGGGAGGGACGTTGACCGAGAGTTTGCGGTGTTGTAATGTAGATGTCAATGCTCACATGCACTCGCCGATACCAAATCTCAGTAAAGGTGCAAGTCTTTAGCAATGGTATGATTCAAGGGGAGATTTGTAGCTGGTCAAATTATACTGAAGCTTGCTGCCAGTGTTATTTTCAACATCAAGATGAACATCTAATATTATCTGTTCCCTGTGCCATATCGTGGAGGTCTGATATATTCCTTCTCGTTTTGCAGTTTTGGCTTATGTAATCACTGGGCTTCTGTGCCAAGTGGAGCCCAGACTGCTGTGCTGTATTTCACCGGTGCATTACGCTGTGACTGAAAAGTGTGTGGAGAAAGAGACGACTGCCTCTCTGCAGAAGCCGATTGGATATGATTTATTTGCCTGTCCTCTTCTCTCTCACGCTGTGTGGATGCTTAAATCTTATGTAGTTTCTGGGGCAGCGTGGCAAGGGGGGGAACACTGGGCCGAGATTAATCCTGTGTGCTGCGTGTTTCACTGTTGTGAGATGCTATGACAGTTGGCTGCAGGATTAACGTGGAACTGATGCACCAAAATTACAGATTTTCTATATGGTGTTTTTTAAAGAATAAATTTGGTAATTCTGGAATATTAAAGGTGAGCTATTATGCAAAATTAACTTTTATAAGGTCTTTGAACTAGGCCTGGTGGTATCAATATTCATCAACGGTACACCTTCGATAACGATATTAAAAAATTATCTATATAGTGCACAATGTAGGCACACGTTATGGGTGATGCAGACAGCACACACAAACATGACCACATGCCGAATTGAATTTAAAATAAACTTTTGCATTTGAATGTTAGGAGTGCATCAGGGAGAGTCATCAGTGGGGCATGAGATCCAGTGATAATGATGTAAGTAACATTTTAATGTTTTTCTTAGTCTAGCCCACAAAATGAAAATATTAGAGAAATATAGGAGCTCAATGCGGAGAAGATCTTGATTACAGATGCATATTTAGCGCATTTTTAGATGGACAAATATACACTTGCTTCTCACACAAGATGTAGCCATGCAAAGTTAAAACAGTTTAAACTTTTAGAAATCCCATCGCAAATTTGTGGGGGTTTATTTCACTGCATCTCTTATGTTTTTAAATGCAATCTGCGTGATGAGCGATTCAGCTCTTTGTATAAAGCAATGCAAAAATACATGATGCCGTTTTGTTCAGAATTGTTTATACAATTTCTGATTTTATATATATATATATTTGATTTATAGGAGTTAATTTCGATATAATGCAGGTTTTTTAATAGACACTTATTTCCTTGCATCAACAATTACAATGTGCTGCATTATTTTGCTTATTGCACCCTCCTGTGGCCTCGAAAACAAGCCAAATTTTTCCTTAAGACCCATTTAATCTGCATATCAAACATTAGAAATTAGATTTGTTTAATTTTTATTGTGTGTTTGACTTCTAAAACAAAAAAAATAGTTGTCTAAATAAAACGGGGTTAATTTAAAAATACAGTGTATTGTTTTATTATGTATGCAATTATATTGCTCTTTGTTTTACAAAAGGTTATAAAAAAATTCAATAATTATCAATAACAAATGATATGAAACATTATATCGTTGATGCATTTTTTTTGCCTATATCTCCTGGCCCTAGTTTGAACACAGTTGTGTGGCCGCAGTTTGTAAAAACAACCATCCTATAATGGTAAAAATCCACCCACTCATTTTTTTTTTTTTTTTATACATTTTGCAATCTCTGACCTATTATCATAGACACTGCCCTGAGTGAGAAGCACCAGTCCGCCATTACTGTTTTCTTGCTGTAGCTGCTGGTCAGATACAATGTCAGAGCAAAAGAGGCATTACATGTATTGTATTTTGGGTTGCACCAACGGACATAGGAGTATGAGGTTTCTACTGATTGAGAAAGGAAATAGGCTACTGCAGTAGATCGACTTTGAATGCCCTATTTTATACTGTCTTGAGGAGGGAATAATGTAGAAAAATTCCACTCTAAATAGTGACTAAACAACCCATTAATACATGTTAACTAGGAGTCAGTCTCATTTATAATCGCAACATCATCTGATAAAATCAACATGCTTGTACAGTAGATGCATGTTGAGCGGCTATGCGGTGGTTTTGGCTATATTACTTTTTTGTCTCATGCAGCGCACTGCCTGCGTCTGAGTAACAAAAAATCAAAAAACAACAAACCAAAAGTGCATAATATTAACAGACGAACTATGCTCATATTTATAATTCCTAAAAGTCCATAAGCATCAGGTGCTTGGAAACCCTGTTTTGTACTTATTTATTGACGAGTCGGCTGCAGTACAGCCAGCTGAAAGTGTTGCTTCTCTGCCGCTCACGCCACAGAGACGACACTGTGCTGGGAGAGTCAGACCTCACGCTTGCTGGCAGCACTGGTGAACCATACTTATAAACAAAAATAACTTTAGATAAGCTTGTGCTTCAGTTTTTTTTTTGTTTTTTTTTATTGCTGAAGAGGGTTGAACCTTCTTCTTCTGTGTTCTGCTGTACAGACGTGAATTTACTTTTTCTTCAGCCTGAGGTTTATTCATTACACTTTTTGGTGTGAAAGGGCTTTTACATTTACTATATAAAACTTCTTATATTAAAAACATTCAAGCCCTGCTCATATTTAAATTGTAACACGAAAGTAATGCAAAAGTAACTAACACACTATAAATATGTACCTAAAATGTAACGAAGTAACGTAATTAGTTACTTTTTTAGGGAGTAACGTAAGTGTAATGGATTACTTTTAAAAGTAATTTTCCCCAACACTGCGCATCACATTATGGCAAGGGGCATAACATTTTCGTTGCACGCTTGAGGAATTCGGCCAATCACAATGCACCAGATAGCTGACCAATCAGAGCACACCTCACTTTTTAGACCGATGAGCTTTAAAAAAAAAAAAAAAATCAAAGTTCCAGAAAGGCAGGGCATAGAGGAGAAACAATAATGTAAGGTATGTGGAAAATGTGGTTTTTTTTATCCTTAAACCGCATAAACACATTTAATTACACCAAATACACAAAATAATGTTCTTTTTAGCAACATCATATGACCCCTTTAAGAGTAGAAGGTTGTTCTCTTACGAGAGCTCTCTCGTACTGCGTCTTAGCTAAGACGCTACGGGAAAAGTCTCTTTTCACGAAATACTGAAGCAAAAAATTATCCTTAATTTTGTATTTTTGTAAAGCACATTTGCAGCAGTACACAGCCATAGGCGAGACGGCTCGTTCGCTCATTGGCTTGTTCTGCGGCAACTGCACAGCCTATCGAGCGGAGGCTGATGCAACATCAGACCAGTGGTGGCTTCGCGCCCTTCTTGCCACTTCCCGCCGAAACGGGTGTGGCCCAACCTATAAAAGGAGCTCGAAAAGGCTGACTCACCTGATTTTTCATCTCTTCAGCGAAGCTCAAGCATCGCTGGATCACGAGGAAGCAAGCGCCGTCTGGAAGAGCATATCAGCAGGACGAGCCATCCTGAAGCCGCTGGCATCGCCGCATTCCACTGCCGTTCCTGCTGCGCTATCCGGCGCCCATATCCTTTACATCCTTATTCTGTTATATCCTGTGTGTGTGTTCACATTCACAAAAGAGCTGCGTCTTTTTAAAGATGCCCTCGTGCGGCTCGTGCAGAGCCCCGCTCAGCGAAGGAGATCGTCACGTCATCTGCGTCTCCTGTCTGGGTGAGGACCACAGAGCTCTCAGTCACGCCCACCGCCTCCTGCTGCGTGATCGCGATAGCGTCAGCAACGCAGCTCGGGATCCCGTTCTCGCTCTTCAAGCCGTCGCCCCGCGCCGCGGGAGCCGCGGCAGAGGATTGCGGTGAAGCCAGAAGCCCCGAAAGCATCCTAGCACTGCTGGGAAAGCGCCGGTGTTCGAGTTCCGCTGCGGCCGAGCTCTCACCCAAGCGCGCCGCTGTTGCAGTTCCAAGAGTTGTGACTGCCTCAGTGTCTTCTGCAATGCGCAAGCATACTGGATCTAAGACAGCTGAACAAGGCATTGATGAAACGCAGTTTCAAAATGCTCACGACCAGGAAGCTCCTCGCGCAGATTCACAGAGGGGACTGGTTCATGTCAATAGATCTGAAGGACGCGTATTTTCAAATACAGATAGCGTCAAACCACAGGCGATATTTGAGATTCGCCTTCGAGGGCCAAGCATACCAGTTTACAGTCCTGCCATTCGGCTTGTCCGTAGCTCCTCGTACGTTTATGAGGTGCATGGATGCAGCGCTCGCTCCTCTCAGACTCAGAGGCATACGAGTGCTGAATTATTTGGACGACTGGCTGGTTCTGGCCCGATCACGAGTGGAGCTCGTGGACCACAGGGCCGTTTTACTCGATCACCTCGAGAAGCTCGGCCTCAGTGTCAATTGGGCGAAGAGTTCGCTGAACCCCAGTCAGATGATCCTGTTTCTGGGTATAGTTCTGAACTCGTGTTCCATGACGGCGCGGCTGTCACCACAGCGCGCGATGGGCATTCAGCGCGCAGCGAGTTCTTTCCGCTGCGGCGCGACCGTGTCGCTCAAACACTGTCAAAAGATGCTGGGTCTCATGGCCTCAGCATCTCCGGTTCTGCGACTGGGCCTGCTCCGCATGCGCCCCCTGCAGTTTTGGCTGAAGGCTCGGGTGCCGCGCAGAGCGTGGGTGTCTGCCCGGCTGCATTTCAAGGTCGATCAGAGCTGTGTTGCGGCTCTAGCACCTTGGACAGCGAACGGCTGGTACCGATCAGGTGTAATCCTGGGGACTTCCCCGAGTGTGAAAATGGTGTCGACGGACGCCTCCACTTCGGGATGGGGAGCGCTGCTCGAAGGCAGACCGTCCTTTGGCCTATGGTCAGAACGGGAAAAGCTCCATCATATCAACTGCCTGGAAATGCTGGCAGTGGAGAACGCGCTGACGCGCTTTTGTCCCCATATCAAGGATCACCACGTCGTAGTCCGTTCGGACAACATGTCCGTGGTGTCCTACATAAATCGCCAGGGCGGTTTCTGGTCCAGAAACCTGTGCAGGCTGACGGAACGCCTCCTGGTTTGGGCTCAGCGCAACGTGCGCTCGCTGAGAGCAGTGCATGTGCCTGGACTGCAGAATCTGGGTCCAGACAGGCTGTCCAGAGGCAATGTTCCTACGGGCGAATGGTCTCTACACCCGCAAACAGTCCGGCTGTTGTGGGAGAGATTTGGCATGGCGGAGGTGGACCTCTTTGCGTCCCACGAAAACGCTCACTGCCCCGCGATCTTTTCCAAGAACGAAAGCGCGTTGTCACGGAGATGGCCGTGCTGCCCGCTTTATGCGTTCCCTCCCGTCTCCCTCCTTCCGCAGGTGATAGAACGGGTGAGAGAAACGAGATGTTCAATACTGCTTGTAGCACCTCTTTGGAAGAACCAACCATGGTTCCCAGATTTGATGCAGTTAGCAGATGTCGCCCCGTGGCCGGTACCGTTGAGGAGGGACCTCCTCTCGCAGGCCAGGGGCTCGATTTGGCACCCTCAACCGGAGTTGTGGTCCCTCCATGTGTGGGCACTCAACGGTTACCCGCTGATCTCGCAGTGGGAGTGCTAAATACCATCACTCAGGCTAGAGCTCCGTCGACACGACGTCTGTATGCCTCGAAGTGGTCGGTGTTCTCCAGCTGGTGCACAACTCGAGGTTATTCACCCCTTAGTTGTGAGGTGACGGAGGTCCTCTCCTTCCTACAGGAGCTGTTGGATAAGGGCAGAGCCCCATCCACGCTCAAAGTTTATGTGGCGGCCATCGCAGTGTTTTCTGAAACGGCGTCCGGTCAGTCAATAGGAAGGAACGATTTAGTCATCCGGTTCCTCAGAGGAGCTAGGAGGCTGAATCCTCCCAGACCTCCGTCAGTCCCTAGGTGGGACCTCGCGGCGGTTTTGGAGGCCTTGAAGGGTCCCCCTTTTGAGCCTATCCAATCGGTTAGCCTTCAGCATCTGTCGTTCAAGACAGTATTCTTGTTGGCTCTCGCTTCTGTGAAGCGTGTGGGTGATTTGCACGCGCTCTCGGTGAGCCAGTCGTGCTTGGAGTTTGGGCCCAATGACTCAAGGGTCATACTCAAACCTAGGCACGGTTATGTGCCAAAATCCCTCAACACACCGTTTCTGGCTCAGGTTATTGCCCTGTCTGCCCTGCCGGTGTCAGGGGAGGATGGAGACTCGAGTCTTCTTTGCCCTGTCAGGGTTTTAAGAGCTTATATGTCTCGCTCTGCTGCCTTTCGGCAGACGGAGCAGCTGTTTGTCTCGTTCGGTGGACGTTCCAAGGGAATGGCTGTTTCGAGACAGACTCTATCAAGATGGATAGTTGACGCCATATTTTATTGGTGTGTGATCCCTGCGCGCACGGCGTTTTACATTGGGTTCCCGTAGCGTCTTAGCTAAGACGCAGTACGAGAGTGCTCTCGTAAGAGAACGTACTCTGTTACTAAACGTAACCTCGGTTCTCTCTAGAAGAGCGAACGAGTACTGCGTTCTCTGCCGTGCGTACGATTCACTCTGGTTCGCTTCGGCGATGAAATAAATCAGGTGAGTCAGCCTTTTCGAGCTCCTTTTATAGGTTGGGCCACACCCGTTTCGGCGGGAAGTGGCAAGAAGGGCGCGAAGCGCCCTTATTGGTCTGATGTTGCATCAGCCTCCGCTCGATAGGCTGTGCAGTTGCCGCAGAACAAGCCAATGAGCAAACGAGCCGTCTCGCCTATGGCTGTGTACTGCTGCAAATGCGCTTTACAAAAATACAAAATTAAGGATAATTTTTTGCTTCAGTATTTCGTGAAAAGAGACTTTTCCCGTAGCGTCTTAGCTAAGACGCAGTACTCGTTCGCTCTTCTAGAGAGAACCGAGGTTACGTTTAGTAACCGAGTACTTTTTTTCAGTGCTGCTTCATCATAACACATATTTAATAACTGTTGCTCCACTAACATACTCTAGCCAAAAGGTTTGCAGCTAGAATCAGGGCTATAATGTATAATAAACCTGTGTGAATATGACGTTTTGAGGTTTAAGATAATAAATGCTAATTAAAGGTGCCTGCAGTGTCTTGTTTGGGTTGCTCTGCATAAACAGTGCCAACCTGGCTGGCCGAAACACCCTTACAGTAGCAGAACATGAAGCTTCTTTAGTTTCTTCTAATTAGCAAGCTGCCTGTCTTTTAGTTTTTGACTGAGAAGGACCCGTGTCGGTTGTGATCTTTTGTTTTGGGAGCCGTGGATCTTACGAGTTCTGACTACCCCTTGGCGTCAGCTTGTCCTGCTGACCTTGGTGGCGACAAAGTGTGTTGTGAACTTGGTTTACTCTCTGCTTTCCCACCTCCTGCTGCAATATCAAAGAACTTAAACAGACAATCTAGCGTGAAGAAATGCACATCCTCCAGCCCTGTCAAGATGGGTGATTGAGTTTATTGGAGCAGAAAAGGAAAATCTCCCCAGGCCGCTTCTGCTGCTGCTCAGCACTCCCCCAATCCCCCAACCTACAAACACCCCCCCTCCCCACCTACACCATTCCTCACTGTGATGTCACTTGGGGGAGGTCTCTGCTCGTTTCAGATGCCCAGCTCGACCTGTGTCATCTGACATTACCCCAAATGCCAATTCTACATCCACTTACCTTTTCATTTCTGTTCTCTTTTGCTCTGGCTTCCCATTATTATGTAGACTGTATCGGTGTTTGTGCACTCTCACAAATGCACACATACTCACTTTGCTCTTGTTTGATCATGTCATTATTCAGTCAGCACTGTTTAATGGGTTTTACCAGCTGATGTTTGGAGCAAATGTTGACTCCTGTTAGAGCCAGTTGGTGCACTTGGGGCCATAAAGACTCTGCTCTCCTATCTGTCCGTAAAGCATTTGTGCCTAGACGCTTTCCAGGATTTGCTTATTCATTTTGGTTTATAATGGCCATTCATGCAGGTTTTATGTATTAAATGACTTGATTGTTTTTCTGTGAAGAGACATCTACATTTTGTCATGACATGTTTATTTTTCTGTTCACATCTGCTTCACTTATTTTCACTGACTCAAGGAGCCAAAATTTGAGATCTGCAAATGAGACCTCGTCTCTTGGAGCAGTTGGTTTTGTCCTTATAGTTTAACAGCAAGTTCCTCATTTGATATTTGAAGGAGAAGTGAAAGGCTGTAGTGTACATTTACTGGGTTACTATGTTCATCTATGTGATTTTATTTCTTAGAAAAATAATATTTTCACTTCATGGGGAATCAGCTCTTATTTTTATATAGAAAGTTAATTTAAATGTATGTATTACAAGGGAATCTTCTAGGTTTTATTTTATTTTCATTTCTTTTTTTATGTCTATGGACAGCATGATATAAATGACAATAATATTACTGCACTATAATGTTAACTTAAGATGTTGTTAATTTGTATCATAATTTGTATACTTAAGAATTAAATCAAAATTATATTTTGTGATAAATTAAATCTTTCCATGTTTTTTTTTTTTTAACATATATTGAATCCACACATTACTGCACGTCATTACAAGGCTATGTTGTTAGTCCTAGTCCTGTGGTGTGTGGTAAGATAGTGAAAGTGACATACAGCCAAGTATGGTGACCCATGCTCAGAATTCGTGCTCTGCATTTAACCCAAGTGCACACACACAGCCGTGAACACACACACACCGTGAACACACCCCCGGAGCAGTGGGCAGCCATTTATGCTGCGGCCCCCGGGAGCAGTTGGGGGTTCGGTGCCTTGCTTGTGGTATTGCCGGTCTGAGACTCAAACCCAAAACCTTAGGGTTACGAGTCATACTCTCTAACCACTAGGCCACGACTTCCCCTTTGAGATTTGGAGTGATGTGGCAATGCTGGACAGTGGTGATGTCATAAGTTGGATATTTGGAAATTGGATACAAACAGCAAGTGTTCTTTCTTCTGCAAAGTCAATGCTCCTTCTCGCTCTAGCCAGCACTTAAATCATCCCTCGACTCTCCACACCTCCTATCTTCCTGCCAGCCTGCCCAGCACAACTTGAGCTTAATACCATCACATGCACACACACAATGCATGCACTAAAGAAATCTGAATGCTGAACTTCCATAAAAGTGTGGCAGAGAAGGAATGGCGTAGCAAAAGACCTGTATCCTGCTTTTCGTTCAAGTGGTTTTTGACAAAAACGCCTTTCAGAGTCAAGTAATTGGGATGTCCCTTATCTAGGCCTTTCTGGCTTTGTGTGAAACGTTTTTCCATTATTACACAAAACCTCAATTGAGCTGAGAACCCACCCCCTCCACCTCACCAATCCCCTCTGCTGTTATTTACCCTTCCAACTCACCCCCTCTTTCTCCAGCAGTGAAGATGGCCTCCTTTGCATCAGACAGTGCTGTTGACTTCTAAATTTAGCAAACTCGTCTAACTATACATGTATGGTATGCAAGGTATAAAAAATGTGTTGTTGTTTTTCTAACAATTGTCCTTTTTTCTCACAATTCTTAGTTTATATCTGGCATTTTTGACTTTATAAACTCAAAATTGTGAGATAAACTTGTTAATTCTAATAAGAAAAGTCAGAATTATGGGATATTATATCGTAATTGTGATAAAGTTAGAATCTTGAGATTAAAAATAAAATAAAAGCGTAAATGGAAACATAAAAAAAATGGAATTGTGAGATATAAACTGAAGATGTAAACTCAAAATTCTGATTAAAAAAATTGTTCAAAAACCCTTTTTTTTTTTTTTGCATGGTGGAAACAAACTTCTATAAGAGAGGCTAGACCAGTTGGAGACTAAAAAATAAATAAACTCATTCACAAGCATAACTGTTGTGTAACAGTTGTGGTCTGGGCACAAATAGCAGTATTCTTATGTATACCATCAGCACGCATGATTCATTAGGGAGAGAATAACATGTAAAATGAAGGATTATAGGCTGCTTCGTTGTTTGGATTTACTTTTCCATTCCTCTTATGCGGGAGGTTTTTAGCTGAGCGGACTATGGAACGTTTTACAGGCTCTTTCATAAATGGCCCATTCAGTTCCCTCAAACTGCTCTTAAAAGGATTCTGTGTCACTACAGAGAGCTCTGATACAAGGAAGAACAGTGTGCTTCACCACGGCCCCTGCTTGAAGACTCAAGAACTATACAATTGTTTTGACTCTTCATTTTAAAGTGATAGTTCATCTGGAAATGACAATTGTCATTTACTCAAATTCATGTTCTTCTGAAGTTCCCGTATGTACACTGCTGTTCAAAAGTTTGGGGTCAGTAAGATATGTTAGTTTTTTGATATTCAGCAAGGACTCATTAAATTGATCAAAAGTTACAGTAAAGACATTTATATTGATTTTAGTTTCAAACAAATTCCATTTATTTTAACTTTCTGTTCATCAATAAAAAGCAAATCAGAATATTAGAATGGTTTTTGAAAAATATGACACTGAAGACTGGAATTAATTAATTCACAGGAATTAATTACACTTTGAAATGTATGAAAATAGAATACTTCACAATATCACCGTTTTTTCCGTATTGTTGATCAAATAAATGCAGCCTTGGTACAGATAAGAGATTTCTCTGAACCGGGAAATTATTATATTTTTTTTTTTTTAGAGATTTTGAAGAATCTTCATGTGAAGGTTTATATTTTCTATTCAACATCTAACACAATGCTTTTTGGCAAAATGACAAAAACTCCTACAAGTTCTACAGTATTCAGAGTCTAGTCATCAAAAAGTCACTATTCACTCACAATCCTGCCCTCAAGTGAGCTAATAATTCGAAAACCACTGTGACTGGATCCCAGTTGTTCCCAACCAGATCAGTGATCAAATTGTTCATTTAGAACTGTTCTTTTCAATAAACTGTTGGTCCGGTTAATAAACTGAACTGGTTTGTTTGGAACTCAATGACCCATTTGGAACCGTTACAGTTAACAGCTCATCTGAGGGGAAAATTATCATGTAATAATGGTGACTTAAATTTTGTTGGTACACACAAAGATATCTGCTTCAAAAGACTTGAGTTATAGCATGTAATACGTATAAACGTATAAATGTTGCCTTTTTTGTATCTTAAAAGACATGGTTACTATTGATTTACATAAAATTAAAAACTAGAGTAAATGTGCAAATCATGGGCCCTATTGGGAGTGGGAGGTTAATTTTATTAATTGAGTTTTAATTGAAAAAGTCAGTGATCGACGGCTGCTCTCTCATTAGATTTATCTAGTTTACAAGCAGTGACAAATTGTCCTGCGTAATCTACCAGCCTCAGAGAGGGTGGGCTAAACCCACAGAGGCCTTTCCATTACTTTGCTGCAGTGTTAATTTCACAGTTTGCTGACCTCTGAAGCAATCTTAGAAAAGTTAGTTAAGCATTTGTGCGATTATTCCCTGAGTTCAAAGAAACACTACAAATGTCTTACACTTCACTGTGAGGGTGTGCTGTCAACTCTCTCTGATACTGTCCTGTAATGAACCGGCCGTTTGGCTGACCGTAGAATGAGTTCAAAATCGACAAGCTTTCAGGCTGATTGGAAAATGTGAGGTTTAGCTGACCCTTCATCGCTTAAAATGCTGAAGTGATTGTTTCTCAGAGATGTTTCTCATTTTGCACATTATTTGCAGTCGGTTTGGTGTCCTGTGAGGTTCACGGGTCAAGCTTGTGAGCCCAGGTCAAGGGAATTGCAGAGGGCTGTTAGTACAGTGGCTCTCATGTAGACGCAGTCAGACAGGTCTACAAAGGGCTTCTTCAGCAATGTGTCCCCTCATTGACTGGCCTAGAGAACAGAGGTTTCTCACACGGCCTGTGAGCGGGAAGCAGGGCACTGTTTAACACATTCACCCCACCTCACCTCACCTTACTGTGGAGGCTACTTTTAGACATGTATCCCCCAATTGTAAGCATCTGCAAAATGACTAAATGTAAATGTAGACCTGGAGTCATAGCTACTGCTGTATGCAGGCTTGCCTTTGTGATATAGAACCAGCAGGACTCATGTGGAGCCTCTTAATTGATGTGTGTGTAATGAATAGGGCTACATTAGCGCAGTGGGGCACATCTGTTGTCCTAGCAGGAAGTTAACTAAGCAAATAGTGATTGCACACAGCAAGAGTACACTACTCAACACTACACAATACACAGTGCCATCAGTCAGTGCACTTAAAGCTGGGCTGATTTAACAGTTGACGATATGATTTAATTAATGCTGTTGCTGATATCAAAAGAGCAGGGTAGTCAATCTAATGCTAATCAATAAAATACAGTTAGAACAATTTTATGATGACATCATGATACATTCATAATCACTGAAATTAAATTAGCTCATGTTATACAGACAGTTTACTACAAGAATTATAAAAAGCGTATTATTCATTGACGAGAGTGATTGATGACCCAACACGGCTTGCAAAATTGTTTATTGTACAAGTGTTATTTAATAATATAAATGTTAAAATAACAATAATAATAATAATATTTTTATATTGAAATGCTAATATTGTAATATTAATTTTAAATAAGATTGCTAATGTATTTTTTATTATTTTAATGAGAGGTTATTAATATTATATGTGTGTATATTTAAGATTCCCTTTCATAGGTCACTTCGATGCTGCGGTGACGTCACCACGTATGGGAACACCTTCGGTGTGACGAATGTCTGAAGCCCTATACCATCCCGCCAATCCTATTGGCCAAATAGCGCGTGGCACCGCCCAGTCATGCGGTGGCATATATATACCTGGTGCCGCGCGCCATTTACCTCAGATTTCATTCCTTCAGTACGAAGCGAATCTTCTGTGCCCTATTGTCTCGCGTTCTCAGCGAATCATCACGAGCAGTATACTCCTCTCCGCGGACGCGATGAGTTTTAAGAAGTGCAAGGACCCGTGTACCAGGTACATCGTTCAGGGGGACACTCATGACAGGTGCGTAGTCTGCCTAGGCTTACACCACGCACAGGAGGCGCTTAGCGGCCTTTCTTCATGCCCCCATTGCGATGGCCTGCGACTCAGGGTCCTTCGCTCGAGGGTAGATGTATTCTCCGATGTCGCCGTGTCTAACCCCCGCCACACCACTTCTGCGACTGCCGAGGCACCGCACGAGGTGATAGCTTGGGGTGACACGTGTGACATGGAGCTCGAGGACAGTTCAGCGATGGAAAATTACTCTCCACATCGCTCGCTCTCCCCTACCCTAATACACAGGAAAACTTTTGAACCTGTCGTTTTCTCCTGTGAGGATTTACGGCCCACACCGGGGGCATGTAGTGCCATCTCCTTCGGTTGTGACCGCCATGATGACGACGTTCTTTCCACTGCGGCCTCGGGGTCTGAGGACTTCGCGGCCGACACGAGCCCTCTCCCTCCTAGTGGACAGGAGAGGCGTGTTTCCCCCTCCTACAGTGAGCTGTTGGATGTGGTTTCCCGTGCAGTGGGTACATTGGGGCTGGAATGGGAGGTTGAGAAGGCCGAGGCCCAACCTTCTTCGAAGCTGGACGACCGTTTTCTAACTAGTCGGACACCTGCGCAGCCCCGGAGGCCTTTACCCTTTTTCCCGGACCTCCACCAGGAGGTTTCGAGGTCCTGGAAACAGCCGTTTGCGGCGCGCATCACGAACGCTGCAGCCGCGGATTTCGCCACCATTTCGAGCATGGCGAGTCACGGCTATACAGCGATACCGCCGATAGAAGAGACTCTCGCCGAACATCTTGCGCCTAATTCGGCCGCGGCGTGGAAGTCCCGCCCCCTCCTCCCCTCGAAGGCGTGTCGAGTCACGTCTAGCTTAGTGGGAAAATCCTATATGGCCGCTGGTCAAGCGGCTGCTTCGCTTCATTCCATGGCGATCCTTCAGGCCTACCAAGCGGAGCTGTTAAAAGGATTGGACGAGGGGGACGGCATTACACCTGAGGCGGTCAAGGAACTACGGCGAGCTACTGATTTGGCGCTTCGTGCTACCAAACATACTGCTCGAGCAGTGGGCCGTTCCATGGCTGGATTAATTACGGTTGAGCGCCACCTCTGGCTTAATCTCACCGATATAAAGGAAAAAGATAAATCTTTCCTCATGGATGCCCCTGTGTCTAAGGACGGTTTATTTGGAGAGGCGGTCACTTCAGTGGTGGAGAAGTTCACAGCAGCGAAACAACAATCAGCCGCTTTCCGCCAGCTGATTCCCCGCAGACCCAGAGAGGTTGAACGCCGTCAGGCGCCCGCGCGTTCTCGCTCAACCTCCTCTCACCGCCAGCAAGTGCCCTCTCGGGAAGAGCCTTCACCTATGGCGCCCCCTCGCAAGGACTGGGGCCCTAGGGTTGTTCCACCGGCTCAACAACGCCAGCGAAAAAGATTGAACCTGAGTTCGACGGCCAAGGCCTCTCGCCCTCGGGCACATAACAGCAGCTCCTGATTTTTTCGCTGCCTGCCAGGGACTGTGCCCTCCGCTAGAGAGCGCTGTTGGACCGCTTTCGCGCATCCAACACTCTCATTGCAGTCCCCACGCTCAAACCCTGACTGTTTCGCCGCAAACAGCGCCTCGAACAGCATTGGAGCCAACTATAACACCAATCGCTTCCTCAGACACTATGCACGATCCAGTTTTCAGAGCTCGAGGAGCGCTTCAAAGGGTCTTCATCGAACGGCCCGTCATGACGGCTCGCTCAGCCGCCGCTGTTTCGCTAGCGGCAGAGCCCGATGCTCAATCTGTTGGCCTAATTCCTGCCGTGGACACGTTTCAGGATTACGTACAACGAGATACAACGCCTGCTCTGCATATACTTCCCCTGTGCACGAACACCATGAGTCTTTCGTGCCCGGACATTTCTATGTGTGCAACAGCGCTGCAGGAAACGAACATGTTGAAACCGCTAATATTGTTTCGGGCCGCGTGGGAACGCTTGCCCGGCATTTCTCAATGGGTGTTACGCACAATTTGTCACGGATACACCATTCAGTTTCGGAAAGGCCCGCCCCCTTTCCGCGGAATTCTCTCCACGGTGATGAAACCGATGGACATGGCGGTGCTGAGACAGGAAATGTTAGCTCTACTGAGCAAAGGGGCTATAGAAGAAGTACACCCCTCTCAGATGGAGTCAGGGTTTTACAGCCGTTATTTTGTGGTACCAAAAAAGGACGGCGGATTACGACCCATTCTGGATTTACGCCGTCTAAATCTTGCACTCAGGTCGAGCAAATTCAAGATGTTGACGGTAAAATCTATTTTGTCTCAGATTCAACCAAACGACTGGTTTGTCACGATCGATCTGAAGGATGCTTACTTTCATATTCAGATCATCGAGAGACACCGGAAGTTCCTCAGATTCGCTTTGGAGGGCAAAGCGTATCAGTACCGTGTTCTTCCCTTTGGCTTAGCGCTAGCTCCCCGTACATTCTCAAAATGCATGGACGCAGCTCTGGCCCCGTTGCGGCTCCGGGGCGTCCGTGTGTTAAACTATCTGGACGACTGGCTGGTGTTAGCGCATTCTCAGACTCAAGCACACTCTCATCGAGATATTGTGCTAAATCATTTACACAGCCTGGGTTTACGCACAAACTTCCAGAAGAGTGTATTAATCCCCTCTCAACGGATTACCTTTCTGGGAGTAGATTTGGACTCTCGCGCGATGACAGCAAAGCTTTCTGTCCCGCGCGCTCAGTCGATTACGTCATGCGTTCAGCACTTCAGGGCGGGTCACACAGTGACAGTGAGACTGTGCCTCAGACTACTAGGTCTAATGGCGGCGGCGCTTCCCGTGATTCACCTGGGTTTGCTTTACATGCGCCCGTTTCAGTGGTGGACGAAACGACAGAATATTTCACCCCGTTGTTCTCCGCATCGAACGATCTCGGTGACGCGGAGGTGTGTGATGTCGTTAAAGCAATGGACATCAGCCGAATTTCTCCTCACCGGGGTTCGGCTGGGAATTTGTGCTTCCCGAGAGACTGTCACGACAGACGCGTCTTTGACCGGGTGGGGAGCTGTTTGTCAGGGGCGCCCAGCCCACGGAGTGTGGACAGCGGCACAACGCAGCTGGCACATAAACAAATTGGAATTACTGGCGGTTTTTCTGGCTCTCCAGTATTTTTCGAGTCTACTGACCGGCCGTCATGTGCTTCTCAGAACGGACAACACTGCGGTCGTGGCTTATCTGAACCATCAGGGAGGATTACGTTCTCGCCCTCTGTGCAGACTGGCGAGGCGGATTCTTCTTTGGTCTCACGACAAATTTCTGTCGATCCGGGCTGTTCACATCCCCGGACGACTGAACTTCGGAGCGGATTTATTATCCAGGCAGACTCTGGAACAAGGGGAATGGAGATTACACCCCCAAACGGTGAATCACCTATGGCATATTTTCGGGGAAGCGGAAGTGGATTTATTCGCGTCGAGCACGACTACGCATTGCCCGCTATGGTTCTCCCTGAGCCCTCCATCACCCCTGGGTCTGGATGCGCTAGCTCACAGCTGGCCCAGGACCAGCTTGTATGCGTTTCCTCCGATTCGGCTAGTCCCAGCGGTATTATGCAGAATACGGCGGGACAGAGTGGGACAGCTGTTGCTGGTGGCTCCGCGATGGCACACACAGCCGTGGTTTGCGGATCTCATCAATCTGTTAGCGGGCTCTCCGGTGGAGATTCCCCTCAGACGGGATTTATTATCGCAAGCACAGGGACGGATCTGGCATCCCAGACCAGATCTGTGGAACCTGTGGGCGTGGCCTCTGAGCGGAGTGAGTTGATATGTCCCGGTCTTTCTGCTGAAACTACCGAGACTATATTGAACTCTAGAGCAGTTTCTACGAGACGCTTATATGCTTTCAAGTGGAAACTGTTTATGACATGGTGTGAAACTCATGATGTGGATCCAGTTTACTGCCCTGTGGCTTCAGTACTGGAGTTTCTTCAAGACCGTTTTTCGGAGGGATTGACACCAGCCACCTTGAAGGTTTATGTGGCAGCTATCTCAGCTCACCATGAGCATATAGGTGGTGTTTCAGTGGGTTGTCACCCACTGGTTTCTCGCTTTATACAGGGTGCGCGACGGTTGAGGCCTTTCCGCCCTGTGCGAGTTCCTTCATGGGATTTATCCATTGTGTTACTGGGTTTGTCAGGGCATCCGTTTGAGCCCCTGGAAACTGTATCGGATAAGCTCCTGTCTCTGAAGACACTTCTTCTCATGGCTTTATCCTCCCTTAAAAGAGTTGGGGATTTACAGGCTCTCTCTGTCTCACCCTCGTGCATGGAGTTTGCACCAGGCTCTGTGAAAGTGTTGTTGCGACCTAGGCCTAATTATGTTCCTAAGGTCGCGTCTAATCCTTTTCATTTTCAGCAGGTGGTCCTGGAGGCCTTTTCTCCTGCTGCGACAGAGTCTGGAGATCTAAGTCTTTGCCCTGTGAGGGCGTTGAAGACTTATGTGGATCGCACTGCCCCATGGCGTGAGTCTGACCAGCTGTTTGTCTGTTTTGGACATAAGAATAAGGGCCATGCAGTTACGAAACAGCGCATGTCCCATTGGCTGGTGGAGGCTATTTCCTTGGCCTATGAGGCGCGCGGGCTCGCTTCGCCCTTAGGAGTAAAAGGTCATTCCACAAGAGCAGTGGCTTCTTCTCAAGCCTTTCTCAGTGGATCTTCTATGGATGATATCTGTGCTGCGGCAGGTTGGTCCTCACCGAGCACTTTTATCAGGTCTTACAGTCTGGATGTGAGGATGGCCCCTGGCTCCCGGGTTCTCTCCGCTTGAGCAGATGCTTCCTTGGATCCAAGCTATCAGGTACGTCAGGCGTGATGGTATAGCGTTCCCATACGTGGTGACGTCACCGCAGCATCGAAGTGACCTATGAAAGGGAACATCTCGGTTACGTATGTAACCTTGGTTCCCTGAATAGGGAACGAGATGCTGCGGTTCTGGCCGTGCCGTACCTTGATAGTTTTCTTCCCTTCTCGTCATGAAATCTGAGGTAAATGGCGCGCGGCACCAGGTATATATATGCCTACGCATGACTGGGCGGTGCCACGCGCTATTTGGCCAATAGGATTGGCGGGATGGTATAGGGCTTCAGACATTCGTCACACCGAAGGTGTTCCCATACGTGGTGACGTCACCGCAGCATCTCGTTCCCTATTCAGGGAACCAAGGTTACATACGTAACCGAGATGTTATTTATAGCATGATTTGAGCTAAAAAAGCACAATATATGATATTGCGATTTATTAGATAATTTCCTAATTTGAAATTAGGGCTGTGCGATTAATCGAAATCGAAATAAAATCGCGATTTGAGTGTGCGCGATTTCTAAATTGCTTTATAGCATGATTTTCCGTGGCCCCGGCCTCCCGCAGTATGTTAACTGAGCCAATCAGGATGCAGCGTGCCTAAAAAAAAAAAAATTAATAAATCCCTGAACACAGGTTTTATTTTATTTTTTTATTATTATTTTTAGCCATTTGTTTGACATCTTTACTTAGTGATTATTTTGACTTATGTCTGTTCTAGAGACATGTTAAAACTTTTTGATAAAGCTCTTATTGGTTTTCTTTAGGAAATATGTTTCAAATTTATACTGAATGCATTTATGACTGTAAAGCATGTCTGTGTGTCAAAATCGTGATTAAAATCGAAATTGCAAAATTGATAAAAAAAAACGTGATAGGTTTTTTTTTGTCCATATAGCACAGCCCTATTTGAAATATGAAACAAATCTGACAAACACGTTTGTTTTTGGTCTTTCTCCATTCAAATAAACAGGAGCTGTAGTTGCATGACTATAAATAGCTGCCCAGGGGCATTATCAATATGGCTGCAGAGTGAACCAATGGACCTTGCAAAGTTTTGTTCATGAAGAGTTTTGTTCATTTTGGTTTTGGGGATCAGGGCATGTCACGCAACCTCTCCATTTTGAGATCTGACTAATTTTACTAACTTTCGCCAAGTAGCAAATTAATTTGTGTTAAATATTGTTGGGTTTGATGTACTTTAATGTCAAAAAAAAAAAAAATAAGAGAAGCATTTTCTTATATCTTTAGTTGATGGTTTCATTATTTAGCTTTTTTTTCACCTTGTGTACTCAAGCTGATTAGACTGCAACTCATTTTTGTGTCACAACCCTCCCAGATAAAAGAACCACTTGTGTATTATGTTGAGTGCTCATTGCAGTGTGTTAATGTGTTTCATTGATTTTGTACATTGATTTCTCCTCTTTGTGTTTACAGAACCAGTAGCATTCTCAGCAGAGACCCCCTTCCCGACAAGAGGCCAAAAAGCGAAAAGCTGTCTGGTACCCCTACACACGAGTTTGACCCTACAGGTACATTTTGTCCGAGAGTTTCTTACACACTCACACTTAACTTTCTCTACTCATACAGAATTGTAATGTTTAGCTGTACAATAAAGGCTGTCCTGACTGCTCATGTGAGTGTGTGCTGTGGACTGAAGCACACTGCTCCTCTCACACAGTCTATGCAGACTCTAAAATGGAAACAGTTTCCTCCACACACAGCACAGATGGAAGGCTGTGCCCGTCCACTAACTGCACTGGAACGGCTTTACACAGCGACATGATTCATACTTGCTGGCCATAAACGATGCACATGTTCCTGGCTCCGGTTTTGGCAGTTGAAGGACATTGTCAGTGTGTTTTTCTTTTGAGTTTTGCCTCTTCTGTTTTTTTCTCTCAGCACGCTGATGAGAGTAAAGAAGGAAAAGTAGTCCTGTGCATGGCCATTAATGTGAGGTTTATGGTGGAGAACAATGTGATAATCGTATCAATTAAAATATGATTCACATTGTTTGGATGGGGAGATTCTCCTGTTTGATTGAAAGATGAGTGAGATGATGACAGAATTTCATCAGAAAAATCTTTTCAAAGCTTTCTGAGCTATTTTGGAGCAGTTTTCACAATGCATAGTTTTGTTTTATTGGTTAGACCTAACAAAAATATCTCACTTTCACATATTAGAGAGAATATCCTCCTAAATGAAGGATATGATGCATGTTTATTTCTGCTATTTCTCTGTTGTTGGACTCACCTCTTCTGATGCATGACTAAACATCTTAAACAGTGTGGTGTTTGTTCAGTGTTGGGGTTGGGTGATATAGCTAAAAATATGAGTTTGATATTATACTAATATAATAAGATATATTTTTTCATTCTTTTGACGGTATTTGATATTGTATGTTTGGTTTGAATTGGAGTAAGTTTCTTATTTTTTTTCTTTTTTAGACTAAGCAGCCATTGTTGTCTACTATAGTGTTTCTCAGTGGGGGTGTTCGGATAGCATTGGGGGGCACATGAAAGAGACCTCAACATCACCAAAGCAGTGAAAATCACCAACATGCTTAAACTCTGTAAATGAATGTTCTTACACTTTTTGCCAAATAATTTACTAAAAAAAAAACCTTTACTGTCTTTTTTGATCAGTTTAATGGATCCTTAAATTAAGTGTCAATTTCTTCAAATCTCTTCAAATTTGAGAATAGTCCTCATTATAAACACAAAGTAACAATCAACTTCAAAATTCATTGAAGACAATTAGACTACATTTTGTTTGATTGGGGGCTGTCAGGGACTTGGATAATGGGTAAAAAAGGTTCAGAACTAGTACGTTTAAAGTGATTAATACAAAAGAAGAAAATACAGTAGATACATTTAGTTAGATAATACAAAAAATTAGGGATGCCCAATCAGATTTTTTGTGCCCCCGATCCGAGTTATTGAATGTTGAGTATCTGCCGATACAGAGTCCCGATCCAATCCTTGTATATTTGCATGCATGCATGTTTGATGCACAGTTCAAGTACTTAAAGCAATTAAAATCAATCCCAATGTATGAAGAATGTATATGTGTATATATATTACATGATACTCATCCATAATGACTTATAATAACAATGTCTCAGATGGCAGATAAAAGTAAACAATAAATGAATGAGTGATCGTTACAAAAGTGTTCATCAAATACACTGAACACAGACGCTCAAATGTGTATGATGGCTCAGGACATGCCTACTAAAAATGCAAGATATCAAACTATTTCTATTTACATTTACAAAAATATAACATTACAATATAACATCAGGTATTTTGCTGCATATGTTTTTTTACTAAAACATTGTAATACATAAAAAATGAGTGATAAACTCAGTTCAAGATATTTTCAAGTTTTATTCTATGACATAAAATACATCAGTAATCTTTAACATTTTATTTCTGGTGATTGTCTTTAGGCTGTGCAATTTATAAAGGTTCTTAATTTGTGAAGATTTTCATGATGAACCAAATATTTGTTGGTCACATTTTTTTTTCTACAACATTCAAAAAACAAAGGAAAAATCCTATTGGGTTTTTGTTGAGGGAATCAGGATGATGCTAAATTCTATCTTGGTCTACTTTCTCTCTAGTTTGAACCAATTCATGAAAATGGATCCAACTTACAAACATAAACATTATAGATTGTGTTTGAATATCTCTGTCCTAACATTCTTATGCCCTCAAATTGCAAAAATATCTAGAGGCCGAACAAAAATATAGTAAAGAAAAAATCACATTAAATCACATCACATTGCACTATTCACAATGTTGCTTAATCTTATATTTCCAGGAAGTTAATTTGAGAACACATTGATATCACCCATCCCTAATGTCTTCCCAGTATCTCGTTAGGAGTGTCTGAGAAGCGTGGCTCTTTTGTGTGATTCATTTCAGGCCAAAGTTGTAAAGTCTTGCGTAATGGAGACTGTTGTTCTAAATCTTATACTTTCTGTTAAACAGCATCACTGATTACATTTTTGTGAGAAGTTCAAGTTCAAGTCCACAGTTTACCTGATTAACTATAATTAACTGTATATTTCAAGATGAAAGCAAAAACCAACATCCTTGCATAACTGTTTTTGAGAATGCTATCTCTCGTTAAAGCCCTTCTCATCCCAAACTTTGTTTATTGGTTATATCTGTATTTGTGCCAGGCATTGATTTCTGGGTTAACACCTGGGGTCCTCAAAACCTGAACATCTTGTTAATCATTTTAGGGGAGACACTTTCCCAGTGAGGATTTCACTGCTCCTCAATAGACAGTCATCCATTCCAAAACAGCCACACTGTGTGTATTTGTGCCATTGCTCATTTTTTCATTTGAGTCCTCTCTCTGTGTCCTCTGTGATATGTGTGTGTCCCGTGTTGTATCATGATGTTGTGTGGCTCAGACGTGTTGGTGCAGAAGAGTGGATTTGTAGTGGCTGACAGGAGACCTGAGTCTTTTGGTAAGATGATCGTACTGTTGCTGTTTCTAGTTCTGTCTATACTCTTCTGCAGGTGATTCCTCTCCAGCAATGTGAAGTTCAAGTGTTATTATCAGCATTTATTAATGTGCAGCATCTCCACTGAGTTCATTTTGGGCTATGGGTGTAATATTCCTAATGGTTCAGAAGATAAAGACTGAGAGAGTTTGAATGCTCCGTTTAAAACCGATAACTGTTATAGTTGTACTTAAACTATTGCATGATATACTTAGTACTTACTGAATATTATTTACTTTTTTTTATCAGTGAGCAAAGTTAACTTTATATTTGCACTACAGTTGTGAAATAACATTACAGTTTGACTTTTTCTATTTTAATGTTTTAAAATGTAATTTGTTCCTGTCAGTTTCATGTTGAAGCTGAATTATTATTAACATTCTTATCAATGTTGAACACAGTTGTGCTGCTTAATATTTTTGTAGAAACAATGAAATACATTAATTCAGTTTTCTTTGTTGAATATAATGAACCGCTTTTATTTGAGCATTTATTTTATAACACAAATACTTGAAATCTTAACCTAAATAACATAAATACTTAAATCTGACAGGCAGCCTCTGTATGGTGTCCACTTAATGCAGAAAATAAATTATTTTGAAATGGTCAAATTAAAACGACTTATTGAAAACATGTTTGCAGTAGTACACTTGGAATAATAGCACTAGATCGCCCTGATTCAAACTATATCCATGATAAACATCTTAACATTACATGTGTTAGTAAGTAATACAATTAATTATGAATTCTGTTAAATTCAGTCATGATTATTTAGATCCTGTAATTTTGAGGATTATATGTGATATAACTATGTAAATCACTGTTTACAGGAAAACTCTTTGGTAATCCACGCTGTCATGTTTAAACCGCAATATTTCTTGAAGAGTTGAAGGTATATTACACAGGACAGCTCTGTGTGACAGAGCAGGTCATACTCTTTTCTGCCATCCGTGAACTGCAGCTTTTGTGTTCAGATCTGATGAACTATCAGTTTTGAAAGTAGGCCCATCTCACAGACTGCAGCATTAGATGACTGTTATGACCCTCTCCTCCACTGCTTTTATCATTGCTTGTATCTTTCCATTATTCTGCAAAGCGGTTTGGATTTTAATCGGAATGAAAGATTGATGTGTTCATTTCACAACTCTGCAGTTTTTTATGGTGCCAAGTACTTTATGTCTGTGATTATCTGCACTTACTTACCCTGTCAGTTTGATCAGGTATTGGAGTCATTGTAACTGTAATCTGCTTTGATGGGCCTCTCCTGATGAATGCTTTAATAAAGACATTGGCAATCCAGTAAAATCAGTTTCATTGCTCCTTTCATAACTTACTTTCTCTCTCCTCTTGTTCTCTCCCTTCCTCAAGGGCTGGTTCAGAGATGCGTGATCATTCAGAAAGATGAGAACGGCTTTGGGCTGACCGTCAGTGGGGACAACCCTGTTTTTGTGCAGCTCGTTAAACAGGGTAAGATGCCTGTCAGTCACGCTATCTGTCTTTTTGGCTCCGCCCACACCAGCTCCTGTGAGCATCTGTCGAGACTCTCCGCTTGGGGGACACCCAAGAGGACACCTCAAACCATAATAAAAGAGAAGCAGGGAACACTGAATAACGTTTTAAATAAACATCTTATGTATTATTAAAACACATTTAAACATTATATATATTATATAGACACACTGAAGTCAGGGTAAAGACATATTTCAATTTTGACAGGAATGAAGACGAGGCAGTTTGTTCAGTGGACTGTGCTGTTGACAATTGCTTAGCTTTCCAAAAACTTTTCAGTAGACAAAAACATAACCTCATAAACCAGTTTTGAAAGTTCTGAGCTGTGAAAATTCTGAAGGAATAGTTTTGTAAAATGGACTTTTAAATTTCATAAAATAATTGTATTTATTATATTTTATTAAATAGTTGAATCTGAAGCTATGACAGTAAATTGAAAGTTTGTATAAATTCCATAGAGTGCATGCCTTTCTAAAGACTGTAAATGTATTCCCTTCACAGCTTAGTTTTCAATGGCATAAAATTCAATATGGCGTCTACCCTGACTAAAGTTTAGAAGCTTTGACATTTGTAGTGGGGCAAAAAAAAAGTGCATGTTACTCAAATACATTTTTAAAGTCTGAACAGCAAAAATGTATCCAAAATATATCAGATTTTTTTTTACAAAACTTTATTTATTTATTTTTGTCTAAATGGGATCATTCAGGACAAAATGCACATTTGCATAATTGCTCAGTTTTCAAGTATTTAACTATGTGACATTGTGATTGAGCACATTTACACGAGACAGTACATGTGTGTATACCCAAAATGTAGGTTTCATCATTTGCAAAGTTACAGTGAAAACCAGTTCATGTGCGGTGTAAATGGAGCACATAAACCACATAGCAATGTGCTGAAAACCCACCCAGAATCCCTTAGCAACCAGATGGTAGCACTTCGTCAACCACAAGCTGCACCAGAAAATACTTTCAATTCATAATTGTCATAATCCTCTCATGTATTTTGGTAGATGGCGCTGCCATGCGTGCAGGTGTTCAGACAGGGGACAGGATCATTAAGGTGAGATGTTTGCAGATGCAAGGCTACTATACAAAGCTGTATTTCTCACTGCGCACTACTCCCCTCTTTTCACCTCTGCGTTTCAGCATCTGTCTGTTCTGCCACCTGCTGGTCACAAAATGACCCCACGTTTGAGCCTCTGTAGGAGAACTTGCATGTATATTGCATTATCATTGTTTGTGTCCCCTGCTTTAGGTGAACGGGACATTGGTGACGCAATCCAACCATGTTGAAGTGGTGAAATTGATTAAATGTGAGTATAAACCATTTTTTTTTTTTTATGTAAAGACACACTCATGTCTTCACCACTGACCAAAACTAATTTGTTCTTCACAGCCGGCTCATATGTGGCCCTCACAGTATTAGGCCAGCCTCCCGGGTTGCCCCAGATCCCCCTGTCTGAGGTGGACGTGGGTCTCGGGTCACCGGGGGGTTATGAGGACCCTTTTGTTACATCTCCCAACTCATACAATGCAGCGGAACGCACCTCTCCTTTTGTGTCATGGGTAAGAACTCCATAGATTGCTGCAAATTGTTTTCCCATCTGATTTTTTGTTTTGTTTTGTTTTTTTCATTCAGTGTTTATTTGTTGTCAGTTTTCTTCTCTCATCTGTCCTTCAATTAAATTCTCCAGTATATTTACATTTACATTTTACATTTACATTTATTCACTTAGCTGACGCTTTTATCCAAAGCGACTTAAAATTGCCACATATGTCAGAGGTCGCACACCTTGTGCCAGATGATTTGCCGCTTCCTGTAAAGGAAGCATAATATATCCAGTATTAATAATTTGCTCCTCCTTGTCATTTGTCAACCCAACCCTACATAGGAAGAGAGCAGTGCTCCACTCAACCAAATAATTGGCAACAAGAGGATGGTGTCCAAGGATCAACAGGACTTACAGGTCAGAATCTAAATATCAGACTAAAAATTGACACACATGCTACTTTCAATTTAAAAAAATGTGCCTGTGAGTAAAGTGTTGAGTTACAGACCTGTGTTGTTGCAATATGACTTATGTTGCAATAAGAATGAGGCCTTTCCTGTTGGGAGGTAATTTAGAGCTTCGGTATAGCTGATAAGGGAGAGATGAGACTTAAGCTCCCCCCACTATGTTTCGACACAGTTCCACCTTCACATGTCTTGTTAAAAAAGATCTGTCATTCTCATTGTCTTGGAGAGCAGCATAAAAGTAGACTTTTTTTTAGAGTAACATGTCAGAGAGCAGACTGATATTCATCTGTTACCCTTTGACTGTGTGTGTGTACAAGATCTGATTATATAGTTTATGAAAATGTCTCTTCTTCAGGGACTGAAGGCGGACTACAGCAGAACTCCCACATCCAAACCACTACAGGACATCCAGGAAGCCAAGAAGCACATTCCACATCAGCAGGGCCATATAAATGTATGAAATTTCTAACCAATTTCAATTCTGTTCATATTCATAGCATCAGTAACTAGGGTTGGGAATCATTAGAAATTTTCAGGTTCCACCTAATGGTTCTGGTTCCATTAAAATCATTAAACAACTATTAAAAAATATTGGTAAGGAAAAATGCACAATACTCAACTACTCAATGCTGTTTATTACTTACTGTCAACTTAATTTAAAGGTTGGCAATGTCAAAATTCAACACATATTGCAGTATACTAATTTTCAGGTTCTGATTCTGGTTCCATTTAAATTATTACTATATATATATATATATATATATATATTTTTTTTTTTATAACTATTTTACCTTAAATTAATGTAGTGTTGCTGGAAGGTAGTAAGTAATGTTGAGTAATGCTAGTCCATCAATCAGCATGTGCTTCAAAGTTGATGTTTTTTTACACTATCAACATCTTGCTTTTCAAGCAGGAATGAGCTGGTTGGACCAATTAGTCCTTTGAGGGCTGAGACACTTGTTAATTTCCCTAAATTAATGAAATATAAACTGTTTTACTTATAACCATGTATATACACACTCTCCAAAAGCCCCTGTTTTACAAATAATAATACAGTCAGGAGATGGTGTGATGCAATGAGTGGTTTCCACATTTTTAAACATTTAAAAATGCATGAAAATAAATATTTTCTGTCACTTTGTTTATCACTCTTCAAATGACATGTACACTAAATAATCTATCCCTCATACTTACATAATAATAGCGGTCTATTTATTTAGTGGTCCAAGTTGAAGTCAGTATGTATATTAATGACAATATGGGACAAATATAATGTAATTTATTGGCGGCAGATGCTGCGCGCTGCTGGTACATGCACAGTCAGACAAAAATTACATGCACAGTTATCAAAGACGTGAGTGCGCGCACAGTCGTGGGAAACGTGTTCGGCAGTTGAAGACACGATGCATCGCGGCAAGTCTCTGGAGTGCATATCATTGGAAACAATGTGCTCAGTAATTAATGAGGCAGGGCAGAATTTCTGTTATTCATTTTGTGACATCCTTTACAGGAAGCAGCAAATCACCAGAACACTGGCACAAGGTTGCTCACAGCGCTTGGTCACATGTCGCACCAGAACCGTTTTCGGAACTGAAACTTAGAAATTGCTAACTGTTCCGGTTCTTTTAAAAATATAAAACCGGTTCTCGGTTCCCAACACTATCAGTAACACACTGTTAGGGAGTGGTCAACCAATTTGGATATAGGTAGAGAGACCGATTGTTTGATTATAAATATTTTTATTAGGGCTGCCCCCTAATGGTCAACTAATCGTTGGTCGACCAGAAGAGGCTTGGTCGACCACAAAAAAAAATCCACATTGGTGAAGTCATGCAGATTGTTAACGGCTGGTTTATGGTAATGCAGTACATCCATCAGTACAACCAAACACTCGCGAATCATTCATCCACCACAAATATGGCTTATCTGAAATATGTAGGTAGCAGCAACATTACATAGCCACTCAATCTAATGTTACCCTAGAGAAATGTCCGCTGTTTAAGTGTGTGTGCGGAGAGTGGAAGCTGAAGAGTAGCATGCTCACTGCAGGACAGATGAAGGCACCGGTGCGCTCACTTGCTCTTAAAATATTCCGTAATTTTTGGTCATACAGATAAGAGTAATACATCTTTCAAATCTGTAACGAACATATAAATGTGCTTTTGTAAAATAATGAAACCAAACAGGATACGCTTTCTGCTGTCTCGGTCTTTAAACTTGAGTGCAAAACAGACATTAAAACTATATCTATAGAGAGTGAAATGTCTACTTTAAAATGAACACAAATAAAATGTAAAACAAATATTATCAGATTATGTAATAATCCATGTGAAATATGCATACAGATGCATCAACTATACTTTGGAGTTGACGAGAAAGCACTTGATCATCAGTTAATTATTAAAATGTTAACGCAGTCTCCTTACTGTTTTTCCCTGACACATTCATAACCATAGCTTCTGCGGTGCGCTGTTGCAAGCTTTATGCGTGTGCTTGAGTGATTATTAGGCTTTGTAGGCAGTTAAAGGATCATTTTATTGATTTAAATGGTTTATTAGTAAGCGTGCAATTAGTCGACTAATGCTTAAAATGAACAAGTCGACCAGAAAAATCCTTAGTCGAGGACAGCCCTTATTTGTATATTATATGATAGTTAAGTTTCCACAAAAATCTTACAACGAAGCCATTTTCTAAATTTATAATAAGAATTGAGCCCCAAATCACCATATTAGAATGATTTCTGGAGGATCATGTGACAAATTCAGCTTTGCATTAACAGGAATAAATTACATTTTAAAATATATTATAATGTTTAATATATATATATATATATATATATATATATATATATATATATATATATATATATATATATATATATATATATATATATATATATATATATATATATATGTGTGTGTATATATATATATATATGTGTGTGTATATATATATATATATATATATATATATATATATATATAATATTAAAATAATATTAAAATAGAAAAGTTATATTGAAAGGTAATAATATTCACAATATTACTTATTGTATTTTTGATCACATAGATGCAGTGTTGGTGAGTATAATACATCAATAAATTAGTAATTTTACATAAATTACTAAAAATATATTTGTAAAAATGTGTGTTTTTGGATAATAGCAGGTTTCCCTTGTTTCTTATGCAATCATTTTTGGGCAAACAATTTTCAGAGGATGCTAATTGATTAATCTGATTGATATATTGCTTGACAATTAATTAGACATTATGTTAGTTTAAATATATCTTGAATCTGATTCAATAGCTTTGAATTATCAGGCATGTATTGACTATCTGAATCTATGCTTTAGGAGAGTCTGTGTGTCAGGAACAGTGAAGATGGCGTTTGGGTGGATGAGAATCGATATAAGGGAGATTTCAGCCCAGATCGTCTCTGGAGTGGAAGTTCAGTGTCATGTGTAAGTGTACATTGTGCTCTCTTATCAGTGCGATACCTTCACTGATCTCAGTTAAACAGTGGCACTTATTTCACGAGTGTACGCGCTGGTTCTTGTTCCTTGCTTCCCTGTGGTATAAATAATTGTGTGTATGGTGTGTGATGTGCAGGTCCAGCGCCGATTCTACCCAGCCTCTCCAGAGAGCCAAAGGGACTCCAACTTTTCGAGTCCGAAGAGCACCCCCAGAGACAGCCTCAATTCCTGCCCCTCCCCTGATGTCGAGGACGGCTCTGAACTAGTGAGAACCATTGCTTTTGATGGACCTTTCCGCCTGATTTCTGATGAGCATGATTGTCACGCCTTTCTACTTCCCCGTAGGAGACTCGTGTCTCAGCCACCATAGGGAACCCACCCTCCCGCCTGGCTTCAGAGATCATTGCTGCTGAAGATGATGACTTTGACATTGAGCAGGAGCAGGTATTTTCAGTTCCTTTCCCTCAGTGCAGGGACCATGGTCTTAGTCACCTGCCTCTTTAATCTGATCTGATGTGTCTCAGGTAAACGGCCAGTGCAGCTGCTTCCAGAGTATCGAGCTGCTCAAGACTCGTCCCGCTCATCTTGCTGCCTTCCTACACCATGTGATCTCTCAGTTTGACCCTGCACCTCTGGTGAGTTCCAGCTGTAATTAGCAGTGTTTGCTAAGGCAATCGAGACTATTGCTATTGGTCATGCTTTCTCAGCAATCAGATTTATAATTTTCACCTGACTGACAGTAAAACTGTCAACTTGGGTTGACAAAAAATACCCCATATATTCTGAAGAAGGGATTTTAGGATCTTTGTTAAATCAGTAACTTGCCTGCATTAATTCAGTTCACCATATGTGAGAATTTATGAAATTGTTTCACCCTTGATTATTCTTTTCATGAGAAAAGGATCCAAATCTCAATACATTAATTGCAGAAAGCATTGTTTAAATAAATAAATAAAGGGAAATTGTAGCATATGCAGTACTCCACTGAAGGATTCATGTCACAAGCTCTGATGTACAATGAATGCATGATAAACCACTCCGAAATCCAAACTGCAAACTGGATGCACTGACAAAAATCTGAGTGCATAAACCATATTGTTCTAAACATGGAATATTTTTTATATTAAGGGCTTTAAAATAACTGGTAAGATGCAGTTAACGTGTACTCTATAGCAGCTCAACCAGTCAGATGCTCTGACTAGTTAATTGTAGTGAAATTAACTTCTGTTTAAAGAGCATTATTTTTGATTTTGCACATTATACATTAGATAGCCTACATGATTATATTCACTATATTTGTTTTCATTGCCTTTAATATAAGCATTGTTTCACTGGACAACATTGGGCAGGATGTTTTTGTAAAAGTATTAATTTCTTTAAACAAATTCACAAATCTGTCTCAAATTGCTATTGATCGCTTACTGAATCTCACTTGCCTCCCCAGCTCTGCTACCTGTACGCTGACCTCTACAAACATACCAACTCCAAAGAAACACGGCGGATATTCATGGACTTCTTGACGTTCTTCATAGACCGAGGGGCAGTAAGTGGAGCTTTTCACACCTCATCTCTTCTCGCTCAACCCCGTCATTTTCTGCTCTTGCCTTGGTATTATTTGGTCTGTGGACAAGTTGAGGCAAAAGCCTGTATCCACCCAGATCAACCGCACCTTTTGTCCTGAGAGGTGTGTGGAGGGTTACTCCTTTCCCAGCACCCTCAGGTTCAGGAAGCAAACACGCTCTCAGACAACCTTTTACTTCCACGGTCATTACATATTGTTGTTCTCAAACTCTGTGTGTGTTTGTGAGGGGGTGCACGTCTTCCCTGCAGCAAACTTTGTTCTCTTTCTGTCAGATGGAGTGGTAGTTCATTTGGAACTCGTGCATATCTTTTCCCACAGCTCTGCTGTTTTGTTACTTTGTTATTGTAGTGTTTGTAGTTGTTTTGCAGGGAGAAAACAAAAATGCTGCTTTTGTCAGAAAGCCCTTTTTAATTTATTATTTTTGTTCAACAGAATTTGAAAGTCGCTGTGCCTGAATCCATCTCCTCTGAGCTCGGTAAGCACAGTTAATTTTAGAACTGTCTTAATAGAAGCACCAAAGTCGTTCTCACCCTCGCTCTGTTGTGTGTTCATTTCAACATCCAACCACATAATCATTTCTCAGCCCTTGGTGGGAAACCTGCAATTGTTCAGAAAGCACAAATCCTGTTTAACATTCGCATTGACTCTTCATGTAATTATGGATTTAGCTTCTGGAGCGCTTGGTCACTCTGGCCGTGTGTCATGTTGACATTTCTTAAAAAGGCAACATGTTTAGTGACGCATTGTGATGTTTCTGTTCATGCAGGTTGTTTACTGGCCATGTATGGGTGTGTTCTAATGTGCATTTGTGAGAAATATTTTTGTGTTGTATTTACCTAGATGTAATTTGAGGGAAAATTGTCCTTTTTGTTGCTGTTTGGTTTTGTTTTTATGTTTTCTCGTAAATAAGATTCTGGTTTGTATAATGCAATTATAAATGTTTTATTTAAAAATATTTAACTCTATTATATGTCCCTATTTAGATGGCGTAATATATGTCTATGTGAGTCTGACATGTCAGCATAGTCACAAAGGCAGTAAAGCTTGATATCACTTAGATTTTTGGATCAGCTAATGGTCCCTAAAATGTTTTTATTAAAATGGAAAAAGATGAAAAAGGATTTTATGAGCGTAAGAAGCTAGAAAAAAAATTATTGATATAAAACAATGAAATGTGTGTGTGCTCAAATTTATTTATTTTATTTTATTTTTTTTATACATGTTGTCAGAGCGTCGCAGACCAGAGCTGATTCCAGAGGAATTACACAGGCAATATTTACAGACAATGCAGGAAACTCTCCTTCCGGATGTACAGAGAAACTTGGAGGACTTCAGGTCAGGAATAAAGACATTTTAATTTCATCACTAACTTGTGCTGCCACATTTCAGTCCTTCAGATTGACAGTAACCCCTACAAAACAAGTGCATCCACTCTTACAGGCAGAAGCGCAGTATGGGCTTGACCCTGGCTGATGTAGAGCTGTCTCGTCTCGACTTTCAACAGCTGGTTCTAGAGAGAGAGAGATCATGTGCTGAAAACATCCTATCCAAGATAGATGACATTCTGTGAGAATCTCACACACTCTGTTAATCACTCCGCATCAGGGCTGGATATATTGAATAGTAATGATACATTTACAGTGATTTTGCTGATGCAATTGAACAAAACAATATATTTGTATTTGGCCATTAAGTTTCACTCAGTTCATGACATTAGACTAGTTTTGCAATCTTTCATAGTCTCAGTTGGACAGCTATTAATATGTCTGATTTAATCTTCAGTTGCAAAAAATGTTAGAATTTAAATCATGAATGATATTTATTTATATACAGTTATAGATATTAAAATTAAGTATTTGTTTGCTTCTGCTTGGTTTCAGTGGCTGTTTGGTTAAAATTTTATTGTTTGAAAAAATATCTTAAAATGGATATTAAAAATGTCTTAAGTATTAGCACCCTTTATTAAAGTTCAATAGATGCATTTCAAACACTTAAATCAAAATTAAACTGAATCCCTTCAATAGACTGTAAAGATTTTGAGAAATGTAGCTATATTGCTAAAAAAAATGTTTAGCTATATCATTATCACCCTTTTAGTCCTTTTCTCCATTTCAAAGCAAATACATAAATATTAAAATAAATGTAAAATTGTCAATACACTAAAGATGTAATTAATATATATATATATATATATATATATATATATATATATATATATATATATATATATATATATATTGTTAAATAGAAATTTGGCTGTTGTTCTCAATTTTAATTATATTGTTGTGACCCTTTTAGTGCTTTTATCTTTTTCAGAACAAATACAATAATATCAAAACATAAATGTAATATTGGCAATAGATTTATACTAAATAAAAAAAAATGCTTTATTGTTCTCAGTGTTTTTAATCCTTTTTATTTATGTATTTCAGAAGAAAAAAAAAACGACAAATATCCAAATATATTCCAAGTATCATCCAGCCCTACTCATCATATTCAAGATTGTCTGCTTAATGGCTGTCCTCTATCTTACACATTTGTCTCTTGCAGGTTGACTTCACAAACCGCAGAAGAGGAGAAATGGTGAGAATTTATCATGTTTTCTTCCGGCAAACCTCATTTATGAAGATCGACAGTAAAGACATTAAGGATGAGTGTTTTTTGATCGTGCATAAAGACGTTGCGTTGGATTTGTTTGTAAATTATCAGCCTGGGGTGCGCCAGCATATTGACACTTGACACAAATGCAAGATGCTGCAGAACAGAGCTACTTAATGACGTTTCTAATCTTCATGCATTTCCTAGTCCTCATTTACCATAATGTAGGCAAACATATTTGAGATGCCACATGGAAACACCACAAGTCTGTATGATTTAGGAAAATGAAACATATGTGAGAAGATAGATGATGGACTTGTGTACGTGAGTTTGGAGACATATGGCAGTAGGCACTATAAGATAGGAGTCATGTAGAACAGAAGGAGGTGGCCACATGGAGCCAACAGCACTCAACAGGCACAACACAACCCTCAGAGACTCAAATCTATATTAGGAAATGAACGACTTGCTGTGCTTTAGTTACTAAGCTTGGACAGTGAAAAAGAGTTCAATTCAGCTCTAATACACAGTTTTGTCTCTTCCAGCAACTCCATACAGTATGTGATCTATATGTACATGAAGCATCTGGGAGTTCGGGTGAAAGAGCAACGAAACCTGGAGTCCAAACGAGTTCGACTTAATTTTCTTCCTTCCAAACTAAGGGTATATGCTTGTACTGTTAACTGCCACCTCACTTTTTCAAATTTCTACCACTTAACTCTGTTCCAATTCCTGACTTCTTGTCTACACAGGCACTTACCTTGTGAGGGATCACATTAATGGAAACTCGTTTGAATTAATTGGAACGTTCTTTGTCAAATACTTTATTTACATTAATGTAGTTTTGTGTTAGCATATTAATCTAATAAATATAAAAAAAGAGGGTGCACAAAAATGTATGTAGTTTTTGGTTTTCGTTAGATAATTGGAAAAATAGTTATACATTACTATTGTGCTGTAAAATAAAGAAATTAATATTTTAAATAAAATATTTTACTACATTGCACAGGAAGATTTTGTGGCTGTGTTGAAGCAAAATGAATGTATGTGAATTAACATGATCCACACAGTTTTCTTATCTTGTATGTAGTGGGTAATTTATCCTGCTATGTGAGTGATGCATGCAGTGTGGTATAATTATATTGCCTTCATGGCCAGAGCACGCTTAAAATGTCTTGAAATGCTCTCTCTATATGCAGTTTACTAGGCTTTGGAACGGAGTAATTATCTTCTCCGTCTTCCCATGGCAATGTCCTTATCCTGAGGACTGTTGTTTTATCCTTTCTGAACAGAAAAGCAAAACGGAGAAGGAAGGGGAGGAGAAGGTGAAAAAGCCTCGCTTTCCAATCCGGGTGCCCCAGCGGTGGCCCAGTCGCATCGATTCAGTACCATGTAAGTCTAATGTGGACAGTGGACAACCTACTAAAGACAAGCTTCTCTTTTTACTCTTTTGTTGATTCTGATCCAGCATTAACCAGCTGGTGGTTTGAAAAAATGTACTGGACATATATATTTACTAGCTATGAAACTGTCTTTGATTTTATTTGATTAAAAACTGGCATATAAGTGGGCTTGGCTTGTTTTTTTGTTTTTAGTTAACGTGTTTAAAACTGTTCACATTTATTTGTTAAAATATGTTGATTTTGCAATCAAATATACGTTACTGTTCAATAAGTATTTTTTTTTTAAGAAATTAATACTTTTATTTAGCAAGTATTGATCAAAAGTGACAGCTCATTTATTTTGATATCATTGATATTGATATTTATATTCATCAATGAATCCTGAAAAAGTCATGGGTATCATGGTTCCCACAAAAATATTAAGCAGCACAGCTGTTTGCAACATTTCAAATAAGAAATGTTTCTTGAGCACTAAATCAGCATATTAGAATGATTTCTGAAAGATCATGTGACACTGAAGACTGGAGTAATGGTTCCTGAAAATACAGCTTTATATTACAGAAATAAATTACATTTTAAAATGTAACCAAAATTGACCACAGGTTTTTGGTAGTATAGTTAATGTTAGGCCTGAAAGCTTGCAATTTCTGGCAAATTCTTAAATCTGAAGATTTTTGCTTTCCTTCCTCTGGGTGGTAAAATATTCATATTGATGGCAAATCTTGTTTGGTGTGTTTGAGCAGCTGGGAGGGCCGGGGACAACATCAAGCATCGGCCTCAGAAGCAGATGTCTCAGCCAGCTTTGGGCGGGTCAGATCTGATAGAGGGTGGACGTCTGCGGGGCAGTCAATCGAGTGAGGGCTCGGACCTCCTACAGAGCCCTAGTTTGATCAGCTCTCCCCCCTTCAGCGCCCCTTACAGTTCACCGTCAGACCCCTCTGGCAAGGACCTGGAGTTTAGTGAGTATTGCATCTTCATCTCATTCATCAGAGTGATGGTTCCTTTAATTTCCTGGACATGCCATTTGAAACGGTGTCTTTTGTGTCCTCAGATATGAGCTCGTCTGTGGTGGTCCCCCGGCTCAGTGATGGGCTGCAGTCTGGAGATGTGCTGGACAGCATCTACCAACCCTGTGATGACATCCCATACAACATGGACCAGCTAGATGAAGATGGATACAGGTGCATATCACAAATCTGTTTTTATTATTTCAGACTTATTTCAAACAAGTCTTGATCTTTCTCAATGCGTGGTCACATTTAACATTGTTCGGTGAAAGTTCCCCATGCAGATTTTGATTGTGATCAAGTTGTTCACATGTTTTTGTGCCAATGACCAACAGAAAGTAGCTTGATTTGAGAGTGAACTCTGAGTAAGCAATGCACGAAGCTCTCTTGACTATTGACAACAGACTTGTTTTTATTTTATTATTTTTTTCTGCCTGCAAAATTTCATTGCAATTTCTCTAATGTGACAATGCTATTAGTGTCTGATGGTGGAAAAACTAGTAATTCAACTTCTATTTCCACCTTGTTTACAATGCATGATTTATTGATTGCTATCTTTACATTTTGAATGCCATTGCCACTCAAAGTTCACCTTTTAAATAATAAGTGTAATGACAGTGTTAAATAGAATCTTTTTAAAATGTGAAAATGCATATTAACTATAACTCTACATTATAATGTTGTTGTCTAAATTCATTTGTAGCATTTACAAACCAAAAGCCATAACATGACTTATCATATCACCCAAGTTTTTGTGATCAAATATGTGATCACTTTTTATCAATGTAGTGAGCATGTATGTACTGTTTTTCAGACAGCTTGATGTGGGCACACCTAAACTGAGTAGAAGGTACTGCTGTCAATCACCCACATCACTATATGTTGTGTCCTATCCAAAAAGCGACAATCGATAAAAGCTAGTTCTTTTTTCAACAACAAGCTGTGATGAGGACATTTTCTTGTTTTGTGCTTGGCTCCCATGCTCATAGTGCAGTCTTATTTGTATCTACCCACATTAAGCATCAAATATCAGTTGATTTGTGTCTAACAGTCTAAAATGTTTTTTGTGTAACATTGTGCATAAAACTTGGTTAGAAGAATAGTTAACCCGCTTTTTGAAAGGCTTCTTGTGTGCATACCCTCTTATTTTACACCAGCTCTCACATTCAGATAAAGATGCACATTAAGCTTAATGAGGGTGTTAATCTGTGTACCATCTCCTCCCTCACAGGTTTGAAGAGTTGCAGAGTGAGGATGATCAGGGGAGTGATGTTTACTCTGATGTAGATCCTCCAAACTGGCAGCAGGTGGTCAGGCGTGATGTTTTAGCAGGCTTGACGCCCCACGAGATCAAGAGACAAGAAGTCATTAATGGTACAATCTTGTTTTCATTTCACTACAGAAATCAGACAGGTGCTCTTTAAATCTGTTTAGGTTTAACATGCACAGTGCATTGTTAGAGGTGTTGTTTTAGTTTTGAAGTATCCCTCTTTCTATCTGATGCTCTTAGAACTGTTCTACACGGAGCGAACCCACGTACACATGCTGAAGGTCCTAGATAGTGTGTTCTACCAGAAACTCACCCGAGAGAACATACTGCCCCCTGCTGACATCAAGAACATTTTCACCAACCTGGAGGAAATCATCCAGTTGCACAGTATGTTTGCTTCCGATACATTTTCTTCCGATAAACCGCCTCATGTTTCACATCATGGCATCTGCTGTCTAAAATTTCAGTGAGGATAGCAGATCAAATGACAGCGATACGCAAGAAGAACGAGTCATCGGTCATCGGCCACATAGGAGATGAGTTGCTGTCTTGGGTAAGGGCTAATGCTTTGCTCGTATCCTGTGGCCATTGTGGTAGGTCTTCTCTGAGTGATAAGACTCCCACCCACCCACAAATCCTTGTTGTTTGTTGTTTTCTAGTTCAGTGGTGGAGAGGAGGAGAAGATCAAGCAAGCAGTGGGCACTTTCTGCAGTAACCAGCCCTTCGCCCTGGAGCTCATCAAATCCCGGCAGAAGAAGGACCAGCGTTTCACCTCCTTCATGCAGGTGGGTCGAGACTCCTCGCTGGCTGCAGGGCCGATAGAGCTGCAGTTCACTTGAGAGAGACTGTGTTTGCGGCACTACAGACATACAGTTACCGTTCAAAGGTTTGGGGTTAGTACGGTTTTTAAAACTCTTTTGAAAGATATTTCTTATGCTCTCCAACACTGCTTTTATTTAATCAAACAAAAAATGTAAATGTGATGTTGTTACAATTAATAATAACTGTTGTCTATTTTAATGTATTAATAAATGTAATTTTAATATGCTGAATTTTCAGCATGCATTACTTCAGTCTTCAGTGTCGCAAGATGCTCAAGTAACATTTCTTATTATTATCACTAGTGGGGAAAACAAGGTTTTCAAATACTTTTTTGCTGCTTAATATTTTTGTGGAAACTGCGATACAATTTTTCAATATTGTTTCATTAACAGAAAGTTAAAAAGGACAGTTTATTTGAAATAGAAATATTTTGTTACATTATTTCTCTTAATGTCACTTTTGATCAGTTCGATGCATTTCTGCTGGATGAAACTATTAGTTCCTTTAAAAAAAATCTTACTGACCCCATACATTTGTATTTTTACAGAGTTGGTTTTATTTTTCTTATTTAGGGCTGTCAAAGTTGATTAATTAAATAATGCTGGTAGCAAAAATTTTTCACATGACAATATTCACTGATTCATTCTGTTTAATATATATTATTTTTGAAGGAACAGAATGTGTTAATGTATCAACTTGATTATTTTGATTTGCAATTACTTCTAATTACATTTTAGTAAATTGACAGCCCTACTTATTTTACAGTAAAAGGCAGGTTTGCTGTGTTGATAGTGTTTCAGCAGAAGAGATGCTTATCTAAATAAAGTAATCTTAGATTTTTTTTTTTAAAGAGTATTAGCTTTGCCTGGCAGCCAAACATTAGAAATAATGGAAGGCAAAAGAGATTTTTATTTAATTGGAGTTTTCTTTGTAGGATATACTTTAAAATTTGCTTATCTTGGAGATGAGTTTATGAACCTTAAGCAGATGTAGATTTGTGGAGCCTTGAGATTGTTGAGAGCTTGTTTTCCACCTCTGCACTGTTTTTGTCTTGAAGTAGAAGTGGATGAAGGGAACACAGAGCGTAAGACTTCAGATTTAACAGCCTTTCCACATACACCGCATTTTCTGAAATCAACCGCGCTAATCTCTCCATTGAGAAAACTAGTGTTTAAGCACTAAAACATAAAGGTGTAATAATAAAAATGTAAAATCCTCATTGTGCATTTGAGGTGTATATTAGATCAAATGGAGCTTTTTCACATTTTACAGAAGCAGTTCACCCCAAATCACCGTGGTTTACTCACCTCCATGTGGTTCCAAATTCATTTGACTGAATTTCTTCTATGAAACAGAAAGGAGATTTCACACTGCTCTTTTCATGCATTGTAAATTAATGGTGACTAGTGAGAGCAGAGGTTAAGAACATTTTGAGTGAATAATGACTGACTTCATTCTGTTCCTCACACAATGCTTCAATATGAGCTCAAAAGACATGAGACAGTGGAGGGAACTTGGCCAGGAAACCGTGGATACACCTTTACTCTTTACGAGAAGTGCCATGGGATTTTTAATGACCACAGAGAGTCAGGACCTCGGTTTAAACATCTCATCTGAAGAACACAGCTAGTGTTAATTTAATATAATTCATATATGCTATTATAGTATTTATTCATATTTTGAATTTGGTTTTATGTTATACTTATACATTTTCATTTAAAAATTAGTTTTAGTAATTTTATGTGCTTTTGCCATTTTTATACGTTTTTCTATATTTCTGTTTATTTTTTATTTAGTGTTAGTTTCATTAATTTGAGCAATTCAGGTATCATTTCTAATTTGAATTGTTAAACTCTTAATTGTCATCTGATATGTATATTTTGTTTTATTTCTGCTTTATTTTAATGAATAAAAGTTATTTTTAATAGCTTTAGTTAATACTGACAAGACGGATATAGAAATGCTAGAAGCAGCATGAACATTCTGCCTAACAAAAAAGCAAAAATCATACAGGTTTGGAACAAGATGAGGGTGAATAAATGATGACAGTATATTGATTTTTGATTAAGCTGTCCCTCTGATGGACGACATGAAGATGTTTGTGCATGAGGTAACAGTACATTTACACATTTCTGAGGTGTTTTTGTGGTTGTTCACCGAGACATTAGTGATTCCAGTTACCATACCTTGCTGACAAATCACAATATTGTGACTTTCTCACTTTCTCGCTTGAGTGAAGGATAAAACCCATGCTGAAGTGTATTATTCATGATGTTGGAGACTTTTGATAATGGAAAAATATGCAGAAGATTAGGGAGGATTTTGCTGTGGATTTGCATGTACTGTTGTCCTCAATTTCTTGTTTGATTGTCTCTGCACCATCTGCAGGAGGCTGAAAGCAACCGACTGTGTCGACGATTACAGCTAAAGGACATCATCCCTGCAGAGATGCAGAGGTTCACAAAGTACCCCTTACTGATGGACAACATTGTCAAGTACACAGGTATTCTACTTCTTCATGCATCCAGGCCTTATTTAGTCAGTTTTATGCATCATTTGCAGCAAGATTTAAATTAAAGTTAAATTAATGCTTGTTTAACACAATATTTAAAACAAATTCATGACAACAAAATAATTAAGAACAAAATGGCTGTTTAAAATTGACATCCAAGTTTACTAGCAGGTGTGACTCCTGTTCTTCTGTGCATATAAAACAGTTGGAAAACAAAAGAAAACATCTGTTCTGTCATTTTGTTTAACCCGAAAGGGGTTGTCAATCATAGCGTTGCTGACTGACAACAAAAAATGATTTGTGACACCCTCACCTCATGCCATAGGTATGTCCGCGATGTGACAGACAGCTAGTTGTCGGAACAACCAAACTTATTAAATTCAGTTGTGAGTTCTGAAAAAGGAAGTTGCTTACGTTATTGAATATTGACCATATTTTTCATAACTCTGCAGAAGACCTCAAGACAGCCGTTATTTTCAACACTGATAAGAAGACGTGAAGAAATGTTTTCATGAGCAGCAAATCAGCATAAGAATGATTTCTGAACGATCATGTGACACCAAAATCTGGAGTAATGTCTGCTGAAAATTCAGTTTTGCCATCAGTTATAAATTAGTTTAAAATGTTGTTTATACATATCGGTTATAGGTTATATATATTTTTAATAAAACAAATTATTTATTAACATACATATTCATACAAATGTGAAGCAGAGTTGGTGTTTTTTTTTTTTTTTTTACAAAACCATATTCAGATTTGGTTTTTATTGCTTGTTGTACGTGTTGTCATTTTGGAAGATATTTTTATTTTCCATTAAAATATTTTTCACAGATTCCCATCACTCCCTTGCAATCCCTACATTTTGGGGAAATTAAGGATTAATTCTTGAAATGTATGTGGGAGTCTATATGTTTGACAAATAAGAAGTCAGAATTTCCTAACCTTTATTGTGTTAGCTGTTCAAAAGCGTTTGCTGGCTGGACACCAACCATTAGGAAATTAGAGCTATGCCAGCTCTCAGATCCCCAGTATTATTCTGAAATGTTCTGAAGGGGGAACTGCACACTTTCAAAGTGTCTCTCATATAATTTGGCAGACGTGTTAAATTGTGGCTCTCTTGGCATTGTCAGAGGAAGGCAATAAATGTAAAGTATAACTAGTGATTAAGGAGGAGGTGATTCTTCTCATATTCATTGGCACTTGGCAATATTCTCAGTGGTGGGTACTAAAGTAAATAGAGGGCACTTGGCGGGCCAGGATGTTCTTAAAGAGTTGATTAGTCTCTTCTTGAAACGTGTGTGCATGTACGTTTATGTATCTTCTTTACCGACAGATGAGTCAGAGGAGAAAGACAAAGTGAGACGAGCAGCCGAAAGCTGTCGACTCATTCTCAGCCACGTCAACCAGTCCGTGAAGGAGTCAGAGAATAAACAGGTAAGCAGTGCAACTCGATCGAGCTGCAACTCTCTCTCGGGTTAGCAGACAGCCCGAGGTTGGCAGACTTTATAGCCTCAGGTCAGCTTAAAGGAAAGACTGGAAAAACCAAAACTTAATTGATTAATTGATTGTCAGTGTTCATCTTTAGGTTGAAAGCTTCCAGGTCTTCTTACATCAGCCCTGAAAATGCTCTTAGAGTAAAAACAGAATTATCAAGCGTTCTATAAACTGCTGGAGATCATTCATTAGAAAATTCATTAAAAAGAGGCCAGCTAGGAAAATATTTTTCCTGCATTGACAGTCCTTTTTTTAAAGGATTGCAACTTTAAAGTTTATTTTTCAGCCAATGTTAAGGGATTCTTTAGCATAAATATGCATTTTGTTTGTGTCCCACAGAGACTAGAGGACTACCAGAGACGGCTGGACCTGTCTTCCCTCAAGCAGAGCGAGAACCCCATAATCTCAGAGTTCAAGGTTAGTGTTAATCATACAGATTTGTCAAGCATTTTTCCTGGAAAACCATATTCGAGGAGCAGAGAATCCCACCAGTTTTTATATCATGTGGATCAATGTCAATCACATTTGTGTGTCTGATTCATTTTTAGGAAGATAACTTCTTGAGGAGCTAAATCTAATTGTGTATTTCTTCAAAAGATAAAAAATTTTATCCATTCAATAATATGTGGCATTTACTTTGCAAAATGTCGGTGTAAACAGTCAGTCTATCCACATAAGGATCAGATTTGAAAAGCAAATCCAAATTAGGTGCAGTGTGATTAAAACTAGTAGCAACTAGGATTTTAAGGATGTAAGTTAATCATCCATTTCTTATCACACAGAACCTAGATCTCACTAAAAGGAAGATGGTCCATGAGGGTCCTCTGTCCTGGAAGATTAACAAAGACAAAACTATTGGTAAGCCACTGCTCTCAAACTTCCTAAAAGCTTGCTGTCTTGATGATTGTATAATAACACTGGTGTCTGTTCTTGTGTCAGAGCTGTATACCTTACTCCTGGAAGACATCCTGGTGTTGCTGCAGAAGCAGGACGAGCGTTTAATTCTCAGGTGTCACAGCAAGAACCTCGCAGGATCGGCTGACACAAAACACATATTCAGTCCCATCATCAAACTCAGCACTGTGCTGGTGCGCTCGGTGGCGACAGGTGAGCGTCTGACTTCTCATTTGTCAAAAGCACACACTCTCCCCACATATATTTAAAGAATGAATCCTCATGAGGTTGCTTTATTTCCCCAAACAGATAACAGATCATTCTTTGTGATCTCCATGTCCAAAAACGGAGCTCAGATTTATGAGTTGATGGCCCAAACAGTGTCCGAGCAGAGAATGTGAGTTCTTGCCTCTTCTCTCCTTCTCATGTTTCTGCAGTCCCCTACTCTCTCGTTTATTGAGCAGTGTTAATTGTCTTTTACATCAGGTGGCAACAGGAGATTGCTCAAAGAGCAGATGTTACGAACGCCAAACCCCACAGCGTCATTCCTTTGCCTCAGCACGAGTGAGTTCCTCTCTACTTCCTACAGATCTAAGCTTAGTTAATCACTTGTATGCGTATAAAAAAAAACTACAGTGCTGTTTTTGAAAAATTGCTAAATTATGTTCACACTATATAAAAATGGTTTATGATTACCTTTTTGTTTACATTATCATAGTTATAGTTATACATATTTATATTTCATAATAATTTAGAACAAATGAAGGTTGTTTTTTTTTCGTCGTCTTTGACTGGGGCGAGAGTAACAATAAAATGTATGCATTAAATGCATTTGAAAGCAGCTTATGTAAACAATAAAGGTCTGTATCTTACATAAATGTTCATTTGTGTTCTAGTGGTGACAGAGACAGTGTGGAGTTAAGCAAGTTCAGCAAAGGCTCTGAACAGATCTCCACAGGAAGCATCCAGTCCACAGGTAGCTGTGAATGTACAAACGCTTCTCTGATTGTAAAAGTGTTGATTGCCATCATACTCAACTCGAGCCTTCATCATCTGTCCTCAGAGAAAGACAGTGAAAGCTCACCCACAGCAGCCCTGCAGGATTGTGTCCCTGACGCCAACCCTGGGGAAGAGGACCAGGTCCCGAGAGCTGGCAGGGCTCTGAGCTCGTATCTGGACTCTGAGCTCTCGAACGGCAGGGACACAGACTCTCGATCCTGCTCGTCTAAAGCAGACGAGGCCCTTAAAACCTGTAAGACTGCATTTGAACTGCATTAGCTTAGGAACACGTCACTTTTATGTTTTATTTTTGACAACTTGAAATAATAAATGTGAAATAATTATTTACATAATAAATTGTGCCTGCCAAACATTTTAACAATGCCAGATTCCAGGAGTTAAGGCTACTGTGCCAATTTGTTTTGGCTTCTGCTCAGCATTGGGAGGCATTGTCTGTGTGTCTGCCAACTCAAGAAACTGACAATTCAGCCACTATTGATAAAAAAAAAAAAAACTTCTGGAAAGACTTATTCATTTTTCCAGTTGTCTTTTTTAATTAGTTTAGAATCTAACAATAGAAGACTTTTAAGATCTTGTGCACTTTTTCTTCCTAATGAGATTTATTTCTGCTGAAAACAACAAATGTGTGAGCTTGGGATCTAATGCATTTTGACATGAAGCTTTTTGTATAAGGTCAACATAGGTCTTTTGATATCTGAGCATTAAGTCAGGATACAATTTGTTTTATTAATGGGAAATCTAAATCTTTCACTGATTAAAAAAAACACACCAAATGATTCTTACATTTCCCTGATCACTGTGGTGTATTCATGCTGTGATATGTTCCAGTAAATCCATAGATGGGTGCATGTTAGTTTTTTTTTAGTTTTGTTAAAGGACAGTCCACCCAAAGAAATTTTGGTAACAAAACAATTTGTTCCCATTGACTTTTATTATATGGAGAAACAATACAAGGGAAGTCTATATGAACCAAAAGTGTTTAGTTACTAACATTTTTCAAATGATCTTTTTATGTTCTGCAGAAGAAAAAAGTTTGGCAAATGATGACAGAATCAAATTGCTGGGTGGATTGTCCCCTTAATTAAGCATGTTTATTATAATTCCTATTGTAACAGTTTCAAGGTTTGTGAGCAACTAAATAAAACAAATATTAAATAAAAATCAATTAAATAAAATCTGAATCGGACATTTTCTCATCATCATCAGTCGTGGTCTCTGTATCACACTTGTCCTGTATGTTGTATTAAATGCGTCTTCATTTCAGGTTGTTTTGAGGTAGCGTATCATTTTCTAAGATCTGTGTACACATGTCTTTTTCAGTGGCAGCGTTGAAGCAGGTGCTGGTGACTCAGCTGATGGCTCAGGATGAGGGCGAGCGATTGGGCAGATCGGCCGGCAGTCGTCTCCTCAGGACCACCTCTCTACGCACACCAGTGGAGCACAGCTCCACGCGCACCCCAAGTCGAGCTCAGGACTACACCTCTGGAGATACGGGCTTCTACGAGTGCCCAGAGAACTACGGTGGGTGTTTGTCCAGGAAACTTACAGTTTTGTGGTGATACTGGCTGATACGGAGAAGTGGGCTGGAAAAAATGGTGTCAAGATATGTAGCACTACAGATACTAGTCTTCAAATTTTCGGTGTTCTGATTGATGTAGTTGTGCTTTTCAGCAGCTTACCTGGTTCTGGAGGGGTACGGTGGCCCAGGCGAGAGCAGTACAGATGACGATATTCAGGTCGGGAGAAAGGAGTCGAGTTTAGCCCACAGCTGTGCTGCTGACTCGGGCATCAGCCTCAAGTTCTCCTCGCCCTCCTCAGGCAGCACGTCTCGCCTCAGCAGAGAGGTCCTCTCACATCTACGCTGCCTGCAGGCCAACCTCAACCACCTCAAGGTCTGTCTGCACTTACCACTCTTTGAACTTAAGGGCTCCACGGAATTTTCACAATATACTCCAGATTGAATTGTTGGCTATATAAAATGTGATCTTGATTATTTTAATGCACTTTTTTGAGGCCATTAAGTTCTTAAAGACTGGGTCATTAGACTAGTTTTGTCTTTTGTTATACAATTTGAGAGTGTCAGGTTCTTAGCATACTTTTAAGTAAATGTGCATATATATATTTCATACATTTGTATCCACTATACTGGATTTTTATGACTGATACAGATAATTTTTGTCTAATAACTGATATGTAGAAATAATTCAAACTTTTTGTATACAATTTTGTGATATATAGACAAAATGTGTGTATATATTATAAACCGAAATCAGTTTTTAAAATCACTTTTATACATGTATTTATTAATGATGTTTATTAATGATTAATGTTAATGATTTAATATTTAAATTATACATAATGTGTGTGTATAAATATATATATATATAAAATACATTTTTATGAATATCAATTATATACATTATAAAATAATAAATAATTAATTGTCAATGATTTCTTAATAGTAATCATATTATATATTGTATTTTTTTTTTTTTATAATTAATATATATATATAAATTTTTATCCTCTTTTGAATCACTTATTTGAGAACTGGCTGTTTGAAAAAATTGGTAATATATCAAATAATAACTTCACCTTTGAATTCTGTTGCTTGGTGCTAAAAAAAACAACAGATGTTGCAATTTTTTTCTGGAAGAAACAGTTTTTGATATTTGTTGGATGATTATTAGTGATTATTAGTTATCAGTTTCTATACTTTTAATATTTTTAAGCCTAAAGTTATTTGAGTAATAACTTGGTCATGCTTTTCAGGAGATGGAAACAAAGTATTATAATCTGCTTCGCCAAAGGCCTGTTGGGTCAACGGCAGATACGGACGAGAGCAGAGGTAACGTGAACACCAAAGTGACTGCTAAACGTTTCAAATCAAACCGAGTTTCTGTTTCAGGATTATTCCGTCATTCTACTCCGTCTTATTCCTCCCACAGATAAGAAATAGTGGCAGAAGTTCCTGGCTCCTGTGATGATGGGGGCATCACTTCTATCCAGAACATGCTCCGCACAAGCCTGTCTTCCTCACTGCTGAACACCTCCATCCAAAAATGAGGGGAATATTCTAACAAGGCCTCTCGCTTCTGCCAAAAACCGTCAGTTAGGGAAGACGGACTGTCTCCTCTCAGTCTTACCTGTCCCAAGTACATGTCCTCATTCCAGCGAACGTGGGCAGCCCTGTCTCTTCTCCTTTCCCAGCAGCCTTTGCTAGAGAAGAGGAGAACTATACCAAAATGTACAAAGCTCTGTGTTTAGAAAATATATAAGTTGAGAAAGGATTTTTTTAAACTAATAATGTATTAAGTTGTTTTCTTTTTTTAAAATCCCAAGATGTATTTATTTTTATTTTTAGTGTTTTCCATGTTTCTCGCATGCTTTTGGCTGTTGAAAATCTTAAGCTGTCTGTCGCTGTAGTCTTCAGTGTGACTGAACAGGACGAGCGCTCCACAATTCAGACTCTTTTCTCCCCCACGATTTGTATGCGTGGAAGCCCAAGTCTGTGCAGTACATAAAGAGAAGTTTTTGCTCATGGCCTCCCTCAGTTACTCCAGCCAGCTGACATTCCTCCCCGAGCCCTGGACTGATTCATTCGCCCCTGAGACCCTCCTGCTGAGATGAAGAGTGGATGGAGCTCAGCCTCTCTTGGTCCGCAGCTACATTCTGATGACTGCAAAAAGAGAAGATTTGCCATCAAGATCAAAGGTGATGCAAAACCTGGAAATAAAGATGCAATGACAAAACCTTTGTACTGATTGATTAGGCTTCATTTTTGGCAGTTTTTTTATTAATGAGTACATGTGCTGGGATGTGACCCAGAATGAGAATTCAAGTAGCTTTTCAATCAAAACTGCAGTCTTAAAAAGGAATAGCCCAAGTTTTATTGAAAAAATTAATGATGTCCAGTTTCTTTGTCACTGCAACTCACTGTTGTGATTGTCCTTTAACATGGACAAGAGCTTCTGGCAAGTTCCTCCTATGGATGTGATTTCGGTCAGAAAAAAATGGTTGAGCAGTTTCATTTTTCTTTTTCTTGACAACAAGACATCAGCATTAGTGTTATTAAATGGAGAGCAAAGAATGCGAGCATAATTAATGCTCTTAATTTTGTGCTGCCACGGAGAATGATAGGAAATTTAGTTTGTTTTTGAAGTCGTGCGTCCCTGTCTCATAAACCAGCTAAATGAGTTGTGTTTTCTGGCAAGCTTTATAGTTATTCCTCATCGTCAAGTGTACATAAAGTGGGTACAAACTGAATTATACAGTCATCATTCACAGTTACAACGTTTTATGATCAATACCAATTTGCTTTTGCCATGATTCTTTCCTTGACGCACACTGTGTGTGAATGATGCACTGACTGTTTGGAAAGTCTTAAGTTTGGCTTGTGCAACCCAAGCTGTCTTTTTTTTATCATACATTTGATCAAAATTATTTTATTTTGTTTAAGATATTAAGTAAATCTATAATAACATGAGAAAACATAACTTTTTATATACGACGTGATGATTTAAACGCTAAGCCCTTGGGCTGTTTACTGTTGCTGTGTTTAACTCTTCAGGTGATTGCGAATATTTAGTACTATATGGAAATACTAGGGGATTAAATCGGATGTTTCATCACGATATGATCTGACAAATCCTTGGCGACAGAGATTCAATATTTTTTTATGTACATGGCATGATACGATTACGATTTGATTAGATTCAGGGGCCTGAGATCGATATATCACTATTACTATTATTATGTGCCTGTTTTACACAACCAGATAAACATAAAACTGACATTTAATAGAAAATTATAAATTCCAATCGGGACATACAGACTACAGTTACCTTTTTATTGATTACATGATTATTTATTCACACAATAGCAATAAATTATTCATCATTTATTGATTCTCCTTCACTCTTCTTTTTCATCTTTTAAATGTTCCTTTCTAAAACAGCCTACTGCTTGTATAGCTACATTCAGACGGTCTTCCAGTTTTGTGGACATCCACTTGAAACCCAGTCTTGGTACATTATTGTAAAACAAACATCAAGATTAGGAGTAGAAGTCAAACAATCAATTTATTCTGTTATTTGCTCGAGTCATACAGCATATAAATAACCAAGTTTGCACCAGATATTCTTGTTGATTATACAGTGGCGGGCCAGTAGAGGGCAGTTAGTGCTTGTCTGTCTAGAGACTGTGTTTGCCCATAGGGCTGCAATGACATCAGTACTCTAGGTTTGGGCTCTACAGGTTAGCCGTGCAGATACAGAGCAGAGCAAGTGTTTAAACTACAACTGTTAAGCTCAGTCAGTCCCCCTCAGGCATTGCTCATTAACACAACACTTGTTGCAAATCATTAAAAAGAAGAAGAAAAAGCTCTTCACTTAACCATGCTCGTGCATACATTATTACTCATTCAAATGAATCTCAGGGCTCCATTGAAGCCACAGTCAAGATTTTTATACAGACACCCTGTTCCTCCGAACGAGAGTGGTTACCTTTTTGCACTATATGTCCTCCGTGGTACAATGTCCTCATGGTTTCACCCTTAAAACACGGTGCAGTTAAGTGCAGAGCAACGGACAGCGGGATAATTGATTGTCTCGGGATCGGCATGCACCTGTCAATTATCTAAGGCTACCGTTCACACTGCAGGCTGAAACGACCCAATTCCGATTTTTTTTTGCCCCTATGCGACCTGTATCTGATCTTTTCATGACAGTCTGAACGACACCGATCCGATCTTTTCAAATGCGACCCAGGCCACTTGGGTATGTGGTCCTAAATCCAATACGTATCCGATCTTTTGAAATGCGACCACCGTCTGAACGGCCAGGTCACATTTATCCGACCCGTACGTCATTGATACGCTACAAACGTCATAATTCTGCGTTGAAGTAGGCGGGAATGAGAAGATAAACAACAACCATGGCGGACGATGCTGCTTAAATAACTTTAATATTGCTAAACGAGCTCCGCTGTTGACTACACTGTTGTTATGACATCCATGTTTAGCTACTTCCGCAAACCATGAGTGACGTTGTTGGCCGTTGAGTACTCTTCCGCGCATGCGGATCACTTCTGGGTCATTTCACGTTCACACAGGAGATCACAAAAGGTCGCATTTAATTGGAAATGTGAACGGCCTTGCAAAAAAATCAACAGGAACTAGCCCGGACTCTGGAAGGTCAACGGTAACGAACCCTGACTCTGGAAGGTCGACGGTGACTAACCCTAATGCTGGAGGGTCCATGAACACCTGACTCGACTCAGGAGGGTCAACCGGAACCTGACTCAACTCTGGAAAGTCAACGGGCACCTGACTCAACTCTGGAAGGTCAACCGGAACCTGACTCAACTCTGGAGGGTCAACTGGAATATGACTTGACTCTGGAAGGTCAACCGCAACCTGACTCAACTCTGGAGGGTCAACGGGAACCTGACTTAAATCTGGAGGGTCAACGTGAACATGACTCGACTCTGGAAGGTCAATCGGAACCTGACTCAACTCAGGAAAGCCCACTGTAACTACAATCCTCTGCAGTGGCTCTGGGCTGGTGGCCATCTTGTGCTCTGGTGTGGGGCTGGCTTCCATCTTGCCTCGTGGTGCCGGGTTGGCGGCCATGTTGCGCAGCGGCGCTGGGTTGGCGGCCATCTTGTGCAGCGGCACTGGACTGGCGTCCATCTTGCACAGTGGCGCTTCCTCTCCCCTCTCTGTCCACAATGGGGAAACAGCGGCTCCCATCCGAACCCTGGGTCAACGGGAGGCCACAGTGGAGATGTACAGGCGAGTACCCTCAAAGCCATTCTTCTCCCGCTTGATGGCTGGGGAGGAAATTGGAGCAGACATACCGCTGGATCTCTTAGGATGCAGTCCTTCTGTAACGATTCGTGCACCAGTGAAACACAGGGAGACGAGAGATCCAATCGCTGGTATGTTTATTGGGGATAATCCAAATTCGTTGTCAGACATGCCAGGGTCAAAACCAGAATGCAGTCCAAACAAAAACAAACAAACAAGAAAGGAATAGGAAAAGGGAATGGAACAGAACGGGAACTCAGTGTGAGGAATGGAGAATCTCGGGGAATGAGAAGACTGGAACATCGAAGGGTAAGGACTCCATACAAACAACAGGGAAAGACAGCTATTTAGCCTGCACCTGGTGCAATTAACTGGAGTGCAATTACTGTGAAGACAGGACCAGACTAGAGGAATTCTAGTGCCTATGGTGAAGTGCCTAAGGGGAAGTGAGCCAACTAGTGGACACCCAGGGAAACAGAGACTAGACAGCGTGACATTTGTGTTCATAACACAACCCTGGGCCATTCTGAAACTCAGGTTTCATTCACTGATGTTGTATGAACAGAACCCAGCAGAACAAACTTGACCAAAATCACATCCTCAGTGTCTTTTGTTCTTTCTCTGGGCTCACTGAGGATGAAGAGACCATAGCAGCATCTGGTCCTGATGAGAAAACAAGAGGAGATGCAGTGATGGATCATTTCACCCATGGCACTCCATCTTCTCCATCCTCAGTGCACACAGCAGTCTGCAGACATTTCAGATCCTATAAAGATGCACAAACACAAAACAAAAGCAGTCATTTTAACAGCAGTGTCATTTCATTTCTGTATTAGAAGTAACAGAATGATCTTACTTTATATTTTGGTTTCAGGTTTTTTCCACAAATGCCTCTGTCACCTGCTCAACCACAAAAGATCTGCACCAAATGTACAGCAATCAAGAATCAGAAAAGTGCTGTAATAACTGTTTATTAATAAACTACAACTTAAGATCTAAAAGATATTTTATAGATGACTGTAGTGTACTCACTGAGAGTCTTTGATGGCATCAGACTCTCTGATAAACACACGTGTGTCTCATCTGTCCCTGTAACATCCAGACAAGAGTCAGTCTCCTCTGTCATTTATCTGTGATATACTGTATTTACATGCTGAGCTAGGTGCTGATGTGTTCACTCACTTTATCCAACACAAGAGCTCCACAATTTATCAACAATACTAATGGTCAAATGAAATAGATAACTTATGTTTACTTAATGTAGATTTATTTACATTACTTACATTCATCTAAAGCAATGTAGACAGTGAAATCTACATAACACAAACAGCTCTCACTCAGATGTACGTTCATGTGATTTGCTCTTTTGCAATGCTATTAGAACATTTCTCTGTCTCATATTAAACAGACTTTTAATCGTCTTTAAGATGTATATGGTTCATGCAAATCCACTTTGGAGACATACATGTGCTTACTGGAGATCCGCTGTTCGCTTTACATAATAAAACATGTTTTGTTGTTGTTTTTTATTACAAATATACTGTAATGTTACTGGCTAGCGTCTGTACACCTTAAAGGTGCCATGTGCAAAAATTGAGGTAAAAATATCCAAAAAAATGACCTACACGCATCAAAAGAATGAGAAGAAATAAGGGCGATGATGTCATTAAAAAAATTTCAAGTTATAGTGCTGCAGAGATATCAACCTTAATTAGCATTAGCATTACTAGCCCCGGCCCGACAGGTGTCGTAATACCAGTTTCGGCCATGGGAGGCGGTATGCGGTCAACATCACCAGCCAACCTGCAATACACGAATAACTCGCACGGCTTGTGGGCGTACTTGAACCTGATGTCAATCGTGTGGAAAGTACAGCCCACTACTTCATTTCAGTTCAGGGAAGAGAACGGAAGGATTACTGAAGCCCTTGGCCAGAGACCACCACCCGCTACAGGGAAACAACTGCGCTCGGGATCACAAATCAAATCCGATAAGAAAAGGAGCTGAACCAGAGTAAACATCGGCACTGCTTTCAATCGCTGGAGACAACTGATGGACCTGAAAGAAATGAGGTTCGACACCGAACTTGCAACATTTCTTTTGGATTGGTAAGTTAGATGCTGTTAGTATTTCGCTAGAAGTTTGTTTCATATGTTTGTGTATTTTTTTTTTGGGGAAGTTATAACATAGAAATGTATCGAAGGCTTTTCGATAAACGTGCTAATGTTAGCGATGGCTAACCGTAGCTGCGTTTAATTAGCTAGCTATAACTTACCCATTTTTTTATATCATAACTAACCTGCTCTGTCGGTCTCAGTGTCCTCTTTGCTTCGTGGTTTTTCTGTACGTTAGAAAATTGATGTGTGGCGTGAAAGCGTGTGAAAAGAGTCAATTGCGTGTGTCTCACGGTGAATGCTTGAGAGTTGGCAGCTCTGGTTATGTTGGTTGGGGCTAGCTTGGTCAACATCAGCTGTCTGTCAAATTAATTTAATTCAAATAATGTGTATATACAACTCAAAATGTAATATGAACAAAACGAATATGAACATATTCACTGGTAAAGGTGAAGGGGAGTAGCTTGAAAGTTTCAAAATCACTTGACATCACCCAACGTTCCTCTGGAGGCAAAACGTCCTCTTAGGCTTCGGCTATGGCTGTAGGGTTGTTGTGAAGGTAGGGGCGGAGCATAGAGACTATGCCGTTTCTCGTTTGTTACTCTAGAGTTGACCAATTCACTTTATTGAGGCATACTACCCCCATCTGGTATGAAATGTGGAGTATGACTTGATTTTTTTTTTGCCAGACATGACAGATGGCACCTTTAACAAATCAACAGTTTACTCTACATGGGAACTGTGTTTTGTTTTATAATACTCACCTTTGTAAACTCCCACGTCGCTGCTCTCCTTCACGTTCGATGACGATTTATCCCTTCCGCGTGGCGTTCTGGGATTGAAAAGTATCCATCGATGAACCCTTCAGGATCTTCGCTGAAGCAGTAGGACATCCGGGGATTTCTCGCCTACTGTTTTATGGTTCAAGGTTTCGAACGTACTTCTTTCTTCACACTCTTTTCCCCTACTATATAGAGTAGGCATATTAGAACGCAAATTAAGTATACGTACAACTGAATCTCGCGAGAAAGACTGAACATAAATATAGGGGCCTGATAAAAATGCTAATCTTTAGACGCTTTAGGCATCTGAACTTTTCATAAAGCTATATACCTTTTTTTTTTTAATGACTAGTACTGTACCACAATTTTCGATGTTCTGCAGGCGAACGTACATTCTGTCTGGATTTGGTTTGCTCATTCATTACAGTGGGTCTGCATCCTCACAACCGCTTTCTGCCTGACATACTGTGCTACCCAAATTGAACACATTTATTAAGGCACGCAATCATAGTTATTTTCCACTTGACATGATGTGATACCCATATTTTAATATTAAAAGTAAGTCATCCTAACAAAAAAGCACAGTTATAGGCAAGCACGACAGTTAAAGTCACCCTAGTGATTTTCAGAGTAACAGGCGGCATGAATAAATATGCATGCTTGACATTTAATATTGACACTTTATATACTAAAACAATGGTACTTAAAGGCTTTATTGTTAATAGGCTATTTTAGTGTGTTTTGAGACATCTGAGTTTGACGAAGAGAGTTTTTTTTCCCAATACAGTGAAGACAATAAATTAGGCAATATGAAACCTCTCAAGCTTATTATCACGTAACGTGGCTGCAAAGAGAGAAGCAAGGAGAGGTTACGAGTCCCCCGTAGGACGCTAGTGTTTGATTATGACCTCACTTCCACCCCTCAGTGAGTAATGAACCTCTCCACTCATACTGACTCGTCTTAATGGAACATTACCCCTCTGCATTTAGTCTCACTTGGAACAGCACTCAGCTGCTTTTAATTACATAGGTGAACAAACCAGGCTTAATATAGAAGGAATTAACACGCCCCCCACCAAATTATTATATAAACCACTCAGAGAAGAACACTCGAGTTAGTGTGAATGACATTTGTGCCAGAGGAGACTGGATGGATTGAATACGTTTTTTTTTCTATTGCATCAGGTTGTCAGAATTCCTCATGAAAACCTGCAACACACTTAAGACGTGCGTAACATATTGAATGATATGAGTCCTGAAAATGTACTACAAATTTGTGCTTTAGCTTATAGTACTGAAAATGTATGGGTTATACAATGCGCTTGTTACTCTCACAAATTACAGACCGATGTGTGAGCCATATTAAGTACTCAAAAACAAGACTGACATCCGTATTCTGCTGCTGTGTGAACAAGGCCTTTAATGCAGAACTATGGCAAATGTGCAAAGCAATCGATCAGCACTGACAACCGACTACCACTGAGTGAAGACTGGTGGAGTCTCTGTGCGATATGTTTCACGGCCCCTCTCCTCCCACTCTCATTGTGTTCGTATCTCCGTGTCCTGTCCACAGGGAGCGCGCCGCTCAGCTCAAGTTCATACGGATGGTGCCTCATAAATTTCAGCAGCCCTTTCTCCTGTGGGGTGCCAAAAACACTGTACTTATCGAGCTGTTGGTTGAGATGGAGTTGAAGGCAGGAGGGGGTTTAACAACTGTCTCATTACCACGGTGAGCAAGCCGACACGTCTGCTTCATCATCCTGGGCCTCCTGTGAATCTGAGAGATACGGAGGCCAGGAATGACCTTGGCATGTTCAGGGGCCTGGTGCCCTTTCGTTCCGCAAAGCAATGAGAAAAAGGAATGGCACTTCCATCTTCTTCTGTGACACTACCGGATGCCTTAAGCCCTGTTTAATTATGATGGAGACCGGGCATGGGCGCTTTGAGCGTGACATCAGAGAAGATGAAATGAGTCATTCTAACCTTGCACTTGGTAGGGTCCCATGTAGTAAGAGTCTTTCAGGAACATTCTGGTCATGATTTGCTGGTTTATGGATTACTGCAGACCACTTAAAGTTTATTCACTGACTGCTGATACAGTATTGAAAAGCATTTGTGAAAATCACATGCTTTAAACAGACTGCAGCAAAAATTCAGGATTTTATGACTCTGCCAAAAACACATGAATGTTAACAAGCAACTGAGTTGGCATATCTTGTCTTGTTTTTGCTTTTTTCTGTACATTTATATATGCGCTGAAATGTCTTTAGAAATTATTTATATTAAATTTATATTGTAAAATAAAAAATAACAATAACTAGTTATATTTTACTATTACATAGATATCTTTGATCCAATAACCACTTGTCAGCACTGTTATTTTAGTATCAAACTTTTTAGAATTTTTTAGAAGTTTTAGAATTTCATTTTTTTTTCTAATTTGAGTTCAAATTTAAATCATTTTTATTTTGTACATAAAGTACTGTAATACTTTATTTTACTTCGATTATTTTATTTAAAGGAAGTTTTTTATGGTTTTAGTTTACCATAGTAACCCTGGTTCTCAGTAATAAAACTAAAACTATAGGCAGACAAATGCACAATGACAGTAGTTTTAGTTAAAGGAGTTAATAAAAATAAAACAAATAGTTCATAATTAAGTGATTATTATTTTAATTCATTTTCACATAAAAAATAATAAATAAAATCATGTAGAACTGAATACTGTTCCTAAATGGATTTGTAAACATTTATACATCTCTATCTTTCATATTCAATATGCAATTTGCTATACGTTCATATGTAAAATTCTTATATTAAATAAAAGGTGTGTTTCAGTTTCTAGTTTATGTGCTGGAGCCACACTTTATAAATGAATAGCTAAAATTACCAATGGGATCACTTTGCTTAAGCTGATGTGTGTGTGTGCGTGCGTACGTGCATATATTTAATGGCACATAAAAACAAAATGACGACAGTCTCTTCCTGTTTAAGTGAGCCATTCTTGACCAGAATAAGCTGAAGTGAACATTAGTGTTAACACACATGTGGTTCTTATAGCCTGGTCAAAAGGTGAGGTTTTGGAAATGACAGTGGCATATGATACATATGTTCCTGCCACTCTTTATTTGAAAAGCATGTCCAGCAGTGAGATAACAGGAGGTGGAATGAATGCCTGTTGGGGAATGTTGAATTGTTTGTAGGTGACAAAAAAGGTCAGGTGATTTAATCTATCTGCAACACTGTCACAGGATTCTGATCAATACGCTCTCATGCTAATGTCAGTGTGAGGAGACAATCCTCGCTACGAGTAGCAGGTGGATAACACAAGCCTGACTGGAATTAAAATGACTTTTGTGCTGTTGTCCGTTACCTTTGCAGGTCAAACTCAGTACAGAGCCTTTCTATAGAGGCAGTCAGACATCCTGCTGTCCACTTTAATGCATCTGATAGCCTGGCTTCTGCAGGAAAAGGGCACCTGTTCACCAGTATTGCCATTCTTCCAACGACCCTCACCACTGTGGAAAAGTTCAGTGTGCCTCTTACCTACAATTATGAAAGGTTTGAGAGATACAGAAACACACACTTAGTGAAGAATCAACAAGTTCAACCTTTATTGTAGAGTGAAGATAAAAGACATGAAATGAGAGTCGTCAATTGAACAATGATCTTAATCAAATTAATTACATGATATGCTGATCAGTCTATTCAATTTACTGCATGATGTCACTGGTTTTGCAAGGTGAGTGATGATTAAACATTTAACACATTATAATAATTCATTGTACTAATTTAACGAGTACAAAATAAAATGCATCAAAAATATGGCCCATGAGATGCAATCCGTAGTTTCAGATATGTGGACAGATGGATGGCTTTTTATTTATGCTCATTTTGTTTTCCTCAACATATGACCCACGAGGTTTAGTTATTGTCAGCGCTTGGCATGCGTAAACGTAGATGGGTCTGCTTGTATAAAATTCATATTTTAGAGTCTTGACTGTTTAAAATAGGGGAATTTGCTATCAAAGGCCAGATAGTTAAAGCGAGGACATTTTCATTGAACAGAGTTTTGGTATTTATGCATAGTCACTATCTTATTTTTAATTGAATGTAATTTAATTCAATTTATTTTAATATTAAATATTATTTTAATTAACTGTTGTTGTTGTTGTTGTTGTTGGTGTTGGTGGTGGTGGTGGTGTTTTTTTTTTTTTTACATACCAGTTTCTGTTCTACATGCTATATGCTGTGCACATGACAAAATGCACATTTTTGGATAAACTATTCCTTTAAAATCAGTTTAATTTCATCTGATTGCATAATTGTTTTATGGTTTCAGAACACTATAGTGTTCTGAAGCCATAAAAGTCTTTCTGCCACTATAGTCTTTCTGTGGTTGGATATTGGGAGAATGCCAGAGCCGTTACGCAGCTGTCTTTCTGAGAGAGGAGAGGAATCTATACTTCTGGCTGACATAAACACAACAGCACAGCAGTGCATTCAGGCCCGGGAGATCTGCTGATTTATATTCATAAAACTAATGAATATTTTCCAAGCCTGCTCAAGTTGCACATTACACTTCAGGAGCCACTGAACCAATTCTGGTTAGCCCCACATGAAATCTTTTTTTTTAATTTTCTTCACTGATTGCAAGGGGAAATGGATTTAAATATTGTAAACTGTGTTAAGCTGAGTTGAGAGTACTACAATCTAATTGGCAGCTAAAAGGCTTATTGGCAAATCACAAAGGCCGACAATACTAGCTCAGAAATCTGTTCACAGCAAATGGTCTCTTGTCAAATCTGCATGTTTGTTGTGGTGCAGGTTGCCTGGTCAGTTAAATTTAATATATATTGCTATCTTGAGATAACAAACTAGTCAGAACATTTGCTAATAACATGAAATCTGTACTTCAAGTTGCACACACCTATATGTTCATTTTCACACATTCAAATCTAAAGTGTTCATGGCAGAAGTGAGAAGCAATGTGCAGTTTATGTGCAGTTTTCATTCATTCATTTCGCATTGTCATTCATCCATATTCAGGTTGAGGAGGACACAATTTTAACTTTAAAAAGTTTCAAATGTCTTCAGAAGACTTGGAAGAACATGAACAAATTATATGGACTTATTTGATACTTTGTTTCATGAAACTATTATATTATGTGGATTCATTCACAGATGAAAACTTAATAAATTACAGAAAAATAAACAAAAATGGTAATTGCTATTTACAATTCAGATTTTTATTCTCACCATTCTAAATGTATATCTCATAATTCTGATTCAGAAAAATCTGGACTATGAGATATAAACCCATAATTCAGCAAAACATGTTTAAAAAAAATAATAATAATTTAACCCCTTGGTTAAAAAAGGCTTTTACAGTATATTAAAAATAAAATGGCTGCCATTGAAAACTTTTTTTTTCTCTTAATTACAAATTTATATTCCACAATTTAGTTTTCCTTCTCAATTGCAAGTTTATATCTCACAGTTCTGGATTTATATATCACAGTTCTGAGAAAAAAAATTAAATACATTTTTAATTGTGAGAAATAAATTCTGAATTGTGATTTTTTTTTATTTTTACATCCCACGGTGGAAAAAAAGCTTCCATTAAGCAGCATTATTTGCTTACTAACCTAATTAATTAAGATAAATATTTACTTATGAGCCATTTTGTTTTTAATGGTGTATCTTTTTATTATGATTGATGGCAAAAATATATAAAGATTATATATATTTTTTTTAAAAGCTAAAAAAAAATTCAAATAAATATGCTATGGCGATTTGACTCTTGGTATTTGTTCGGCACAGCCTAGTTTAGTTTTAAGTTGTAGTAGTAGAAAATATTATATTGGTGATATTTACATAAATCACTTTAATCAACCATACAGCGTTTGTGTTTTTCTTTTAGTACGTATGTGAGTATTTGTAGTTATAGTAACACTATATGACTTGCCCACCCTGGAGACATTGCCGTTCTGAACATATGCTTCACCAGGCATTGATTTAAAACTCAAAAAGTAGATGTCGTTCCATCAGATACACCAAGGACCCAGAACACCAGCTCCCCAGCCATGATCGGTTCCCTCAATCAGAAGCAGTGTTTTATGGACAGAGACAAAGACAAACAACTCATCCTCATGTTAGATGGTCCTAAAAAGCAGTCCTGGCAAAAACTTTTATGAGAGCAAACATCTTAATGCAGTCTCAAAACAGTGGCCCACGACAAGGACGACCATGACTGATCTCCAACTCAAAAGAATCCTTTCCAGTACCAGAAGCGTCACCTCTCTTTTCTCCAATTCATTTCTCATTTCAGACATATTTGTGCATGCTGCACTGCATCTTATCTACTGATAGAATATTGTCCAAATGCTGGGATCTTTATGGCTAACGCTCTTGTGCTTCTGCATTTTAACCCAATGCATCATTTCTTCAAATGGAGCTCTTGATTGATGGCCTGCGCCAGTCCAAACACCATCCCGTCTGTATTAATGCATCACCTGTTGCGCTCTGGTTTGCAGTTTCTGTTTGAAATTATTCTGTGATAATGAAGTGCAAATGCCCTTGGTTCTGGCATGAGATTGAACTGCCTCAATGTAACAACCTTTCTACAGGCAAATCATCTCCTTGGCTCCTCGTAGCAGAGTTAATAAATCTAGGTGCTATGAAGAGAAAAGATTGTCTTTTGCCACTGTTGATGGATGCAATTTCGCAGCAACTTATAAATCCTCAATTTAACAATTCAGTGTATTTGATAAACCAAGAAATATATGTGCTTTATAGATGATAGGAAACCGTATTCATCACCCCAGGAACAGATGCACACTACATCTGTTTAACACCACATGGGCTGCCTTAATTTCTCACATCAAACTTATGTAGCCTGTAATGGAAACTCAGTGACTTAAACAGTAAATTAAATGATCACATTCTGTTGCTTTGGGTTCAGTGCCAGGGGAATCCGAACGATGCTTCAAATGTTCATATTTTGTGCAAAAAGTAGTTTATAAAGATAAAGCTTCATATCATATGTGGTACAAGAAATAAACTTGGAAAATATGACATTTCAGATTTCCTTTCAACTCAATACAGAACAAATCTACTGCCTCACAGGCTGTGATGGAAATACAGACTTCATTAGAACAAAAGAATTGGATGATAACTTTCAAACTTGGCTCACTTAGATATGCGTACTGCGAATGTTAAATCATTGGCTCAGATCACACAGGCACAATTGATTTGAGGTTAAAAGTGCCATTACATTTTTGGAGATTAAACGTCTGTTCTCTCAGTTCTTTTACTGACAAGGTATGTGTCTTGCTGTAAGATAAAGTGGATGTGCATTTGTAAATTTCTTCCTTTTTTAATGGATATTATAGACGTTTCCTATATGAGGAAGTGTTATGAAGAGTCCCAATGGAAAAACGCAACAGCATACCTACATATCAGAATAGGCACATAGAAGCAGAATTTTAAATGGATTTAAATGAAAATAACACACCTATCTGGTAGCTGAAGGCATAATTTAATGCAAAATATTTATGAAATAATAAATGGTAATGATATGTTGCATTTTTTAAAACTTGTTCAAATTCTGCCAATGGGACAGTGACTTGACATTAATTCTTTTGTCCGGATCTATTAAATGATATACATACAATGACTTAAGCATGTTTTTAATTTTTTTTATAAATACCATCTTCATCTTTGTGAATTAATATTTCAGGTTATTTGAAAAAAAAAAATCTCAAAGTATAAACCTATAAATTACATTTTATATATTATTTCCTCACCCGTTCTCTGGGAGTTCAAAGTCTACACCTCTGCTGGAATGACAGGTTGCGTGATTGGTGTGTGTTTGAGGGAAAAGGTCACATAGCTTGACATCTATTCTTATTATCCAGCAGCGTAAATCGACTGTGGGACCAAATGTCAAGAAAACGTGGATTAGATCTAGCTAGTAAAGGGCTCTGTAAGAACTAGGTCTTCATTGAAGCTAAATCATAAAAGGCAGATTTGTTGTGCATCTCTTTGCTCAGAACCACAGATGTGTATCTCCTAACTACAATTATATGTCCATTTAGCCTAAATCTAGCTTTCAGTCTGTGGAGATTTGTCCTCACTTAGCAGAGCTACAGCCTTGCTGATTCATGGGCAGTTCTACAGGGATGCTGACACTCAAGCTATTGAACACCTGCACTGCTCACTGACTCGAGGTTTAGAAAATGCATTACATTTTAAATACATCATTAAGGGTGGTGGGATGAATGAGAAGCCTCATTATTATTGTCTGCTAAAACTTGCAGGGTCTGTATAGTTGTGTCATTTGCTGTTATTGACAATGATTGATCATTTCTGCAGCACAAGTGAGAGTAAGATTAGTATTTATTTGAGTCTAGTGCACACTATTTAACCATTTCAAGAGGTACAGTAATTGTACTGAGAACCACAGATGGGACAAGAAAGAGTGTCTTTGATCTCATGTTAATGTGCGAATTTGCTTTTTGGGCAGTCGAGTAACTGAAACAGCTCTCATTTTCTGCACCCCTCATCTGGTGTGTGTGTGTGTGTGTGTGTGTGTGTGAGAGAGAGAGAGAGAGAGAGAGAGAGCGAGCTTGCTGATGCTGACAACCTGTTTCCTGAAATTTCCAGAATTTCATATTACTGACACCCATGTGACTCATTTTGGTAAATTGTTATTCATCTGCATGATTCTGCTTTGGCTGAGTAAAATTTGAAAAACGTTTAGAAATCCATGTGGAGAGTATGGGTAGATGTGATTCATGAATTACTCATTGGCACCGAACAGAGATGTTTAATGCAAATGATCAGATCACGTTACGTACACCTGATGAGAAATATACGGGGGATGTTTGGCTCATACATAACATGATGGAGCAAGAAAGATAGTAGGCTTAGAGAACGGTGCTTTGACTGAGAAGGTTGCTGCCTGTAACCGATGACCAGTTAATGCAGGATTGAATGCATTAAAAAATAAATAAAAAAAATCTATATATCCGAAACAAATTATTTCAGTGACATTATGTTCCGTTAATAGTTATCAAACGTGCTACTGGAACACCGTACAGTTTTCCTGCAACATTCAGCGGCACTAGCTCCTACAACCCCACTGCAAACGAAATCGATTCCCGAACCAACGACTCATATGAGTCGATTCTTTGAAGTGAATGATTACCACAGTGCGACCTCCGATCGAGTGACTCTTGTGAGTCGGTTCTTTTTAAAGACTCGGAAACAGAGTGAAAACCTTTTCCCCGAACAAAAAAGTGACTCTTATGAGTCAGATATTTATTGAATAAAAAGACGTTTTAATCAATAGGAGCGGCCACTAGCTACATTACCTTAATAAACCGAGTCTTGTTATTTCAGTCATGTCCGACTCGAAATGGTCCAAACATGAGTTATGTTTATTATATTATTAAAATCGGTGTAGTTGAGTGGATATTTGCATGACAGCTAGCCTATTCTTTTTTGTTTAGTTTTATATATATATATATATATATATATATATATATATATATATATATATATATATATATATATATATATATATATATCTAAAAGAATTGTTGCATTTGACACCCCATTGTTTGTTCAGTAATTGTATAGCCTATAGTCTAAGTAGGTCTACAGGTTATTGGATTATGTCGCCTATAAACAAGTTTTAAAAAGAGTTAATTTTGATTTGTTTTGTTGAAATCTGAATTACATCAGTAGGCTATTTCTAACAGACTGCTGAGGGCAGTAAACGCAATTAAAAATCCCTTGATATTTCTACAGAATTCTTTCAAAGATTTCTTCCGCAAAAGTAGCCTAATAATATAAGGGCCGTTCATGGAATCGAGGTGACAGGAATTGGAATCAGAACCCAAATATTAATATTTTAATTTCCTAACCCTATATTTTGACAGTCTAACCTGCATTCCTGTCACTTGTAATCAAACCTTCAAAGCCAAAGATGCACCGAGTGGAGAGAGAGACGTTGTGTCTAGAGAAGAGTGTGAAGTGAGAGCTGAATCAGTGCGGTCCTGAAGAAGAGGAGACAACGGAGCTAGCGAGCTCTTATCAAGCGTTTAAAAGCGTTATTAAGAGCTATTCTGGAAAAAGGAAGAAGGAAAGTGAAGGAAAGAGAGCAAAAGAAGATCATTTGACTTAATATGACATGAGAGAGGATACCCGTTTCATTTATTTCTCACTGGGATGCGGATTTTTTTCCCTTCTTGACAGTGTTCGTTTACCCCGCATCACTCGTATCATGCGGATATCTACGGAGAAAAAATTAAGATGAAGTGGCCTTCGAAAGTAGTTTTTGACGGCGTTCCGCTCGCTAAGGTTTTATATTTTCTTTAATCGTGTTCAACAGCGTTGCACCGGGCACGAGGGAAAAGCGGGAATTGATAGGGCACGCGCGCAGTGCTTATAAAACAACAGCTGACCATTAAAGCTCACGTCAAGCCAAATAAAACTACCAGAAGAAATAACTCCATTGATTTTGTTGTACAGAAAAGCGGAGGCATAAAAAGCGAGCTTTAAAACAGGTAAGGAGAAATCGCATCATTGCTTCATGCACTTACGTTCTTTTCTGCATTAGTTTATTCAACATGTGATGGATTGGATTGCATGGGAAATAGCTAAAGATCGCGATACTTTAACGCTGTGTTTAGATTTACATCATTCTAATTCTGTGGACACGGCACGGGAATTATAGATGAGAGGCTAGCCTAGGCTACTGAAGCAGCATGCAGATCGGCTAAATACGCTGAACTTGAATATCATTATGTGCAATTTTGGACATTTAGTAGCCTTATGTCACTAATGAATTTTAAAGTAAATTAGCACATTCCCCCCATGTTCTGCATTAGTCAAAACAACACTTGGTAGTCAATGAACGCTGCATGATTTGCATAACAATAAGATCCCCCTTTGAAATAATCTAGCTATTATTTAAGTGGTGCTAGTTTATTAAAAATTGAGCACGAACGAGTGACTGACAAATTCTATTGTAGTCTACTGTTGCATTTGCATCCAAATTAATGGGGGGGGGGGGGGTGTATATAACTGTAATGCAAGAAACTTAATTGTTATGCTCTATAGTGGTTCCAAACAAGGCATTTAAAGTCAAATATAGAATCTTAATCTATTAAAGTGACCTCATGAAACCCGGATTATAACGGTTCTGGTTTATAGCCTATGTTTTATAGGTGAAACGCGTTATAACGCATTGGTTGTGCAACATGTGTGTATTAAACTTTGCAGCATCTGGTTAAACTCTTACACAGAATTACAAATATCACTGGATGATTTGAAAACCACCTTGGTGGTGCTGAAATAACTTAATGTATTTGAGAGGTTTGCCAGGTGGGTTTTGAGGGTTTTTGGCTCAAGATGAGGGTGGAATGGGTGTCATCTTTGCACCCCCTGGTGGATAATGGCAAGCGAGCGCTGTAAGAAAAAAGAAAAAAAAAAAAGAGTCGGGTTCTGTTTTAATGTCACAGTCATTATTTGCTTTCAATAAGTGAGCTTACGCAATGTTGACGTTTTGTAAAAAAAAAAAAAAAAAAAAAAAAAAAAAAAAAAAAAAAGGGGTCAAATTCTTATGTAAAGCCCTAATGTTCATGATTGCTAGAAGTCTTGTAAAGGGTGAACACTGAAATGTCAACACAACAATTATTTTGTAACTATAACGATATCCCCTCCTCCTAAATGCATCTATAACGTGAACGTCAAACTATTGATAGGAATTTTTTGTCTCAGTAACTAGAAATTTTTCTTCTAGCACATCATTCCTTCACTCACACGCTCGGGTGGACTCTCCGTCGGTTACATTGTTACGCCAATAGGTGGCGACAAGTGAGTGTCTTTTGTGTTTGAGCAAGTAATGGAGTCTTTCACTCAACCGATTCTGTAACAAACATCGAGTAACTCGAGTAACCGGTAACATTCTCACATTATTTTGTTAGCACAGACAGGTCTTTAATGAAATCCTTTACTCAAATTCAGCAGAACTTCATCATGTTCAGGGTCGGTATGAGGTCGAGATAAGTGACATTTTGGGGAATATATGTGGAATTCTGCAGACTTAATTTAAACATGGTGAAATATCTTAAACTTAATCTGAAAGGACAGAACGCAAAAATTTGACAACATATTTCATGAACACTAAAGGAAAAGAGGACTGACATGATTGATTTATTGATTAACAAGCAATTAAACTCTGTAGGAAACACATTCAATGTAATCCTGCTCATGAAGCACATCTAATGTATGTCTGTACATTGCCGTGTATTGCTGGTCTATGCACTCTTTGGTGAGTAACATGCTTTGAAATGGAAAAATTGACATGCTTGTTTATTTGGAAGGTTGGAATCTTGAAAATTGGATAAAAAGTACAATGCAGTGAAACACTATGAATAACAATTAGAAAAATATACGTTCATTGCAATATATGCATAATTATTTATACACATATTTATACACATTTATACACAAGTTGTTTGAGAGTTTAGGACAGTTAGCAGTGCATGGTGGTGGGTGGGCACCAAAGGATTTGCACTTTGCTGATTCCTTGATTAATGGAATTTTTTGTTGAATCATGGATCATGTATCATGTATTTTTATCTTTTTGACCAGGAATTTTTGAATTAATGATTTCAAATAATGCAGACTAACGGCTATATGATTAACAACCACATAGCTCACAGGTCTGTCTAAAGGTTTGTAAGTTATTGTTAAATCAGTTCCCCTGATTCTCACCTTGAGAAAATAAATGAGATTTATACTTTTGATTTCTCCCTTAACAAACCAAGCCCAAAATATATGAACTGTGAAGGTGGTATCATTATATCAAGATGGTCAAACATCCAAAATTGTATTAAAAAAGTATTGGTAGTATGCTGTAAATACTGTACAAAATGTGAAATGTTTAGTGTTCTGCTGTATTTCAATGGAACAAAGACATTCACTTTATCTCATTTATTATTTACTGCCATATTTATTTTAAATGTAATAAAGTCTGCTAAGTAAAGTCTGCTGCAGGCATAAGCATGCTTCAGTGGGTTTCCAGAAGGATTCTTTTATCGTCTTTTTTTGTGGAAATGCGTGTATATGTTTTGTTTGTTTGTTTGTTTATTTATTTTTTTACTGGCTGGTGAAATGAAAAAATCAGCACTGGAGTTTCTGCCTTATTTAATGCATAAAATATTTATTTTTAGATGTTTTCTTTTTGTCTGACTATATGAGTGGCATATTTTTGGGGCAGGACTACAAACCATGCCTGAACAATGGAAGCCCCCCTTGTTAAGGGAAACCTGTTTGGAAAGTTAATATCACTATTCTGTTTAGTGCAGCTAATGATGCCAACAGCTTTAAAGGTGCAGTGATGTTCTCCAGGCCGTTTTCTGGTGTTGGTGGTGGGTTTGCTGCAGTTCAGTGATATCACCAGCATGTAGCCTAATTATGACTCAGGGTGGCTAAGGCAAGTGTTTCTTGGACTGGTTCTGCTGATTTGCATTTGTTTTCACAGAAAGCTCTGTCCCAGTAGACAGAATGTGCCCAGCAACATAACAAACACGGTTAAAAGGGCACACAAAGACCCACACAAGTTTGGAGTCTGGGTGCCTGGCTGGCAGCACATATGTATATACACCTGACAGAAAACTGAGTAAGATACATGATCTCATTGGATGCCTGATCACTTATTGGATAGGTCATGGAGAAGCACAACTCTCTGTTGTAGTGAAGGTTAACCAACATGGTGTGACAATTTGTTAGTATCCGTGAGTTCGGTCTCCACAGAATTGAGACAAGGGCATCATTCAGCACTTTCTGTGTTGAGGGCCACTCACAGGACATTTGCCAATCTGTGCAACACCCATGAGGCCAGTCCTTCACAAACTCAACACTCAGCCCATTTTCCTAGCTAATGAAAACTCTTTTTGTACAATAATAATGACTGAAGTACAGTAATGGGGCTAACAAACATGTTTCTGTAATGTCTAGAATATTTTCACAATATGCACAGTGTTGTTTTTGGGTTATTAAATAATATTATAGTTTTTATTTTAAGTTGATACATGCCTAGTTAGTTTACCTACTCTCTTTCTCTCTCTCTCTCTCTAAATTAAATGTAATACATATTTAATATATTGTAATGTTATGATGGTTAAATTTACATCTTAACTGATTTCAAGGTTTTTTTGTATTGTTTATTTATTTATCAGCTGTAACACAATTATACTATAAACTTATCAGTATTGATTAAAACAGATCAATTTGTGCAATTTATTTACTTAATATTGACGATATACAAGTTGATATTTGGTATTTAGTTGACTTATTGTTTTATTTCCAATTTTAATATTTTTTTCAGTCAAAAAAAAACAAAAAAGAAAACCTAAAATGTAAATTATATAAAATGTAATATTTAACAAAATTAATATCCAGTTTTCATACTGTAAAGCTTAAGCACACACACACACACACACACACACACCATAATATATATATATTTTTTATTAATCACAATAATAGGATTATATCATCATCTTTTCAGTATTTGACATATTGGACATAATTTCAATAAATGTCTACTTTTCAAATGGAACTTTAGTTGAAACATTGATTTGAAAAGTAAAAAGAAGTCTTGAAATGGCAGTAATGAGAGAAAACCTTCCAAAACATGACATGTTAAAACCATGTGCTTTTCAAAGCTTCCAGCAGCTAAGGCCATTTCAGAATCCATATGTCAGTCAATGAGCAGAATATAATGTCAGAGAGCATGACTATCCATGTCTATTCTCTGTGTCTTGTATTGATTCTGTGGTCAGTAGTGTTTAAGTGAATTTTCCAGGCCTCTCCTTCAGATCAGCCCAACATAGTCAGTCAATCATAGTTAATAATTATTGGCACCAATCAGTTTAGCCAAGGTTAATGGCTGAACATTTCAGCTGCTATGCTATTTTCCTTTAGGCTTGCACAAAATATAATCCTTTTCAGCTTTTTTAGCTTTATTATTATTATTATTATTATGTAGCATGGCTTTTGCACATTATATAGCACAGAGTTGCCATCATTATCTCATGAAACATCAAAACAGTATGCTTGAGAGTTTGATTTGTGCTATTTGAATTTAGCAAGATGTTATTTAGAGACATTGGATTTCGATGTTTTGGCTGTCGAGCACTTTCTGAATGTCACCCTCCCTTCCGAAAATGCCTCTTTCATGTTGTCCTGGAAGTGTCAGTTGTCAGATGTGTCCCCACATTTCCTTTCAAGGCTATTCGAGGTCACATGAGCTGTTTCTTCTGCACGATTTTGAAGTGCCTTTTTTTGTGCACCACTTTTGTAGCACATCTCATCAAGTTCATACCTAGCAGTCGTTGCCATGACAGCAGCTACCACTTTGTGATGAGAGCGAATGACGTGCATATATCCTACGAGACATAGTTGAAGTTTAAGTAGACTTATATTTCAGAATGAACAAATATGCATCTGTCGACAGCGAAACAAAGTATTGTACATGAGCTAATGCTTTTGCTTGAATTAACCACTTCTGGGTTTACTTAAGGAGGACTCAGGGTGAACATAAAAGATTGTTGTGACTTAAAACATGTCACATCTTCCAATTGACTGATAAATTAAAGAAATGTGTTTTTAAATTGACCTCCTAAGGTCTTACAAGGCATAAAACAACCTAGAGGCTTGTCTTGTTTAATGCCTGAGGACTTTTTTCATCAATCTTGCATGGTAACATCTAAAATTCTGTCCTTTCTGATCTTGCCTTGCATTGAAACAGTGTTCATTTAAATGTTGTTAAGGCTGGAATTCACTACATAACTTTTGCCCAGATTTTTGCCCCAATTTATTCTGGACAAAACGATGCTAGTTGCCGAAAATCTTCAGATCTCAGTTGACAGATTTCATAGAAAATACAATGGTTTATGTTGGATTAAGACTAAGGCTGTGTTTGTAAAAATCCTCGGTCATTTAGTTTATGATTTACTGTTTTTCTCTAGCCAGCCTATTGTTTTAAAAATCCTTTCAGATGTTAAAAGTGTTGTAGTGCCTTTAGCATCTTTTCGTGACTTTTCTGAGTCATATTTCCCCGACATGGTCAGCAAAAAAAAAAAAACTGTACAAAAGATTATTTCCCTGTTTCTAATTTTGCTACAATTTTGTCAATTAATGTGTGAAATTGGCTTTAATTATTCCTTCTCCTGTTTCACTGATTTCTCCAGTTTACCAGACCTGAAAACATCAATTCCCCCTTACTACCCTTCACCGATGTGTCCCTGAGCCCTCAAAGCCTTGAAGATTACATTGATATACACATTAACATTTTTTTGGTAAGTCAATAGGGATTGAATTATTTATATTTTGATACCAGGCTAACAGGCAGCTAGTCCCAATGATCACTCACTTCATCAGTTCAACAGCACCTCTCTTCCTCTCCGCCACTCTCAAATCAATACATGAAGATATCTGTACACTTTTGAAAGATTCCACCTCTGCAAATAAACTTCCCAGCTCAGAGAGAGAAGTTCATTGGAGACAAATGGTGCCCATTTCGCAGGTAGGCCTTTGCAACCGCTGTGATTTGTTTTATTGCTAATGGGGGCTGAAGTGCCAGGGCCCCAGGCCATTTTCTTTTTGCAGTCTGAGCGAGTATACCCAGCATCTCTTAAAAGCTCTAAAGGAAAAAAAAACAGCAGAGTTCCTCTCATATTGTGCTTCCAGAAGACTATCTCTTTAACTCTCCTCATTACCATACACAGGCTCTACAGACAGAATCTCTAATGCCCACGGGGTGATTAACACACCACAAAGGTGACAGCTGAAGCGGTCTAATTGGCCGCCCAGGCAAAGCTCTTCACAAAGCAGGATGGAAGATACCTGGGTGATTGGCAGAGGCCATGGAGAAAAGGAGATCCCAAGCGGAAGGCTGGATTGTCCTGGCTCCTTTTTAATCATGTCATTCAGCATTGTTGATGAGAGATGTTCTGAGATTAGAGTTCAAGGAGGATGGCCTTGTGAGTGACTGTGGGATTTACTCAACATGTGGAAGGGATGAATGAATCAGTATTCAGTAGGGGTAGCAGAAGGTTACAGCAGAAGGTTTCAGCCCTATCCCTCTTCTCCATATTTAGGTATGCAGATTACATTCTTTAATATGCAGATCATATACTTTCTCTAGAGTAATGATTGTGCAGACTTGTGACTTTACTACAGCTTTTACCACTCCGCAGGTCTCTTGTAATTTATAGACATTCATGTTCAAAAGTCTGGGGTACACTTTTGCATTTAATTGATATAAAATACTTTATGCAGTTAAAAATAATAATTTAACTATTTTAATGTACTTTACAAATTTCAGTCTTCACAGGATCCTTCAGAAATCATTGTTATATGTTGATTTGGTGCTGAAGTGTGTTGTGTGTATAAATGTGTACTGTTTTAATATGTGTATAAATATTTTTTTCTAAATAGTATTATTGTCAAAAGTACTGATGTCGGAACCAGTTGGCACTGAAATTAAACAAATGATGCCATCATTTTCTGCCAGCATTTAGTATGCTGTTGAGCGCATTCTTTGACAGCTCTGATTGGCATTGTATCTACACTCTCAACAGATATGTCTGTGATTGGCTACAATGATCACTGCTTCATGCTCATTACCGAGCGCTTGCACATGTGAGCGTTTGAAAGCCATGTCTATCAGCAGATCCCTAATATATCTGCTCATAGACGTATCCACTGATAGATATGGCCTTCAAATGCTCCTGTGTGTATCTGTCTAAGCATTCGCTGAAGAGTATGAAGTGATGATCATTGTAGCCAATCACAGACACATCTGTTGAGAGTGTAAACACAATGGCCAATCAAAGCTGTTTAAGAATCCACTCAACAGCCTTCAAAATACTAGTTGGAAATGCTGGCATCAGCACATTTATACATTTCAGTGCTGACTGGTTCTGACATCAGTACTTTTTTTGTCAAGAAGCTACAAGTACAACAAAGACGACATCAATTATGTAAAAGATACAAAACGGTATTGAAGGATTCGGATACTGCATTGGGCACAGTTGATTCTAATAGGAGGAAGTGGAAATGACAAACTACTCAGACATTGGTTAGGAAAGGTTGTGCTTTAAAACAGTTATTATATCAGCCTTAAAATTTAATTTTAAACATTTACTTTACATTTTTTTATCTACACAACCTAAATGATGCCAACCAAAAATGAAATTTCATGTATTATTTTGCACTATAGTAAGCCCTAGAATGTGTATTAAATAGTAAATAGGGTCACTTTTCATTTCATGTTGAAAATGTACATATGGCAGAAATGTACGGAAAAATCGATTAAAGACAATCAAACAGACTATGAACACTTGTAATAGCAATTATTATATGTTGCAGTCAAATTTATAACAAAATTTGGTAGTTCTGTCTGTTGTTTCAGGGTTGGCATCATCTGAGGTTCTCTGGGGGGTTGGCATCATCTCTTCTCAGGTGTTCTGGATCCAGACTGAAGCTTGTGTAAATCCTAGTTACCACAGGATGTCAATCCCGTGGCAGAAACAGAGAAACAAATAGAGACATACTGTAATTAGCATAGCTGCTGTTTCAAACAAGCAAACTTGATTTGTTTAGCCCAAGCTAAAGAATAGTCATGTGTTTTTGTTTAGGTATAACTGCAGTACAAGATTATAAGAGGCCTTATTTGAATGCTTGACCAAAGAGATGTTTCTTAAACAGAGAAAGTTTGTCTGAACCCCAAACATTATCAGAAAGGCTATTTCAGAGATTGGGAGCCAAATGTGAAAAAGCTTCCTTCCTTTAGTGGACTTTGCTATCCTAGGTACTACCAAAAGTTCTTGACCTTGTTAGGACTCTAGGAGCTGCATTTTGGACTACCTGTTGCTTGTTTATTGAGGATGCATGACAACCACCTAGCAGTGCATTACATTAGTCCAGTCTAGAGGTCATGAATGCATGAACTAGCTTTTCTGCATCAGAGAGATGTAACGTGTTTCATAGCTTGGCAATGTTTCCAAGATGGAAGAATGCTGTTTTTGTAACATGGGAAATATGATTTTCAAAAGAAAGTTGCTCTCTAATATAACACCCAGATTTTTGACTGTATAGAGGATGTAACAGTACATCTGTCTAGTTGCAAATAGTAAAAAAAAAAAAAGTTGGTCATCCAATCTTTTACATTTTTAGCACTCTCTGCTAGCTTAGATTATATAGAAGTTTCATCTGGTCTTGTTGAGATATATTTTTGATTATCATCAGTATAACAGTGGAAACTAATCCCGTATTTTCTAATAATATTACGGGGCAACATGTATATTGAAAATAGCAGAGGACCTAGGACAGATCCTTGTGGCACTCCATACTTTACTGGTGGTAATTAAGATGACTCAGTTCAGTTAAATTAGCAATGAGATGCAGCCTTGGTCTGACGCAAGAAGCAAGTAATTTGTAATTTTAACAAGTGCAGTTTCTGTGCTATGATGGGGCCTGAAACCCGACTGAAATTCTAAATGATATCTAAAAATAAATACTTAAAAATATATATATAAAAAATACAAAACACAAAAGCATGTAACAAAATGTCTAAAACAAACAAAAATTTGAATCTGAAAATATAAAAATAAAAGGCAATACAGAATATTAATAAATACATTAAAAGCATATAAATGATACTAAAACAACACCAAGTTTAATGTTGAACACTGTAGCACTTTGAATTAACTGCTAATTATGCTTCATCTCTGCATTAGGTCGTCTAGATACAGAGCAGCAGTTTAGTTTGCCAAAACTACTCTTGTTATTTTTCAAATCTTAGATCCACAGATGTGTATTAAAAACCAACTCTGACTCATTCTTTGTCATGCATACATAATGGAAGGGGTTGGCGCAATATGGAAGTCAGACACTGAGGGAAAGGCAGCTCATTAGTCACCGCTTCCCTGAATGTTCAGTTGTGTTACCAGATGCTTTGCCTCATCGCAGATCTCATCTTTAATCAACTGGAGAACCAGAACGAAGCCTCTCTTTTAAACAGATTGTTTAGAGAAGAGTCACATTTAATGCCACTCACCCTGTCATCACTTGCTCGGTTGCTCATTTAACGGGACTACGATGCTCCAGTGTTCTTATCAGCTTAGCCCTGCAGTCCTGAAGCGACCGCGACACTGGGTCGACAACATTTGGCTTCATCCACTCAGTCCCAGCTGCACAATGACAGCTTAGATGGGTGTCCCCTCTTGGGATAATGACACATTTACCACTCAAGTGGATCAGGGTAAGTTAGGTACTTCACAGAATAGAGAGAAAAGCTCTGCAAAACATGCTTCCTCATCTCTGTTTGGTTCCCTCTGCATGCAACGTGGATTTCAGGTCAAGAGTAGTGAATGAAGTCTGGCTGTAAGAAGACCAGGGTGCACAGACTGGGGTAATTACCCTTTTCTAGTGAATGGCTCTCCACTCTGATATATAGCCCTCTGCGTGTTGTATACACATTATGGCCTTCAATCATTGCCATGTGGAGTCACTGCAGGAATCATCAGTCTAAACACTGTCTTCCAGCTTAAACCGTGAACCCGTATAATGCTTGGCTGAAACATATTCCTATGTTTGTTAAACCACCAAAAAGAAAAATTTAAGAAAATTGTCAAACTTATATCACTATACACTATTGAAAAGGTATTAAAAAGTGTTAATTTACCCTTCCAAAAATTAAGGTCTATAAAGATTTTCCAGAAAACAAGACTGGTCATTTTACTTAACAAAATAAATGTGTTTTGATTTAAAAATCTTAAAGAGCAGGTCAAGTGGTATTTTAAAGTGTCCTAATATTGTGTTAGAGTACTCTACAAGTTTAAAAGCTTGTAAGGTCAGAAAACATTGTAAATTTCTCAGAATATACACTTAATAATACAGTAATTTTCCAATGACTTGGAAATTATTCGTTCCAAGCAAGTTCGGAGCAAACCCTTCCCTTTCATAAGCCTACTCTGCGCTGATTGGTCAGCTGGCCAAGCCTGTTGTGATTGGCACAGAGAGGAGTCATTGAGCCAGTTAGCCAGCGCTACCATTGACCATTGGGTTTTATTTAAAGGTCCCGTATTGTACACTTTCCTGGAGTTTTATTTTAGGTTTTGATGTCCTTAAGAATATATATATTTGTGGTATAATTACCATAAACCATCTAATATTTTTACAGCTCCTCAGGAGGTCTGCTAAGAACAGGTCGATTTTAGCCTGTTGTTTTCTGAGTGACGCACGGCCAGGCCAACCACAGGTAACTAGGGTCAGCCAACGCCACAGCGCTAGCTGGAGGCAGCAAAACAAAGGGGAAACTGGAGGCGGCCCACTCAAACCAGTGCAGATTCAGCTAACCTTATGTAAGGAGCTTAAAATATCATCTTGTTGTGATGTTGGGTGCCAGAATCGACATAATACAGCGTCAAATTAGAAATTTGATCGTATATCTGCTGGCACTGCCAGACAAACAAATCGATGACAGCTATAAGTGGTTAAACGCGATAAAACAAGCGGACTGGACAGAAACGATCGTCAAGAATGCTTGTGTTGGCACCGCACACTTATTGAAAAGTTTCAATAAAGTATTGTCTTTTGTTGTTATGGACGAGACTGCAGATTTCTTGCCATAAGTTTCTTGCATCTCACGATGTCGATGCATGTGTAAAACATCAAACTAATGATTTATATATAATCATTTGTAATTGTATATACATTGTTGCGATTTATTGTGGCTGGAACAATAATGTAGCTGTAAAAATCGCCTGCTGAAATTGACGTGCTAGATAATCACGATTGTTTGTCTTTACTATACATGTTAGATGTGATCCACCTCATAGGAACGATCCTGTCATATCATCCATCCTTTGAGTGAGAGTGTAACGTTACAGGTCGGCTGATCCATTTTCGTGGTTAAAGTGAACCTTTTCGACATGTTTCAGTGCTGTTGTTGCTCAGTGCTCAGCAATGGCATGGACGTGATGTTGTCTGGGGGTTTGACAAAAAGAGAGGGGTGCTCAGGGTGGTGACTGACTTTTTACGGAAGTCACAACAGTTCGTGAAAAATCACAGCTATGAAGGCTGTGTGCATTTTACTGTGGACTGACTCTTTTGAAATGTATATGGTAGTTAAATAGCCCCTAGACCTCAGTTATCGTGAAAAAAGCCAGGAAATTTCAACTTTGACAATATGGGACCTTTAAATGTGAGCCAAGTTAAAAGAACCAGTTAAAAGAACCAAAGACTTAAACTACTTCAGTCTGTGTGCACTGAATTTAATACAAGAGTTTCAGAATTTGAGTTGAATAACTGAAATAAATGAACTTTTTCACAACATTCTAATTTATTGAGATGCGCCTGTACAAGCAAATCGTGCCCACAGATAAAGTTTAGCTGCTAAACTTTGAAAACTTAAAACAATAATGGTGGTTACGTTAGCCGAGTGCTAACGTGACTAACTGATGAAACAGTACAGGTTGTAAACCAAAATATGTCTACTGTAATGTTTGAAAGACAACAGACAAAAGACGCTGTTTTAACTTTTAATCAGAATGCCTATAAAGTCTGTGTGCTATACTACATTCTTTATTATTAAATGAAATAATTACAACCACGCCAGTCTACATTAATCAACATCTTCTTAGGGAATAGTGGGTTCAGAGTTAAATATCAGAACTACTTCAGTAAGACAGTAATATGGTGCTTTACCTGGAAACCTGAAGCTGCACTAGGTATAAGCCTACATAACATAGCACAAAAACCTGATATTTTGAGCACTCAGTTGAAAAGTATACATAACGTATCAATACTTACAGGTTGTGGTTCGGAGAGCTTGTTAGTCCAAATTAAGAAGATTAGAAGCCAACAAGGATAAAAGCCAAGATTAAAGAAGCAGTCCTTGATAAAATGACATGCACAAAACAAAAGGTTCTAATTGTATTTCTGTGGTATCCTTGAACACAGTGTCTTCTCAACATCATGGAAACACACTACTATCGGAAGTATTTGTGGGCAGGTCAAACTCTGTTTGTATTTTGCGGGCAGGGGGAGATTATAGGAATGTGTTACCCAGTAACGTATACCGGTAACAGGCAAAAGTTTCCAAAATATAACGTGGGGTTTCATAGCGATGCAAAAGAAGCACTAATTTGGGTCTCCAAATTAACCCCCCCCCCCCTTTTTTTTCTTAGTGTGAAGAACAATTTAATAATCTGAGGATCATCATGGAACCAGTGCCATTAAAAAGCCTCGTGGGAAGTCGTGGCCTAATGGTTAGAGAGTCAGACTTGCAATTGAAAGGTAGTGAGTTCGAGTCTTGGGCCAGCAGGAATTTGTAGGTGGGGGGAGTGCATGTACAGTTCTCTCTCCACCTTCAATACCTTGACTTAGGTGCCCTTGAGTGTCGTGTGCCCTTGAGCAAGGCACTGAACCCCCAACTGCTCCCTGGGTGCTGCAGCAAAAATGGCTGCCCACTGCTCTGGGTGTGTGTTCACAGTGTGTTTGTGTGCACTTTGCATGGGTTAAATACAGAGCATGAATTCTGAGTATGGGTCACCATACTTGGCTGAATGTCATGTCACTTTTTCACACTTGATTTTTAATAGTGTAGGACGACTTATGTGAGTGTTTTTGGAATACGGAATATGGAATACTGTTGACTTTGTTACTTACTGCATCACCCTGTACCTTGCAAAGGTTTAAAGGCACAAATAAGCCATGTAATTACTGTGTGGCGACCATAATATCTGCTAAGACATGCTGACCACTGAGGAAGGGGGCTAATCAGAAATCTTATTCAGCCATTTAATCAAATATGGTTGTGCCTTGAAGACACATTTACACATGATACGATGTGACAGACTAAAAACAGCTTTGAGATACTGGCTCTCATGAGCATTTCCAAAGTATTATTTATAAAGCAGTAGTTTCTGAATTTAGTGTTTTCTAAGGCGAGTGCCACTGTTACTTTTGCTCAGTGTTTGCTGTGTCCCATTCAGTTGTGCAATATACCTGAATAATAGCTTACATTTTCTGAATCCTGGGATCCATCTGTAACATCCTAACATCATTATTCAGATAATTAAAAAATAAATGATATTTAATAAGTTAAGTTCAGGATGTAGTTCAATATTTGGTTATGGAAGCACCGATATAAGATTCGGGGCATCAGGATTACCTTTGACATCATCAATTAATATAACAAATGGCAATAAATCTGTAATATCTGCCAACAAACATTAAGTTTCCAATATATATTGTGCATTGCTATTTTTTGGGTGAAGCTATGATGAAATGCAAACAGTGATAGATTTATCTGTATTGTGATGTACAGTGTAATGGATTATAGAAAAATTTAAAATAAAAGGCAGCTTGGTTCTGTCATTTGGTTTTTGATTGGATTTTAAGATGTTGACATTGCACTCAAAAATGTATGTGAGGTCTGTAATTTCACTGGAAGACTGAGTTATGATATTTTGATGATAAATTATGAGGAATAAACCAACAACAATAATAATAAAAAAGAAACTTATGAATGGACGAATTGTTCAAAATAAGATCATTCAAAGGCATAAAATATTTCTTACAGGCCTACTATAATTAAAATATGCATTCATGTTTTTTTTTTTATTTTGAACATCAACACAGTTACCTTAATCCCAATAGCTTCTGCAAAAATGTAATGTGAGAATTGTCCTTCTATCTATGCTTGCTATTACATACATTAATTTTGTGCATGATTTATGCCACATGCATTTAATGACTCTGGAATGAACAAGTAATTAACAGGGGAGAATACACGTAAGCGGCAGTCTCTGTGTAAGAACTGGCAATCTGTAATTGCCTTTAGTTTCAAGATGGCAGGATATGGCAGCTCCTAATGGCATTTCAGTTTCCTATATGCACTCCACTGGTATGTCTGTCAAATTAATGAATCGTCTAGACACATGCAAATTTATGTTTAATAATGGAGGAGGAATGCAGGTAGCACCTATCCTGATCAGTCCACTTCTCTACATCTACTCTTCTCTTCTTACCAGTCTGCTTTACAGGAGCTTGCTGGCATAAAGGCTTGATTGAGCTCATGCCTAAGCGAAATTTCCTCATTTTCCAAACACTAGTCTGAATAGGCCACTCACTGCCCGGTTATTTGTCACGAGAGCTCTATCTGTGTGCGCAGTGGGTTATTTCTGTGCTTTTTTGGACTGCAGACAGACAATAGTGTTTGTAAAGACAGCATAGGCTGTTATCATCGACAAACAGTGAGGGGTGAGATAAGTGGGATGCTTCAGGCCATTCTCTCTCTCTCTCTCTCTCTCCCTCCCTCTCTCTCTGTTTTACTCAGTACATTGTCTCTCTACAGTCCAAGTCCAACTCCTGCTCTGTTCCTCCAGTTTCTCTTCCTCAAGCCTCACAAAACCCTACCGAGCCAAGCTGGCAATTTTTATCTATTTATCTATCTGTCTGTCTGTCTATCTGTCGTTCTATCTATCATTCTATCTATAATTCATATTTATGTATCATTCTGTCATTCTGTTAATCGTTCTGTTGTTCTATACCTACTTATTATTAAACATAATTTCATTTATGATATTTTTTATGTGTGTTACTTATCTTATCGTTTGCTATATACCAGTAAAAAATCTTCCCACTATAAGAATTAGTCATCCCTCGAAAACAACTATAAAAGATAGTTAATGACCTACAGTATTTCGGTGGGACCATGCAGACTTGGCAGAAGGTGGACGTGAAACCGAGGAGGAGTTAATCACTAAATGAGAAGCTGCCTTTACAATCTGGAACTGGTTTGGTCAGGGCTGTACATTACGACAAAAAATCGGTCTGTGCAATGAATAAATGTACTACAGTATCACGTGTGTGATACAGTTTTTGCATGTGTATGAGCCTGTTTACAAACCTGTTGTCCAACATTAGATTTATTGACATACTTGTACTCCAAATTCACTTCATAACATCAGCCAAGTGTTTGAAATAACTTCTTTTTGTGACCGAGTGGTTTCATATCACATAAAATGAGCAGAACTCATACTATTATATAGTAATCTATTCAGTATGTTAAGTAGCACTGCATTATAAACATACTTTATTCTTATGAAAATACCCAAGATGGCTTAAAGAACACAGATAAACCATATATTGTCACAAATGTACAGTATGTTTTTTGTCTTCATGCTTGATGACTTTAAGCATTTCTATTTTCTGTTTTACTCCGCTACAGGCATAGCTGGATGTCTCTTTTACATTATAAACTTAAATACACAAAGCTTGGCTAAAAGTCAGAACTAGCCATTTTAGAATATTAGTTTTTTGTTTATTTTACATAAGTGTTTCATAAAAAGAAACTGTACTTGCACTGATGTCATATGCATCATTTATTTGTTGTGTAATATAAACAACTTTGTAATTTTTAGCCAAAATAACTACATCGTCATATTTAAACTACCATTATGGTGATATGCAATTACTCATATCCCAGCATTTTACTATGTGTAGCATTGGAAGGCAAGTCTTACTGAAGGGCATTGTGTTAAATCAAGATTGATTTATTCATTTGGGAGGAGCACTCAAGAATCAAGGCCAGGCTTTTTTTGGATTCTTGGCTGAACCCACATCGTTATCATTCTCGTGATGTCAGATTTACTGTTAAAATTTGGCCAGCGAGCCGTGAGTCAGAGCGGCACAGCTGACTGTGTGGTGGAAGGCGGGTGTGGGTGGCCGGTGCTACTGGCGACTTCATGTGCTAGCTCCATCATAATCGGGCCTGCAGGCATGAAGGAGAGATTGCAGTGGCTGCACACATCACACTCCGCTCATCTTGTGAGGTCAGGAGGACACACTTTTAGATCTTGCTTTCATCATCCCGGGAATGTCAACACAGGATGAAGAAAGCTAGCAATCTTTACCTTGCCCTGTAATAAATATATATAATATAGTAAATTAAAAATGACCTTGTCATTAGTCTCACATAGAATTCATGGCAGCTTTTACTTGCCAAGGCACGCCCATGAGGGCATTTGACTGACATGTCAAACAACCAATCACAGTTCGTTTCATTCATCATTACATTTCGAGGCGTGGAAATGTTACAAAATAACAGACCGGTGTGTAAAACTCTCGGACATATTTGAAAGATTCTGTTCCGTGAAGTTTAAATATTTCACATACTTTTGAAAATCCAGCGTTTTGTTGATCCTAATAAGCGCTCGTTGTCACACTTGTAAACACGGTGGCTTTCTTCTTTCGGGAGGGGTTCGGCGCCACAGTATCTTTGTTTCAGTGAAGAACGTTCAAAAATGCGACACACACGTCTTGCATAAATCCTGTAGAATTCAACCAATCCAATGATGACTTCGACACTCATGAAGTGTTTCTACTTTTGTGTACCATTTGATTTGTTACATAATGTCAGTTAATATGACAGATATCATATTAACAGTTTAAACAACATTGCATTTCTCTGCAGACTAAAATTATCACTGTCTAGTGGTTTTATCAAGTTTACAGAAAGCGGATTGTATAATGTGGGTTGTGTTGTTGTTTTTTGTAATTTAACATGCATCAAAAACTGAAATTAATTTGTGGTTGTTTTATTTGTTGGAGCTCATTGCCTGTCAAACTTTAATTGTGTTGCAGTATTTTTACTCTTGAGAAGATTGTTTTGGTTTGTTGAAAATGTTTTTAACTACTCTAAGTTTTCTACTTAAAATTTTAAATAGCTAAAGTATGATTTTCACCATGAAATAAAAATCCCCAAAGAAGCTGGCATTCCTTTACAAAACAAACATTACATATGTTTGTAACAGAGTTAATGGTCAGGGAGAATGAAGAGGATGGAGTTGGATTGACTGTTGCTGGTGATTTTTATTCTCATTCAACATAATAAACAAAACATTGTGCTACCAGCGCTCAATATAGCACCTTTACATAAGCAAGTTCTCACACCAGTTAGCAATTAGTCTCTCACTCTCTCCACCGCTCACTCCCGCGCTCTTTATGTGGTCTCTCCACACCAGTTACTGCAACAAGACACAGTTGCTTGTCATTTGCCGGCAGCCATATCACCCTGGAGCCCAAGACCGGTTTCCCACTGAAGCTAAGCAGGGCCTGGTCAGTACATGGATGGGAGACCTCCTGAGAAAAAACTAGGTTTCTGCTGGAAGAGGTGCTATTGAGGCCAGCAGGGGGTGCTCACCCTGTGGTCTGTGTGGGTCCTAGCGCCCCAGTGTAGTGATGGGGGCACTATACTGTCAACAAGCACCGTCTTTCGGATGAGACATTAAACCGAGGTCCTGACTTTCTGTGGTCATTAAAAATCCCAGTATGTCTTTCGAAAAGAGTAGAGGTGTGACCTTGGCATCCTGGCTAAATTCGCCCATTGGCCTCTGACCATCATGGCCTCCTAACATTTCCCATATCTACTGATTGGCTTCATCACTCTGTCTCCTCTCCACCAGTAAGCTGGTGTGTGGTGGGCGTTCTGGCACACTATGGTTGCCGTCGCATCATCCAGGTGGATGCTGCACACTGGTGGTGGATGAGGAGATATCCCCTGACTATGTAAAGCGCTTTGAGTGCCTAGAAAAGCGCTATATAAATGTAATGAATTATTTGCATTTGACCCACTTACTCACCGCTCATCTCCCAACTCTCTCTCCCGCTGCAGACCTCACTGAACCATGTTCCCCTTGCCACAATGTTTTTCAGTTTTAGAATCATAACAATTTATTTTAGCCTGATTAGTTTACAAAACAACTTAGCAACCACTTTGACAACCACCTTGAGGGTCTTTGCAGGTTCTGCATGGGCAAGCACTGCTTGGTTTCTTACATCAAATGCAAATATGGAGTTATTTTCAGCTTTTCATATACTAAGAGCATACATATTTGTTCCAGCATAACTTAGCTCCATATGTTCATGTTCAGGCATGTGAACAAACTTGGATTTAAAATTATTAAATGAATTGATAAAGTTGTCTGGCTCTTACAGTATCAGGATTGTAGGGCTTCATCAAGGTTGAGAATTAACATCTGTTGTTTACTGACCCGACGCACCAGAATAGGGTGAAGCCAGCCACAGAGGGCTTACAGGAAACAAAAACTCTCTGGTGTGATTCAGATTTGGTCCTGAATTAGGGATTTGTTTTATTTTGCTTCATTTGTTTATGTTTTTGCTTTTTCTGTTTGTGTTTTCTCAGATGGTTTGCATCATTGAACTTGCGATCCATTGGGCATCAGCACATGTCCAGGTTTTTGTCACTCCTAATGTTATTCTGATATTTCTTTTAAAAGCCAAGTGCCTTGTGAGTCCTGTGGGTTTAAGAAAGACATTTAATTTCCTGTAGCTTTGCTGGGATAATTTAGCACTGTGGAATGAATCACATCTGAAGTTAAATTTCTGGAACGCTCCTTTGAGATACATGCTGAGCTTTAGAGATGGCTGTAGCCAGTGGCGGACTGGCACCAAAAAGAGGCCCTGGCAATTTTAGCAGAGAGGCCACATTTGTCTTCTCAAGTCATCTGCAACCAACAAAGAAACATAACATTACACAAACAACACACTCCAATAATAGCTTAACCAAAGACATAAAAAATAAATGTTTTACCTTCATGTGGTTACAGTAGCAGGTTGCACAATAATTTGCTTTTCTCTGCCACTCTGTCAATAACATCATCTGTATCCAGTCTCATGAGGATCTCCTTCTCTGTTGCCATCAACATGAAGGCTTCCAAATTTTCCTCTCGCATTCTGCTCCTAAGACGACTCTTGATGAACTTCAGTTTCGAGAAGCTTCTTTCACATGCCACTTGTGTGCAGGACAGGGTCAACAAAAATTTGTAGGCCAACTGTATTTTGTGGTATGCATGTGAAAAAAAACTTCAGCTGCTGGAGGAGGAAGTAGCAACACACAGCACAGTTCCTGCAGGCTGTGCATCTTTTGATAACTAGATCAATTTCCTCCATGTCCTCCTGATTGTCTTCTTCCTCAGAGGTAAGAGACTGTGACTCTCTGGTTGTGTACTCACTGAGAGGGGACTTTTTAATAGTGTTCCAGTGGAGGGCCAGACTGCACAACTCAGACTGTAAATGTTCAACTGTTGCATCTTTATCAAATGGAATGAGGCATTTACTTATGTCCTCAAGTGCATTATGAGGGAGTCCATTTGAATTTATTTCTGGAAAATGAAGCGGATCAAGTAGTGATAAGTCAGCATAAAGTTTCCCGTGCTGCAGGAAGCGGCGGTGCATACATTCAGAGACTGTATCAAGAATGATGTTGTGAACATTGATCCTGTAAGCTGTCAGTGAGTCTTCAGTTGTGTTTTCTTCATCGGTAGACTCTCCTGGCATTGTTTTTCTTTTTTTCATCCGTTTTGATGGCAGTGAAGCCTGCATTTCCATCTCAGAATCCACATTTTGGAATCCTCCATTAGCCCATTTCACAAAATTGTCTGCTGCGTCTTTCACTGTGTCAAAGTCTCTGACAAAGTCTTTAAGTTTGTGGTGTGTTTCTGTCACCATGCGATGGGCAGTCAAGAGATCCATGGCATTGGTTTGGAGATACTTTGACAAAGGCGATGTGAGTGTGAAAACACGCAGGAACAACTGTGCAGTGAGAACTGTCTCATATTTGAGGAGTGACTCATAATAATAATTATAATTTATTATTATTTTATTCATATTTACATTTACATTTACATTATGCATGCAGACGCTTTTATCCAAAGCGACTATTGCATTGATTCAAGGTACACATTTTTACATTTTGTCAGTTCATATAGTACTTAGTCTGTTGATTTGCGACGGCCTATTGTTGCAAACACTCCGCTTTATTTATTTATTTAGCCTTTTTATATGGTTGTGCTGCCGGTTGCGGGCGGCCAATCCGCCAAAAGGCGGCCGCATCTCCGCTTTATTTATTTATTTAGCCTTTTTATATGTGCGCCACAAGTTGTTATGAGCGCCGGCGAGCGAGCCGCTGGTGGTGCTGCCGCTTGCAGCCATTGCACCAATAGGCGGCCGCTTCCTCGCTTTATTTAACCTATTTATTTGTTTGTGATGCGGCCACAACAAGTGATGAGACCAGGCGGCCGCAGTGGCATTTGCCCACATTGCCCAATGGCCAGTCCGTCACTGGCTGTAGCAATGGACATTAAAACACAGAGTAATGAAGGCTGAGTGCTCCGAGAAGAATGAATCTTCAATTCTCCTCCTCTCTCTCACACAGAAATCCTTTAGTTTCTCAAACTACAATTCGTGTGGGATGTCAAGAAAATTGAAGTATTAGCTATGGTCACAATAAGCCACTGGTATTTGTCTCTGGCTTATGCTTTAATATCTTGTTTTAAAAATAGGATAGTTTCTCAAGCTTTCCATTGTTGACATGGAAGACAACCATGCGTTTTGTACCAAACCAGCTTCTGTGGACAATGTGGATTATTGCGAGATCCTCAGAGATAAAACCTTCCCTTCTTGATCAAGGCATTGACAAAAACACATTATCCTTGGCAAACATTTTAGTGTTTATATATATATATATATATATATATATATATATATATATATATACAATATTTTTGTGTCTCATAGGTTGGTTTTTCATTGGATTTATCGCTTATCTCTGTTTTCTTAGTCCATTGTCTTGGATGTTACTTTCTTTCCATCAAAGAATCCTGAAAAGACATATCTCATGGTTTTCACAAAAATAATAAAAATAATTATTTCTAGAGCACTAAATCAGTATTTTAGAATGACTTCTGAAGGATCATGACTCTGATGACTGGAGTAATGGCTGCTGCTGAAAATTCAGCTTCATCGCAGGATAAATATAGAATGTTTAAGTGCAGGATGTGATATTACTAGGGTCCTTTCCTCAGGAGCTTACTCTTAGAAGCTGAAGGTGTAATCAAGTCTCCATTTGCTCTCCATTTAATCTTAGTGCATCTAGAAGCTGTTATTAAAAAGATGGGTTTTTTTTACATTCAAGAGGTTCCACTGAACAGATCAATATTTTATCAAAACAGCATCTAGTGGATGTGCAAAGGACTATCATACACTTTAATCTGACAGCATTTTGTTGTTGTCCTTGTTCTGTAAACAACAGATAGAATGGACCTGTAATTAAATATGTCTTAAAAAGGCTGCAAACTGGTCGCCTGAAGATGGGTCAGGACTCAAACATGGAAAAGAATTACAGTTGATTTGTTAATAAATAGTTTAGGCATGCTCATATTAACTCCTTAACTGATAAACAGCAGTAAGATTTTTGACCAATAAATACAATCAGTTAAATGGTCAAAAAAGTAATTTAAGTATTTGAGTAATTTTTCCAAATATTTTAAAACGTTTGGTGCATAAAATGGGCTATGGTACACATAAAATAAAGAAGCATTTTTGAGAGAGAGAGAGAGAGAGAGAGAGAGAGAAAACAAGTCACATATAAGTTGCATAATATTATTACTTACAGAAATAGGCCTACTCCAAATATTTGCAAACATTATAAACACTATAGGAGACATATTTATTTGATCTCCTGCTGATTTTGTAAGTATGCCCTCTTATAAAGAAATGAAGGGTCTGTAATTTTTATGGTTGGTTTATTTCAATGGATAAAGACAGAATATTGACCAAAAAATCCAGAAAAAAAACCCACATTATATAAAGGTCAGAAATTTATTTGCATTTCAGTGAGTGTATAAAAATATATAAAAGACACCTGTTCACACAATCTATTTCTTACATTCCAATCTCTCCTGCCACCATGGGCAAGACCAAAGAGCTATCAAAGGATGTCAGGGACCAGATTGTAGTTCTGCAGAAGCCTTGAATGCGCAAGACCATGAGCAAGAAGCTTGGTTAGAAGGAGACAACTGTTGGTGCGATTATTCGGAAATGGAAGAAATACAAAACAACCATCACTCGGCATCAGTCTGGAAAAAATCCCTCCTGAGATGTGTGCAAAACTGATGACCAACTACAAAAAACATCTTACCTCTGTGCTTGCCAACAAAGGTTTCTGCACCAAGTACTGAGTCATGTTTTGCTTGGGGATCAAATACTTATTTCACTTGCTGAAATGCAAATACATTTCTAATCTTTATATAATGTGTTTCTGGATTGTTTTGGTTTATATTCTGTCTCTATATGTTAAAATAAACCTACCATAAAAACCCTTTGTATTTCAGCAGGGGAATAAGTAAATATTTTGCCCACTGTATATTTTAGTTCCCCTCACACCACAACAAATCCTTTCATTTTAACTGTATTCAGTACAAAACAAGAATAAAAAATATAAGAAGCTATTTAAACGACAAGCCAAAATTAATTAATTTAAAGCGAAACTGACCTGTGGCATGAATCCAAATGTTTCCAAATTCACAAAGTATTTGAACAGCTGTCTATGTTATGTAAACCTGGTTTTGTTTTCTCTTCCGGGTCTGATGTGAGCGCGTTCACGGCGCTGTTGACGTATGACGCTGCTGACGTGCTTTCTGGCATGCCCAATAACAAAGATAACACGTCAGCAGCGTTGTACGTCAACAGTCACAGCAGTCGCGCTCACAACAGACCTGGAAGAGAAGACAATGCTAAATAAAGTCGTAATTTTTGTTATTTTTGGACCAAAATGTATTTTCAATGCTTCAACAAATTCTAACTGACCCTCTGATGTCACATGGACTACTTTGATTATGTTTTTCTTACCTTTCTGGACATGGACAGTATACTGTACACACAGCTTCAATGGAGGGACTAAGAGCTCTCGGACTAAATCTAAAATATCTTAAACTGTGTTCAGAAGATGAACGGAGGTCTTACGGGTTTGGAATGACATTTTTGTCATTTATGATATTTTAATATTTGGGTGAACTAACCCATTAATAATGATAATGAACAGGCTGTGTTGTCAAGTAAGCAATTATTTTTCCACTTTAATTGAATTGAATTCTAATTTAACATTATATTGTTGGTTAACAGTTAATAATCGTTTAACAAGCGTCAGTTGTCGGTTAGGAGAAATAACTGAAATTAGCATCCATAAGAATACTTAGTAACTCATAGTGAAATCTATTATGGAGTCTGATTCTGTTCTCAGAGTTCAAGAGGATGTTTGTTTTAGAGTGAAAAGTACTAAGGCAGAACTAATAATAAAAAATAAAAAAACAGCCGTGCTCTGACTTGAATTTGTGTGGCTTTTTGCCACTTTTATTAGGGTCAGTATCATTTATTTTTTCATTTCTCATTACATGCTGATTGACCTGAATACCCACAGATCCCAGCCTAATTTTTTGTTAGGTTTTGTGGGGTGATGAGCAGCCTCCCTGAAAACTCTCCCTCAGTGTTGAAATAAAGTGAAACAACCCATGCAATATAATGGCAAAGATTTTAACAGATTGTATTAGCAGTAAATTGGCTTCTTATATTAGATATCCCAGGAGAGTTTTCTGTTACCAAGAAGGCTGCTTAGTTTTTTGTCTTTTTATAAATTTGAATACCCCTTTTTTGTCCTCTAGCAGTGACAGACTAAGCGGTCTCGTTTTTAACTGTCCATTGTTATTTTTACAATTGTACTTCCACTCATTTTTTTTTCTCACAGTGCCCCTTGAATTGACTTCTCCCACAAGTACAATACACAAGGAGTTGTGAAGTGAAATGCAAGGTGTTTCACTGAGGTTGACCCTCTTACCCAAAACTGGGGGGTACATCAGTCAAACCTGAGTGCCATTTTTCTCCATTTGTCTGGCTAACCACTGCTGTGAAATGATGTTCTGGCATATGAAACGCACCATGATTTGAAGGGCCCCACGCTGGTGTGTTCCAGCCAGAACCTCATTATTCTCACTTTGGGGTCAGGTGTGCTTGATACTTCATGTTGGCTATTACAGGCAGTGATCCCTCCCAAGTGTCAAATCCTGTTGTGCCTGTTCACAACATCAGTCTGATCTGATTTGTCAATGGCAATGGTGCTGGACTCCCATAATCAAACTACGGCAGGATTATCCACACCATCCCCAACTCCAGGTGGGCTGTCACAGTAGCTTTATGGCACATCCTCCCTCCATGGCTTCCCACGCTGAACCGTGCCACTGTTTAAATGCAGAATGTCAGCGCTAATGCTGGACAGGCGCATTTCCCTGCTGGGTTTTGATGTCTGTGGCAGCGGGCTGTTGGAAGACAAGCTTTTTCTCAGTTGTGTTGTCCAATTCTCTGCAATTCCTCAGCAAGCCAGTCCTCTTTCCAGACATGGTGACATTTCCTCTGTGCGAGCTCATCTGCAGCCAGTCTGTCCCTTACTGTTGTTCATGTTTAATGTCAAATAAGAGCTTAATTGTGCCATCACGGCAAAATTGATAAAACCGGGTCATGTCTGGCTGTTCAAGCACAAGACTAATGAATGGCTGCAATTAGAGAAGACTTGGTGAGTCATGGTGGTCCATTCAGGCAGTTTAACATTAAGACATTAAGTCCACATAAAGGGCAATAAAAATACTAGATAAATTGAGAATTTAAGGCTTTTCTTTTTGTCATGTCTTGATTCCACTAGTGGCTGGTCTGTAGTAACCTTGCATTTTTGTGGCTGCATAATGTAGATGCAGTTGAGTGCACTTGTTAGTAAGGTCATAAAGGACTTTAACATTTTTGCAAGAGCCAGACATTTTATTTCCACTCTGTATCAGAGAGGCACCCCTCTGTCATGAATGTAAAAGTATATTTGCATTTCCTCAAAGATGCTAGCAAGGCAACCAAATAATTGCCTGTACACTAGTGAAAGCAGATGGAGATTTGTACTGTCAAGTTCCAAAAAGGAAAGGGAAAAAAAAGCATTCACGTCATCCATATAACTCATCAGTTTGTGTGAACACACCAATTTAACCCATTTTAACCCACTGTAAAAAAAAAAAAAAAAAAAAAAAAAAAAAAAACAGAACTTGATTCTCACTTGCATTTTTACTACTTGCCCTACCAACATTTTGATAATGCACAAAATGATAAATTTTTCTTTGCAATATATATACACATACATATATTGTGGCGGGAGGAGCACAAGACAGACACAGTGGGCGTGGCATCAGGCCTCGGAGAGGCTTTTATTAACAGAAAATCAAATATAACAGGGGATAAAGGTGGCCAAAGGGGAAGAGGGTCCAAAATAACCAGGGAATCTGGTGTCCTCGTCGTGCTGCGGGGTTCGTGTGGGCCGGGCAGTGTTCATGGAGGAAGGGTCCAGGTAAGGGTTGGAGTCCGGCGGCCGCACGCGCTCCCCTTTTCGGTCCGGGGCGCGAGGGGCGGCGGCTTCCTCAAGCGGCCGCATCACTCTCGTTGGCCGCGGTGCTGGCAGGGGATGGACGGCCCGGCATCCTGGCCCGACGGCAGTGTAAACGGGTGCGGTTCCCATTCGGATCGCTGGTCCGGCAGCTCACGTCTCTGGTGGCGCGGGAGTTCCTCAACACAACCTTCCTGGACCCACGAGGACACCAGTGTGCATGCACGGGGAAGAGACCGGTCTCCCGAGGAGAGGCGCGTTGGGCTTTTAAACAGCGGCGGTGATGAGGCTCCATTTCCTTCAGGTGTGCCCCATCACACGCTGCCAGCCCTGACTCGTCCAGCGCCCCTCCTCTCACACACCCACTCCAGTCGGGAGCCTGGTGAAGGGCGGCGATTTAGGACGGGGTGCCGGTGACAATCAGGGAGGAGGCAGCTAACTCGTCACAATATATATATATACATACATATAGGAATGACATAAATATACTTATATCTAGGATATATATATATATATATATATATATATATATATATATTTCCTAGATATAAGTATATTTTTCATTGAATGTTGTGGGCCCTATTTTAACGATCTAAACACAAAGTGTAAAGCGCACGGCGCAGGTGCACTTTTCGGAAAAACGGTTGGTGTGCCCGGGCGCATGGTCTAAACGGGTTGTCCCTATTCTCTTAATGAGTAAAGGGTGTTTTTTGGGTGTAACGTGCAATAAACCAATCAGAGTCTCATCTTCCATTCCCTTTAAGAGCCAGTTGCGCTCGTGGCATGACGGATTTGCTATTTACACGGCACTTCTCTGAGATGAAATGGAGCTGCTCGTGTGCGAGCAAATAGATAGCCAAATTCTGATACATGCGATAAGTATCCATTATAACATGTAGGCATATATATATTCGCCTACAAAAAATTATTATGCATTGCAAACCTTTAATTTGTAATAGCAGCGTGCACGTGCGTTGTGGACCTGCCTATACTAAAACGCTCTTCAAATAACAAAGAAAAAACATTGCGCTAGACTTTAGACCAGGTTTAAGTTGGTCTATGATGCAGTCTATTTTCAGCTCCTTAAAATAGCAATGCGCTTGAACACATCTCTTTTTAGACCAGCACACCCATGGGCGCAAAAATGAGCGCAAATTTATCATTTGCTAATTAACGACGCGGCGCTGGACTGAAACTAGCAGACACACTTCTTCTTCTTCTTCTGTATTTTTTATTGGCAGCTTGCAATCAATGTGCATTACCGCCATCTACAGGGCTGAGGTGTGATCGCATAGGGATGTCAAAAAAAAGAAAAGAAAAAAAAAAGAAAAAAAAGAAAAGGAAAGCTTCAGCTGGCGCTGCGTGTTCAGCTCCTCCAGCTTCCACTCTTATATCTCCTCAACCTTGAAATAATAATATAAATTAAATAGATAAATAAGCAGACACACTTGCGCTGCGCCTTGCGTCACATTGCGCCGGGTGTATGATAGGGCCCTGTATAATTTTTATAGCATTTTTTTATTTGTTTTTTTTTAAAGTATTTTATTGATTATTTTTGAAATGGCTATAATGTAACTACATAAATTCACAAACTTTGTAGGAAAACGACAGCATATGATGCAGAGCTTGAATAATTTGATTTTCATCACATTTCTTACTGATGCTTTCAAGAAGTCAATTTTAAATCAGCTGGCCCCAGTCCAGCAGGCCATCCTTATGGTAAAGACATTTGCCATCAAAGACGTCAGACATAGTGGCACATGTTTAGAGATGCCAATTTTTAATTGTGATTTGAGATTTGAGAGGACTGGCTTCAGAAGGTGCACACGTATTATGGGCTTTTTTCCTATTTGGAACTTGGCAGGAGTAAATGGAACAGTTTCCATTCTTGGGAGAACTATTAATTACAGTTTATTCATTTAAATTACTTGAAATTTTAGGCAAAAGGATGATTAGAAAAGTAATAAATTCAATGTCAGCACACTATGGCTCCTACATCCAATGATTCTATTAGTGCCAGTCAATGATAATCAAGAGGAAGTGTCTCAAGCTCTCTAATTATACACAGTAAAATTAATCCAGTCTCAAACTTCCTAATGATTCCCATTCCGGACCAATCCTCTGGGCTCCGTGCCGTCCCAATCTATGCTAATATTGATGCAGGAAAGGGGCTTGTGATTTCCAGGGATAAGCTTTAATGACTCTGACTAGTGTGTCTGGTTCTGGGCCAGTGGAGTGTTCACAGATTTCTCTCATCCCAGTCCAGTATGTGTTCTTTTAATCCCCTTTTATTTTACCCTTTTCAATGCAGGCTTGTCAGATCCCACAAGGACGTATGTGCATACAAATTGCCCAAGGTTTGCTAGAAGGTGCCCTAAAACACACCTGCACACACCCGGACTGCTGCTTGAGAAAATGAAGGAAAGCAGGATCGGAGCCAAGCCACGTATATGGTAACATAAGGTGATTTAAACGTTAATAATTAGGAAGCTTTAATTCATTACATGATGCTTCAGTCTCACCTCTGTTGGCAGTGGCTTTGTGTTGACCCAGGAAAGAAATCAAATGGAGTAATTAGCTACATGCTCTTCTTTTACTCTAATTAATAGATATATGGCACAAGTCCTTCACCATCTTGACCCTTCTGATGCCACAAACAGTTTCACTACTTTAATGTGCTTGTAAAAAGTGTCGTATTAAGAAATCACTGTAAACTGTGGGCTAATATTAAGTTCACATGGTACAAATCTTGTTTGTTTATGCTCAGAGACAAGGTTTTGCTCTCCTTAAGCATTCCCTTTGTGATTCACGACGGCCTTGTGCTCATATCGATTGAGAAAGGAGCACCTTGTGGCTAATGCAATGAACGTCAAATTTAAGAACTTACCGCAGAGACTCATCTTTTGTGTCCGTTCATGAGTCTCTAATGGGCAGTCAAGGAGGTAACTTGAGCCAGTGAATATTAACATTTGTTGGGATGATTTTCAAGCTGAAAATGAGCTTGATGTTAGCACATCTGCGGTGGATGTTCCTACCCTTCGCTGCTCGCACGCTCTAAACTTCCTATTGGATGTGGGTTTCACTTAAGTGCTGCATATCAATGGACATGCAGGATGCATTAAGAATTCAGAGGGCAGCTCTAGCATAAGTGCTTAACAGTAATTAGATGGTCCTTTCTCCGCATTGTACCATTCTCTAATGGAGGCTATCATTGCGCTCTCCTTCACTTGTGTCGTTCGAGTATTATGCTGTATTCAGGTTAAAAAACTTTGGGTCTGAAAACAGCAAGTGTGCAGCTGATTTGATTAGATTTTATGTGCAGACGGATGCTTAATAAAGAACAGTAAAGGAAGTACCAGGTAAACAGAAGCACTAAGATGTCCATCTGCAAATTGAAGGTTAACTGGTTGAGTGCTGTGATTTTTTTTTTTTTTTTTTGATTTTTTATTATTACCTACTGACAGGAAGGCATGAGCTTCAGATTCTTTGACTTTCTTTTTCATTTTTTTCTTTTGTTACTTGCAATTGTAAAACACATTCATAAGCACTCATTTGATACTCTGTGTGAAACAAAATATTCAGCTTAAGGTTATTTTTTGTCTCCTGGATATTTAGCAAATCAAACAAAACTTTTTTTCATGGATTCTTTTTGAATACATTTTAAATAAATTATTTTGTAATATTATAAATGCCTTTTCAATTTAATGCATCTATTAGCTACTCCGTTAAGAAAAAAAAATCTTACTGACCCCAAACTTTTAAACAGTAGTGGGAGAAAAACAATAATCATATTAAATAATATTAAATTAATACATTTGGTCATCCAACAATAGCACTCTCTTTTCTATTGCTGTTCTACTTGTTTTATTTTTATATAAAAAAACTGGAGCCTCTAACTAGGCCGAAACTGAAACTGAAAATGCTTTATATTATTTAATAAAATAAAATCATTTTTCAAAGTAATTTTGTAAGTCTTTTTAATTTAACTACATTTGAATGATACTGAATTTAAAAAATAAAGGCCAATAAAATAACCACACTTTTATTGAAAGTAACAAAAAAAAAATTAGACAGAAAATATATCAAATATCAATATATTATTTTTATTCAGTTCTATGCAACAGATTCAGATATAAAAATGTATATATAGAAATTTCCTGTCTGCGCGTTATTTGAGTGGACTTTGCTTTTTTTGGTGAGCATGAGTGGTACATGAGCGGACGTGTACTGCGTCGGACTATCTGGGGCTCGTCACAGCACTTGCATATTGTTGCACTTTTGTTGGTTTGATTGCTTCTAATTGCCCTCATTTGAAATTCGCTTTGGATAAAAGTGTCTGCTAAATTATTAAATGTAAATGAATGTTAATATAATATCAATATAATGATGTTTGAAGTTTTGTGGGCATGATAATGGTGATGAGATTGATGAGATGTATGGCTTCTGGCAAACCTTGACTTTTTCACCTGTTTAATAGCCTCAGCCCCAGATGGGGTACAGCCATCGCCCATGGGTCACCTACGGTGAGCGTGATTTCGCCGAGTACAACGTGTTCCTGGATCAACATCCTTGTTGATCCTGGAACAACATTCCAATCAACCAATCAGATTTGAGATATAACTTTTGAAGAAATATCTGTTTTAGGCTTAAAATAGGAATAAATTATGGGTAGAGTTAGGTTTAGGGGTAGGGATTGGGTTAAGTTTATATTTTTGGACAATAATGTTGATCCAGGATCAACAAAACATGTTGATCCAGGAACATGTCTTACTTGGCAAAATCATGGCAACCGGTCGCCTACAGCATGTTGCACACCAAACTTGATCTCGAAATCTTTGATCTGATTGTCTGACTTCCGGAGGGAATTATAGTCGTGCTTACAAAGTACTTGGTTGACACAGTGAATCCTCTTGAGAGTGAATTAATCACTGGATTTGACAAAGTCTTTCTTATTAGTGGCTTTAGATGGTTCTTTTTAGTCCCTTTAGTAGCATGTTTACAAGCTAAGTATCACTTTGCTATTTAGTCAAACAACTATTTGTACAGTATGAAGCCTTTTCAAATGAAATTAACTCTGTTTGCTCAAAATACAGATTTTCTTTCTTTCTGTTCCAAATATCCTGCAATAGCAAACTGTTTGATGTGGTGGGATGTAGAACATTCCAACAATTCAAATAAAAGTGCTGAAATATTGAATAAACATGAAAGATTTTTCCAAGTTTGAAGGATTTCTGAAAGCTGGGCCCTATTAACCTTCTCTTGCTCCCTATTAATCCTATGGAAATCCCTCTGTCAGAGTCTGCTGCTAATGTAAGCAGCCAAACAGAACAATAGACCCTTTTTTTTTATTCCTTTCCTTTTTTTTTGCAATGCTGGATCTGAGTGGGATTATAGTTCCTGAAAAGCCTGCCTTTATGCTTGTATCAAACTGCAACATTAGGGCTGAGTGTGAATGACGCTGAGTGTCAGGCAGTGAGATAGAAGGAGAGCAGAAGGGGTAATGGATGCTGGGAGACGGATGTGAACCACTACACTATGTGAGGGGCCTTGGAGTCTCAGTAGGCCGTGGATTTCCAGTCTATCTCCTGGAAAAGTGTCTGCATGCATCTGTGTGTGCAAGTAAGAGCTGGTCTGCCCTGGGGTGGTTTGCAGGAGCTTGACTCTGCCTCCCCTCTGTGCCAAACTGTCTCCCTTGCTGTCAATCATCCACAAGCAGCCTGTTGACTGATTAGCTGAGAACAGGTCTCTGTTCAGAGCTGGACCGTGACCTTACTCTGCATTTGTGAGCTTCTCTGCACATACAGTATTTTCCTTCTCACCTCTCAGATTTATCAAATACCGTGACTTTTTTTCCCCCTGGCTGGCTGCCTCAAAATGGATGCACTGCTCTAATACCTGGATCGGTATTGGCAGCCATACTGACCTTCTAAAATGGATCAAGTATTGGCCAGATGTGACAGGTCCAATTTAATACTGTGGGTTAGTCACGGTCATTACTGCCAAGCCCCAAATAGGATAAGAGAAACAGATTTGAGCCGAAGGTAATTTGGCATCAGCAACATCAGCTTGGAAAGATGCAAATCTGAACTCAAAATGAGAGCTGTTGTTACATTAGTTCACATTTGTTGTTCTTTCTATTTATCAGAAATGAATGGCTTAAAATAATTTATTTTTCCAGCACACACTCTTAACTTGTATATTTGCATTTTTTTTCTTAAGATAATATCTTATTTAGTAAGGATACCATTTAGGGATGCTCAAATTGATCGTTTAACCATTAACCGAAAGTTAGAATTTTGCTTGATAACACTCAGTTAAACTGTTTAAAATGTTTTAAAAGTATTTTTTTTTCCAATTATTATTTTTTTAAGTTTTCTGCATTAAAGAAGAATATTCTATAAGTATTTTATAAGTCATGGGGCATGTCGATGCACATGCAACCACATGTGCCTACAGACCTTTCTCCACCTGCTCCACTTTGATTTAACTGAAGTAATAAAGGCAATACAGTGGCAAAAGGCAATATTGGATAAATAGTTATCAGATGCAGAATCTGTGAATGAATGTTTTCAAATTCTGAATTGGTTATATCCAGGGGCGGCTGGCCAATAGAGGGCGCTAGGGCGCCGCCCCCCCATGAGCATATACCATAGACTGCAGTCAAATACATGTAAATACATAAATAAATCATATATAAAATTATCAATATTTGTGTGTTTGAGATAGTAAATGCAGCTAGTATATTTGAAAAATATTATAGAAATTCAAAATGTTTGTTTTTCTACACGTCCCGTCTAGATCTGTACACGTGATCAGCTCTGGGGCGCTGGAGAAAGCGCCCCAGAAAGGCGGGTCTTTGGAACAGTTTAGCCAATTGCTGATTTTAGATATAAATGTTTGACATAAACTGTAGCCAATCAGCGAGCTAAAATCTAGTCAGCTATGGGCGCTTCGCCTAGCGCCCCAAACTGCGCGCGGCCGCGAGGCGCGAGCAATGGGCGCGAGCCACTACTAAAGTATCGAGTTTATTATGTTTATTTACTGTACATTTTGTGGAACATTTGTTTGAAATCACTCAAAATTGTTGCAGGTAATAGTTGTATTTAATCAGCTAATTAATGACTAAGTATTTTGTTTGAGTTAAATTTCAAATGCAAATAGAAAGTTTGTGCAATATGTTTATTTTTGTGCAAAAATGCCTCAACCTTTTAATATTGGCATTAAATAATTACTTTTCACAGAGCACTGGTATCCTGGGTGGTTATTAATTATAATAGGATTTTTTTATTTATATAGCCTTTCCAACAAAGTCGCTTTACAATATAGGCCTAGGTTAAGGAATTGAACTAAATAAACCTCAACATCAAAGATAGACATACCAAGGGCAGATATAAATATACAGAGTTCAGTTACAAAAGTTAGGTTAAAGATTCAAGCAAGTAACATAAACATTAATAATAAGGTAAAATTTAAAGATTCTGAGCTAAAGAGTAATATTCAGACAAAAAAAAAAGGTTTTGAAGGAGAAAAGGGTGAATGCTTGACAGACGTCTTGAGCAAAAGCATTCCACAACCTGGGAGCCACAATGCTATAAGACCTGGTGTCCCATGGTTACCAAGGCCAAGCTATTTAAAATAACCGAATATGACAGCCCCACCTAACATAATTTTCACCAGCCGCCACTGGTTATATCCTTGAAAGCTCGTAAAGATCAATGATTTAATAATCATTAAAAAGCTGTCATTCATCTAAGTTCTTCCAATCTCACAAAGTTCCATTATATTCAATGAAGGTCTACACTACTGCAGAAATAATCTCTTATTTACATCGTGTGTACATTTTGTTTGTTCTAATGAGAGGATTCGTGAGCGTGCATAAATCAGAAACACTGAACGAAACTTCAGCTCTATGAGCAGTGAGTGGATTCTAATGTAAACACCTCTGACTGGCCATTGTGTTCATGAAGATTGTGAAAACATTAGCTGGACTTGCATTACCCACATAACCCCACATACCCACACAACTAAAACAAGCACTACTACTGGTCCACGGCACCATCCGTCTTTTATCCATTAGATTGTTTAGCCAGATTATGTGCTCTGTGAATGAAAACCCTTTCATAAGTGCTTTTGAGTGTGGAGATCCATGTAAAGCTCTCTCTGGATGGAGACGGGCTGAATCAAAGCACAGCAATAGCAAGTGTCTGCCAGCAGAAGTGGGCTGAGGCTCCTCACACACAAATTCTCACTGATTTGATTTGAGCTCTGTTTGTTTCTGTTTATTAAAGAGTCATAGGAGTGGATGCCAAAAGACTAACAAGAATCATTTCTGAAGCTTGGTGAAGCTGGCAGCGAGATTTCTCGGTGTGGATTAAAACAGTCCAATTCTATGCATGAAATTCTTCTTTGATTTTATTGTAGGGCACAAATCAACTGTCAGCTCAGTTTGATTTAATTAGGTTCATCACATCAACTTTTGAGTTTGAGCTGAGTAAAACAAATAAAACAAGGCATGTCTGTATTTAGATCATATTCTTAAAGTGACTGGCAGGTTTGATCCGGTTACCATAAAAAAAAAAAATCACAACGTATGATGTCATATCCGTGTCAGTGGACTGAATTACACTATCATCTATACTTGGTTAACTTGATGATACAAAAAAAAAACATTTGTTTAAATAACAGATAGAACATTTTAGTTGTGCATAAGCGATTTTTGGTAGGAACAGAGATTTCGGAAAAGATGTCAGGGTTTTTTTTATTTTTATTACTATTATTATATCTGAGCCACTAGGCATCATCTACCATTTAAGACTTTTAAAAGTACAAGCACACACTTTGAAAAGGAACCCATCAAGTAGAGTGACAACCGACATTGCCATTTTTTACTGTTCCTTCCGACTGCACTCCATAAATATCTGTCAGATCAAAATCCATGAATTTTTCCCTCCAAATAAATGATCCATTTGATTTGCTCGTGGCTTGCTATTTATTTTTGCACAGCCGAGTGAAGCATAAATCTAAATACAGAGTGTGTGGGGGGGGGCGTGGCTTCCTCCCTTAATCTCCATCTCCATGGTACCTGCATCCAGGCTTCCTCTGTGCATGTTCAAGTTAAGTCCTATTGATTTTCATTACAGATTGCAGTGTATGTGGATGTATGGTGTGCTGCCATGATGGAATATATTGATTTAGCTGAGAGAAAAGACGATGTGTCTAGGATAGTGAGTGCAATTAGTACTGCTTGCAAGCATTTTTATTAATATTGCACATACTTAAGATTAGACTAGACCACTCAGAACACCTTAGCAACCACCCACAGTACGCTAGCATCACAGCATTTTCAAACGCCAACACCACTCACATTTTCTCCAGAAAATGTAGTAATCGAGTTTGAATATTCTGCTTTTAATCCTGTTTTGTATGTGACATAATAGTTAATGGGGTTTGATGATGGGCAGGTGATTGCATGTGTGAGTGAGACAATGCTACAGGTGATTTAATTCTTCTGCTGAGCCTTGAAGATGATTGATTTATTTATTTGAAAATGGCACGGCATGACTGGGTCTGATAATAGTTCCCATGGTGAAAACCGCAGATAGGTCGTCCATTTCCCACTCATGCTACCTCGCACTCTTGGAGAGATTGCAGATCTGCTATCATTTAGCCCTCCCTTTTCAGAATGCGTGCCCTGCTGTGCTCATGGTCAGCTATTAGCCTAGCTCCTGGGAAGGAGAGAGAGACGACCATGTGTCTGATGTATTAGTATCTGAAAATAAACGTCCGCTCTTTCTACACAGTCTTGCAGACATTCATTTAGCTACAGGCTAAAGCAGCAATGCTAAATGTGTTTCTTGCTGTGCTGATATTGATGTCTGATCACTTGATGGCCTGGGATTCTTTTCTAAAAGGGTTTTTGCTTTGAGAATGTTATTAATTATACTGTTTTGCAACCAAAACCATTTGGAAATGGAGAATCTGGCCTCCTGAGGTCAGCCATTGTTTAAGATGTTTTTGATGAGGCTTTCTTAACCATTTAATTGTCACTACAATACATTTTTAAGCATTTAAAAAATAAATAAATAAATTCTGGTCAGTAGTGTGGAATATCCGTTTCTTGCACCTTTTTCATTTTGACCTTTTACTGAAATATTGACTTTAAATCTGACGAGATGTCCATTAGAGGTAAATCTTTAAAACACTTTAATGTGGGCTTAAAACATGAGTGACTTAATTAAATTATTTATTTGTTTTGTAAGGAAATACTCCTAATGCAGTTCAGATTCCTGCATATGAGCAGTGTAACAAATGTCTGTTCACAGTGGTTGTATTTAACAGAGTGCTGTTATAATTCTGGCACCAGAAAATCTCACATGATCAGTGGGAAGTGTGTGTACTGACTAAATCATCTATAGTAGTGTTTAACAATCCTGTGGTTCTGCATTGTCATTCTTAAAGCCATATTTAAACCAAGACGTACAGTTCACATCGGGGAACACTGGAATATTTGAAATTTTTATGCATTTTATTTATATTCGTGTTTAAACTTGGCAAGCACAAGTGAAGTGTCATAAAACAGAAACTAACAGAGCTCAAATCAAATATTTGTGTGTGAGGAGCCTCAGCCCACTTCTGCTGGCAGAAACTACGAAGTAATGTTATCTCTTGTAATATAAACAAGTGTAAATCTCAACTTCTTTATACAGTATGTTTCTAAAGGATTGAAGTCTGTCATACAGAGCGTAAGCTCATTGATCTATTCCAGTCCTTTTGCTGTTTTATGCTAGTCAATATTCCTGGTTGAAGGGTACCATAAATATTTAGTTTGTCTGCTTACATTTAAAATTATATCAAGTGTAAATGAGAACAAGCTGTAAGGTGTAGGCATGGCACATTTTGGATTTGGATTTCTCTTACTGTACATTATTCCAGGGGCATAGTTTATGGGGGGGGGATGGGGGGGGGAGGTAACCCCCCCAATATTCAAATCCATCAGTTACAACCCCCCCAATATTTCAACATGAAAATCACAGTAGATCAAATGAAAAATATAATATGAAAAAATAGAATTCATTTATTTTATAAAAATAATTTTGTTCCTAATCAAATATGAGTATGTCATAATAAATCAGACAAAAAATACTCCCCCTCCATTGAACCGATTGGTAACGCCCAACCAATGAGTCGCACTTTCACCAAAACAAGCAAGTGGTGTTTGAATGGGAGAGCACACGGTTAATGTTAACGCCAAAAATGAAGAAAGCGCTGCACAGCGGACTAGATTTAACTGCTGGTCAGAGAGGGATGCAAAAAAAAAAAAAAATGAAGCATGTACTGAGAATGATGTAACCCAGGTTACCAACAGCATTAACACGTGATAAAATGAGGTGAACATTTATTATATTAAGTATTTATTATTTATTATATTAAATGAACATTTATTGTCACTTATACGTTTTCACTTATAGTGGTACACTTAATTTCATGATAATCAAAATAGCCAAATATAATAATTTTTTTTGGAAGACTGACCAATGAGAATTGAGAATGTTGAAAAGCGCATTTTTTTTCAGTTTACGGATTTCGCACGCGGTTAGAGATTGCGCTCTCTCTAATTGGCAGCGCAGACGAGAGCAGGCGTGATTCGGATCCCTCCTGTTATGATTTGAGTGTTTGTTTGATATAATTAGAAAAATTGATTAAGATCGAAGTTATATGTATCCGGAGATGATGTGGCAGGAGGAGAGGTGAAGTTTGATGTGAAAGACTAAAGAAGTGATTGTCGTGTCGATTCATAATGTGTGACGCAGTTGCAGAGAAGCAGCTTTGCGCGCTCACATATCAAATAGTTGTTTCAGGAAACTCGGCAACGATCAGATAAAAAAAAAAAAAAAAAGATCTATAATTAGAATTTATTTTTACGAGAAGAGTTGAGCAAAGGAATGAGTTGTACAAGAGTTTTTAAGACCTAAAAGGATTATATGTTCAAGTTCATCGGGTCTTGGTCAGGTTTTTTTTCCTGTTTTCTTTTTTTTTTCTCTTTTATTTTTCCTGATCTTGTTTCTTCACCATCCTGTCGGAGTGCTTGTGAATCACTGAGTCGATGGTACATTGAAAGCGATGCCTTTTGGACTGGAGTTCCTGGATTCCTGGATTTCGTTCTGACTCGTGTTCGCGGAGGGAGTCGGGACTGGCGAGCCGCACGGACCTAACAGAGTTGTGATTGCATGAAACTGACAATTTCATTGCCGATGGATGGTAGGAAATTGAACTAACAGCACTTACATTTTTTTCACCGTTCAATTGGAAGGATTAAATTAAAGGGAATAGACCGAGAAACAAACAATACCATTGTCGTAACAAATTCACATTCACAAGGTTGTGAATAGAACTGGAGAGACTGTGAGACCAACTCATTTTGAAAACAGGTTAAATCCCTGTGAAGGGTATTTTAATGTGTTTTTTTTGGGGGGGTTTATTTGTTTTTTTTCCCTTCTTTTTGTATTAACTGTGTTGCTTGATCGAATGTGATTGCTTTTATTTTATTTTATTTTTCTATACTTTTTGTACATTAGAAGCAAGGTATCAAACGAGGAATTTAACTCTAATAGATTATATTCTAACTTTAGATTTTCAGCCATTTGGTGAATTCAGCATTACTGGTGGTGACTAAATTTCACTTAATTATTATAATTTTTTTTATTTTTTTCTTCTTTAAAGAAACAATCAAATTCGAGTGAAACCTAAAAGGGAACCAACAAAAGGTTAATGTATTAATTTACATAAACAGTGTTTAAAAGACGTGATTATACTTACCTTTTGAGTCATTTAGGGTATAGGGTAAAAAGAGGTTTATAAAGAATTAAATTTTTTTTTGTTTGAGAAGTACAAATTGTATTTTTTTTTTCTTTACTGTATTTTTTTTTTCTCTCTTATACATTCCAGTTATTCAGTTTATTTTACACAACACAAACATAATACAATCAGTTAAAAATTCTACCTTGTGTGAGTGACTCAATATTGTTGTGACATCCTTATTCTCTACAGGCGAATTTAGTCTTCTGATCTGACTGGTCCATACTCAGACATTGCGTCTGTACCAAATTGAGTGAAGGGTTACAAGGTTGGCGAGAGCCAGCCAGGAGAATTTGGAGTGTCATACAACAATAGTGATTTCTCAGTGTGTGAAAACGGTATACAGAGCAGTTACGAACTATGGATATTGTGAGACGAGAGAAAGTGAGTGTTCGTGATGCCGTTCTAGTGAGCGGTATAACTCTATCTGAATCCGATCAAGATCTTGAGTCATGGCTGATGCGTTATGGTAGCATAAAGCGAACTTTGCTCATTGATAGTCCATCCTCTGAATTTAATCAGCAAGCGCTAATAGAGTTCCAACATAGCTCCGCTATGGATGCTCTGCGACATTTGTTGCCGTTACGAAACGTCAGTACCTCTAATGCAGACACCTTCTTTAATGTCTGTGCCTTGAGCAGTGTTTACTCGCAGACGACTGGGGGTGATGTCACTAGTAATTATCTGGAGGAACTGCAAGACATAGCGAGACTTAGCGGAAAACCCTTGCAGGTCGTAATTCAAGAGGAGCTAAGGAAACTTAATGCTGCTAGTGCTTTCATTGAACCGTCACCCATGTCAAGTGATGAGAATGATTGTCCTATTGTGGCTGATTCTCAAACTCGTCGGTTATCATCTCAGTCACAAAGAGTAGTCGAAGAGACAATTGCACCTTCATTGTTGGATAGCGTGCCCTTGTCCAATAGTCAACGAAGCAAAGATCAAAACCTGACCAAGACTAACGAGGCAAATGCGGTGCCCTCGTGTACTGCTCTGCCCATAGATGAACTAAGCCCCCCTAGTGTACAACGAGTTGTAGTTGAACATATTGTGCGAGCTTCTGATAACGTATCAACTCAGTATGTTCCTGTGCGCCTGAGGTCATTTTCAGGGAAAGTTCCCCGACCAGCTAACGAACCTGACTTTGATACCTGGAGGGCGAGCGTTGATTTTTTGCTTGATGACCCATCCATTTCTGACCTCTCTCGCACCAGGAAAATACTGGACAGCCTTTTGCCACCAGCGACTGATGTCGTAAAGCATATTGGGCCGCAAGCATCTCCAGTGGTATATTTAAAGCTGTTAGAGTCTGTCTATGGGTCAGTTGAAGATGGCGACGAGTTATTTGCCAAATTTATGACACTGTTGCAAAACCAAGGAGAGAAACCCTCTAGCTACCTGCATCGGTTGCAAGTCATGCTGAGTGCGGCGGTGCGGAGGGAAGGCATTCCAGAAGCCGAGCGTGATCGCAGCTTATTAAAGCAGTTTTGTAGAGGGTGTTGGGATAACCGGTTGCTTGCTAATTTGCGTCTTGAAGAAAGAAAGCTTAACCCCCCTTCATTTGCTGAGTTAGTAGTGTCTGTTAGGGCTGAGGAGGACAAGCAAACTTCCAAAGAGGAGCGCATGCGAAGCCATTTGGGGATGAACAGACTCAGCTCACAACCTTTTAAGTCAAAAGCGACCGTGCATCAGTTATCCCCTAATGTCACTGAGTTAGGAGGTGAAGCATTTGCTCAGGTAAAAAGACCAATGTCGGGCATTCAAACGCAGTTAACTCAGAAAATTTCAGGTTCTAAGAAGGGGCAGGATGATTGCCGGGAAGCTGTAGAGTTCTCGAAATTAAGAGCAGAAGTAAAAGAGTTGAGAGCGCAAGTCCAGGCTATGGATTTAGCTGTGCCTAAAAAAACATTGTACGCTGACTCAAGTACTTCAGAACTTGCAGAGCTGAGGAAACAAGTGGCTGCATTAAAAGCTCAAATGGTTACAATGGAAGCACAGACAAATCGAACACCTAACCAGTTAGGGTCCCGTGGAAACATTGAAAAGGTGTGGCCTAGACAGGTTGAGTCGAATGAGAGTGGAATAGGATTGCCCCGACCTCGTCCAGGGTATTGTTTTCGCTGCGGCGAAGATGGGCACATGGTTGCCAACTGTGAAAATGACCCAGACCCTTCCAAAGTGGCCAGGAAACGGTGTTTGTTGAGAGAGAAGCAAGCCCAATGGGACTTGCAGAACCAAGTAAAATCGCAGCAGGTAAACTCCAGGCCGTTTCTGCAGTAGGGCATGCAGAGAACGGCACTAAGTTTCAATGCCCTAAAAAGAGCAGGAAATCCTTTGACACGTGTTCAAAAGGCAGAATGTCAGGAAGGTTGCCAAAAGGATTAGTTGGGACAAAGTGCACTGCCCAGTTGTGCATTGATGGAATACAGGTAAATTGTTTATTGGACACTGGGTCACAAGTGACCACGATTCCGTCCTCATTCCACAAGGCATATTTAGCCGATCATCCGGTGAAGCCGTTAGATGCCTTGTTGGTGGTAGAGGGGGCCAACGGGCAGTCTGTGCCCTATTTAGGGTATGTAGAACTAACTTTAACCTTTCCTAAAGAATTTTTGGGGTTAGAGGCCGAAATTGATACTCTAGCATTAGTGGTTCCTGACTTGGTGGGAGTGCAACAGATATTAGTGGGAACAAACTCTTTGGATACCTTGTATGATACTCATGCTCAAGGAGGAGATGTTGTGCTCAACCCAGCTTTCAATGGGTACCGAGCTGTGCTTAAGGTTCTGAGTGCCAGGCATAAGCAGAGATGTGCAGAGACCTTGGGGCATGTAACATTGGGTGGAGACAATGCTGAAATGGTGCCTGCGGGTGGTAGTGCAGTGTTTAATGGTGTTGTTTATCTGAATAGTTGCCTTTCAGAGAGCTTAGCAGTCATTGGGCCTTCCGAGTTGTCTAACTTACCAGGTGGGTTAGTAATTGCCAGTGGTTTGCACACCCTGCCCAGCAAACGTTCCGTTCATGTGCCTGTGTTGGTTAGAAATGAAACCCATGCCGACATTGTGATTCCTTCTAAAACAGTGTTAGCTGAAATGTATTCTGTTCAGCAAGTGATAGAGGCTCCCCAGAAAACTGATTACTTACAAGCCCAAGCAGAATCACCAGAAACGCAGATACACATTGATTTCGGTGACTCACCTTTGCCCGACAGAATGGAAGAGTCGAATCTCTGTCTTGCTGAGCGCGATGCCTGAAGTTTTCGCTTTGCATGATATGGATTATGGCCATACCGACAAGGTGAAACATCGCATTAGGCTCAGTGATGAGACCCCTTTCAAACACAGGCCCAGACCGATTCATCCTCATGATGTTAGTGCAGTCAGGAAACACTTACAGGAGTTGTTAGATGCTGGAGTGATTAGGGAGTCTGAATCTCCTTTCGCCTCTCCCATTGTAGTGGTAAGAAAAAAAGATAACTCTGTACGGCTCTGTATCGATTTCAGGAAGCTGAACGCGCAGACCATTAAGGACGCCTATGCCCTTCCAAATCTAGAAGAGGCGTTTTCTGTGCTTACGGGCTCCAAATGGTTCTCCGTTCTCGACCTGAAATCTGGATATTATCAAATTGAGATGGACGAGCAGGATAAGGAAAAGACGGCCTTTGTGTGTCCCTTGGAGTTCTGGGAGTTTAATCGGATGTCCCAGGGTATAACAAACGCCCCAAGTACTTTTCAGCGCCTCATGGAACGTTGCATGGGAAGCTTGAATCGGAGTGAGGTTCTGGTCTTCATCGATGACCTGATTGTATTCTCAGAGACCCTTGAGGAGCATGAACGCCGTCTACTACAAGTCCTTAACCGATTGAAAGAGTACGGCTTAAAACTTTCTCCCAACAAGTGCAAATTTTTTCAGACATCTGTACGGTATCTGGGTCATGTTGTGTCCCAACATGGTGTGAGTACTGACCCAAGTAAAATAGAAGCCGTAAAAACCTGGCCAAGACCACAAAATCTTAGAGAGTTGAAATCCTTTTTAGGATTTGCCGGGTATTACCGGAGATTCGTAAAACCACCCAGAAAAACCACCCAGAGTGAAAGGGAAGCCATTGGAAATGGTTTTGTGGCTAAAGGAATGGAATAAGTTTGAAATGAGAAACGGGTTGTTGTATCGGAAGCGTCTGGACCAAGAAAAAGTACAAAGACAACTAGCATTGCCGAAAGATCTCAGGGAAATGGTACTTACCTGTTTGCATGATGATATGGGCCACCTGGGCGTGGAAAGGACCCTTGATCTTCTTCGTTCCCGGTTTTATTGGCCCCGAATGGCCAATGCTGTAGAAAGGAAAATCAGAACTTGCGAGCGTTGTGTCAGAAGAAAGTCTCCTGTGCGGAGGGCTGCTCCATTGGTAAACATACCTACCAGCAGACCATTAGAGTTGGTCTGTATGGACTTCCTGTCAGTAGAACCCGACAGCAGCAACACTAAAGACATTCTGGTCATCACTGACCATTTTACGAAGTACGCGGTCGCCATTCCTACGCGAAACCAGAAAGCTCAGACAGTTGCTAAGTGCCTCTGGGACCATTTTTTGGTACATTATGGTTTCCCAGAGGCTACATAGCGACCAAGGGCCAGATTTTGAGTCCCATACCATCCGGGAATTGTGTAAGATCGCTGGCATTCGCAAAGTAAGAACGACGCCATACCATCCTAGGGGAAACCCTGTAGAGCGTTTTAATAGAACTTTGCTGCAGATGCTGGGTACTCTACAGAACAAACAGAAAGCTCACTGGAAAGAGTATGTCAAACCGCTAGTGCATGCGTACAATTGCACCAGAAACGATGTTACTGGCTACTCCCCCTATGAGCTCATGTTTGGAAGGCAGCCTCGTTTGCCGCTGGACATTGCTTTTGGCATCCTGAATGACGAATCTGGTCAAACCCACTCAACGTATGTTACCTCTTTAAAGAGTAGGCTAGAAGAAAGCTACAAATTGGCTTCCGAAAACAGCATGAAAGTAGCTGAACGGAATAAAAAGAGGTTTGACAGAAATGTAGTCGCTTCCAGTTTGGAAGTGGGAGATAGGGTTTTAGTTAGGAATGTCCGTTTGAGAGGCAAGCAGAAATTGGCAGACAAATGGGAATCTGATGTATACATTGTGTTAAAGAAAGCACAAGATGTTCCTGTGTATACTGTTTGTCCTGAAGGGAAGGAGGTTCCTGTCCGTACTCTGCACCGAGACCTGCTCTTACCTTGTGGGTTCTTACCTGGTGTTGAGGCAGACGAGACAATCTTACCCAAAGTGCGTCAAAGATGTCGAGCAAGGGTTCAGCTGGGTACAGAAAATGCTGGTGAGGCAGAAAATTCAAACGATGAGGAAAATTCTGAGATTGAGTCACCTGATTATTTTGTCCCCAGAGAATTAGTAGAAGTGGTTACACGTTACATCCCACCTGAGAGTTCTTCCTATCATTTGAGGAGTCCCCCAATCACAGACACAGTTAAAGCTGATGTAGCAAATACCAGCCAGACAAATGTTGATCCCTTAAAAGAAAAACAGTTTGAGGTTAGTGAGGTAAACGAACAAGTGTGTGAAGTGAATGAGAACTTACCTTTGAGTGATGGAGTGGAATCTGAAAATATGGGAGTTGATCCTGGAGAATATAGAGCAGACGACACTGTGTTAGTGTCTGGGGAGGAGGATTGTAGTAACTTTGAGTTAGTGAATGAGTCCCTGGAGGATGTAGTGCTGAATCCAGTTGAAGAACTGAGGGTTGTTCAGGATGAGAGTAATGGTCCTAGACCTGAGATTGTCTCTAAAGAAAGTATGTTAAGCGAAGGGGTGACTGAGAAAGAAGACCCACACTCTGATAGTTTTAGACGTTCCGCAAGGCAGACCCGACCACCAAAGAAATTTCACTACCCTCATTTAGGGAATCCTTTAATTTCAGTGGTTCAGTCCTTATTACAAGGACTTAGTACTGCTTTTGCTCAGTCCGAAGAAAATTCAGATTTGTTTTGGAATAAAGGTGACATGGTACCGGGTGACCCTCTGTCAGTATTGACAGCACAGCCATATGTATGCTCGAGGACGTGCATAAGATCAAAGGGGGAGGGTGTAACCCAGGTTACCAACAGCATTAACACGTGATAAAATGAGGTGAACATTTATTATATTAAGTATTTATTATTTATTATATTAAATGAACATTTATTGTCACTTATACGTTTTCACTTATAGTGGTACACTTAATTTCATGATAATCAAAATAGCCAAATATAATATTTTTTTTTTTTGGAAGACTGACCAATGAGAATTGAGAATGTTGAAAAGCGCATTTTTTTTCAGTTTCCGGATTTCGCACGCGGTTAGAGATTGCGCTCTCTCTAATTGGCAGCGCAGACGAAAGCAGGCGTGATTCGGATCCCTCCTGTTATGATTTGAGTATTTGTTTGATATAATTAGAAAAATTGATTAAGATCGAAGTTATATGTATCCGGAGATGTTGTGGCAGGAGGAGAGGTGAAGTTTGATGTGAAAGACTAAAAAAGTGATTGTCGTGTCGATTCATAATGTGTGACGCAGTTGCAGAGAAGCAGCTTTGCGCGCTCACATATCAAATAGTTGTTTCAGGAAACTCGGCAACGATCAGATAAAAAAAAAAAAAAAAAGATCTATAATTACAATTTATTTTTACGAGAAGAGTTGAGCAAAGGAATGAGTTGTACAAGAGTTTTTAAGACCTAAAAGGATTATATGTTCAAGTTCATCGGGTCTTGGTCAGGTTTTTTTTTCTGTTTTCTTTTTTTTTTTCTCTTTTATTTTTCCTGATCTTGTTTCTTCACCATCCTGTCGGAGTGCTTGTGAATCACTGAGTCGATGGTACATTGAAAGCGATGCCTTTTGGACTGGAGTTCCTGGATTTCGTTCTGACTCGTGTTCGCGGAGGGAGTCGGGACTGGCGAGCCGCACGGACCTAACAGAGTTGTGATTGCATGAAACTGACAATTTCATTGCCGATGGATGGTAGGAAATTGAACTAACAGCACTTACATTTTTTTCACCGTTCAATTGGAAGGATTAAATTAAAGGGAATAGACCGAGAAACAAACAATACCATTGTCGTAACAAATTCACATTCACAAGGTTGTGAATAGAACTGGAGAGACTGTGAGACCAACTCATTTTGAAAACAGGTTAAATCCCTGTGAAGGGTATTTTAATGTGTTTTTTTTGGGGGGGTTTATTTGTTTTTTTTCCCTTCTTTTTGTATTAACTGTGTTGCTTGATCGAATGTGATTGCTTTTATTTCATTTTATTTTTCTATACTTTTTGTACATTAGAAGCAAGGTATCAAACGAGGAATTTAACTCTAATAGATTATATTCTAACTTTAGATTTTCAGCCATTTGGTGAATTCATCATTACTGGTGGTGACTAAATTTCACTTAATTATTATAATTTTTTTATTTTTTTCTTCTTTAAAGAAACAATCAAATTCGAGTGAAACCTAAAAGGGAACCAACAAAAGGTTAATGTATTAATTTACATAAACAGTGTTTAAAAGACGTGATTATACTTACCTTTTGAGTCATTTAGGGTATAGGGTAAAAAGAGGTTTATAAAGAATTTAATTTTTTTTTGTTTGAGAAGTACAAATTGTATTTTTTTTTTCTTTACTGTATTTTTTTTTTCTCTCTTATACATTCCAGTTATTCAGTTTATTTTACACAACACAAACATAATACAATAAGTTAAAAATTCTACCTTGTGTGAGTGACTCATTATTGTTGTGACATCCTTATTCTCTACAGGCAAATTTAGTCTTCTGATCTGACTGGTCCATACTCAGACATTGCGTCTGTACCAAATTGAGTGAAGGGTTACAATGAGGTATGAGAATATTGTGTAATAGTACACACCACATATATTTTTATCTAGCTAATCCTTTGCAATGTATTTAGCTATAACTATCAGTATAACAAGTTACCAAAGCAGCTGTTTTGCTAGTATATTTTTCAATAGTGTCTGTAATTATCAACGACAAAAATATTCACATCGGTGTTTGTTTTCTTACTAAATTAATCTGACTTTTGAACGAATTGGATGAATTAACAATTTAAGTGGCTAACTCATTAAAACAGTGAAACACTGAAACACGGTTTCAATACTTAATTTCTTTCTTTTGATAATCTCTACTATGTTAGAATTTTATGAATGATGATTATACGCAAATTTCATAACGTTATAAGGTGTATAATCTCTTAACATGTTTTTATAACAGATTTGAGGTAAATATAGCTGCAGGTTAGAAAAGACAGCAGAGGGAGAGGAGGAGCAGGTGATCAGGTAAAGAAGATGCCATTCAATCAATAAAATAAAATAGGAAACCGTATAGAAAAACAGCAGCTTTTTAAAGTTAGGCTATACATTAATGCCTTTAATGTTTTAAAGATGTGTTTCCCTTGAAAAAAATTAAATGCATTAAGGTGGAATGTAAAAATCTTAAAATAAATGTCTAAATGTTGTCTCTTTCATATTTGTATATGTTGAATTTGTAATCAGTTAAAGCATGTTGCCAGATAGATAGATAGATAGATAGATAGATAGATAGATAGAAATAAATTATCCAATAACAATACACATAAACACATAAATGTTTTTTTTTTTTGAAAAAAATAACGGGCAGCATACAACGTTCAACCCCCCCAATGTTCAAACCAAATCTACGCCCTTGCATTATTCACATAAAGTATTTAAATGTATGATGATTTAATTGTAAGTACAGTACTGTTCAATTAGACTGAGGTTGATGCCTTTATTTGATCAAAATATTGTAAAACAGTATTGTGAAATCTTCTAGTCTTCTGTTTCATTGTCACATGACCCTTCAGAAATAATTTTAATATGCTGTTTTGGAGCAAAAGAAACCTTTTTTATAATGCTCTGTTGTGTTCAGGATTATTTTATGAATAGAAATTTAAAGAGCTGTATATATATAATATAAATATTTTGTTACATTATAATTATCTTTACTGTCACTTTTTGTAAACCTAATGCATAATTGCTGAATACAAATATTAATTTAATAAAACAAATTATATATAGCCTGTATTACATTCAAATACAATATTTACAAAGAAAAAATAAATTAATGGACTTCCTCAACTCTGTCATTTTTTATTTCCTGTAGGGCCTTTCAAGTTTTTTTCTCTTTATAAAGTCCATGTCTCTAAGAAATACTGCAGATATCCATTAGCTACCTAACAAACATTTATGTTGTGATGGTGCTTTTTATCTTCTGCTCTCCTTTCAGTGTGATGAAAAACAAGACCGCTTCCTTCTTGATGACACTGAGGGTGGGAATTTGATTATCACAGATCAGAAAATGAGCAGTTCAGAGCTGGGCATGATTCACAGTGTTTTTACACCTACTATGTTACCAAACCGAGGTCTAGAACCTCTTGCCATGAAAGCATTGCTAATGACAGTGCCATCACTGCTTATTCCACACATCTCTCATTTGTTAGCGATCAACAAAGACAAAACAGTGACGCGGGATGTTCAAAGGTGTCCTGTAAAACCAGCAACACCTGAAGCAGGCTGGCAGAGATTCAGTCGCCTCTCGCCTTCGCCGCAGATGAGTCATTCCAAATGTCTCGCTCATGAATCAGTTGGGCTTCATTAGGGCTGATTGGAGGTGCTCTTACACCATTCATGTCCTGGCCTGCTCACCTGCTATCACATGTTGAGTGAACTTATCCTGACCAGGTGGACCGTTTCCATGGATACCATCCCTTGGACCAGTTAACACTGCTGCAATTACTCATGTGACTGATGCTAGACCATTTAGTCTGGTTTTGCATTCATCCAGAAATGAGTGGAATAGATCTGCTTGAAGAAAGGTGCATGTCGAGACAGACGTGATAGACCATCGTTATGCAGGTCAGACTGTCTCGCCAGGGACGAAACTCTCTGGTTGCATGCTGTGAAATATGACAGGCTGTTAATTGGACGTGGTAGTGAGGCTACAGTGACACAAAGGAGATATAGATCAGCACATTGTGCTGTGGTATAACTTAGTCATCAACAGCCTCCCCTGCTCCCATTTGTACGGTAATTTTGTTCAAATCATTTTTCAGCTAGTGAATTCTTATATATATATATATATATATATATATATATATATATATATATATATATATATATATATATATATATAAAATTTTTTACACACATACAGTAGACATATTTTTTTGTTTCTGCATTAATTTGATTGTTCATTTGTGCATTTATTTATTTGTGTGCATTTAAGAAATGATCTATTTTTGGCCATATGAAGTGCTCGCATATTGTTATGCATTATAAGTAAAATTTAATCTACAGTAAGCTGTTCATTACTGCAAAATAAACCCAGACATGGTGATCAAGACTTCTGTATTCTAGCCACAGGTGTCGCATAATCCAGAATAGGTTTGTTTTTGCAATAATGAGCAGCTAAATGTATATTATCCTGCTTATTTCATGCCACTTATCAAATAAATAAATAAATGTAGATATGAAATCTGAGTATTATGTGAGAAGAAGGAGTGATATGATGAGACCGGAAACTAGCATAGCTAAATTATTCGCCAAGGCAACAGTCAGTTATGCAATTTATTGGCCTTTATGCTTTAACAATCAAGTATTGGTCAACTATTTATTATAGTATTTTTCTCAGTGAATCTTATTAAGTAGCTGCTTCACACTGCTATTAAATTTAAGCAAATATTCAAAATATGAACTCCGTTGCTTAGTCACACAGAGCCAGTGCTGTGCCACTCCACTCGATTAATTTCCTGCTCTTGAATTAGAGCACTTTAAGAATGGGGGAAAAATACGTAAATGTTTTTTTTTTTTTTGGTGAATGTAATTGAGCCTTCCATTTTACTCATTAGTTTTCTTTAATAGTTCCTCTGTTATGATAATTACTTCGGTGCTCATTAAATTGCATTCATTCCCTCAGTATAACAAGATAGAGTGGAGGCATCTGACAGGCAACATGGAAGAAACAGGGAACATCTGAAGCCCAAATAAACGTGAATAAATGACAAACTACAGCAACGTGATGTTGAGGGCCTTTGTGTGCTTTGTGCAAGATGTTTGGAGAGCTTTTTTGAAAATCAGTCACACCATTGGCATGATTCACCAACGGTCCATCTTGCTCACAAAGTCTTCGCAAACTGCCTGCATGTGCCGTAAGCACTGGAGGTGAGTAATGGTGACATCAAAGTCAAAGTCAAAGTCACCTTTATTTATATAGCGCTTTAAACAAAATACATTGCGTCAAAGCAACTGAACAACATTCATTAGGAAAACAGTGTCAATAATGAAAAAATGATAGTTAAAGGCAGTTCATCATTGAATTCAGTTATGTCATCTCTGTTCAATTAAATAGTGTCTGTGCATTTATTTGCAATCAAGTCAACGATATCGCTGTAGATGAAGTGTCCCCAACTAAGCAAGCCAGAGGCGACAGCGGCAAGGAACCGAAACTCCATCGGTGACAGAATGGAGAAAAAAACCTTGGGAGAAACCAGGCTCAGTTGGGGGGCCAGTTCTCCTCTGACCAGACGAAACCAGTAGTTCAATTCCAGGCTGCAGCAAAGTCAGATTGTGCAGAAGAATCATCTGTTTCCTGTGGTCTTGTCCTGGTGCTCCTTTGAGACAAGGTCTTTACAGGGGATCTGTATCTGGGGCTCTAGTTGTCCTGGTCTCCGCTGTCTTTAAGGGATGTAGAGGTCCTTTCTAGGTGCTGATCCAGCAACTGGTCTGGATACGTACTGGATCCGGGTGACTGCAGTGACCCTCTGATCTGGACACAGACTGGATCTGGTGGCCACGGTGACCTCGGAACAAGAGAGAAACAGACAAATATTAGCGTAGATGCCATTCTTCTAATGATGTAGCAAGTACATAGGGTGTTATGGGAAGTGTTTCCGGTTCCGGTTTACCTAATTAATGCAGCCTAAAAATCCTTTAACGGATTTGGATAATAAAAGCATATTAGTATGTTATGTGTATGCCAGGTTAAAGAGATGGGTCTTTAATCTAGATTTAAACTGCAAGAGTGTGTCTGCCTCCCGAACAATGTTAGGTAGGTTATTCCAGAGTTTAGGCGCCAAATAGGAAAAGGATCTGTCGCCCGCAGTTGATTTTGATATTCTAGGTATTATCAAATTGCCTGAGTTTTGAGAACGTAGCGGACGTAGAGGATTATAATGTAAAAGGAGCTCATTCAAATACTGAGGTGCTAAACCATTCAGGGCTTTATAGGTAATAAGCAATTTTATTTTAAAATCTATACGATGCTTGATAGGGAGCCAGTGCAGTGTTGACAGGACCGGGCTTATATGGTCATACTTCCTGGTTCTAGTAAGAACTCTTGCTGCTGCATTTTGGACTAGCTGTAGTTTGTTTACTAAGCGTGCAGAACAACCACCCAATAAAGCATTACAATAATCTAACCTTGAGGTCATAAAAGCATGGATGAACATTTCTGCATTTGACATTGAGAGCATAGGCCGTAATTTAGATATATTTTTGAGATGGAAAAATGCAGTTTTACAAATGCTAGAAACGTGGCTTTCTAAGGAAAGATTGCGATCAAATAGCACACCTAGGTTCCTAACTGATGATGAAGAATTGACAGAGCAACCATCAAGTCTTAGACAGTGTTCTAGGTTATTACAAGCGGAGTTTTTAGGTCCTATAATTAACACCTCTGTTTTTTCAGAATTTAGCGGTAAGAAATTACTCGTCATCCAGTTTTTTATATCGACTATGCAATCCATTAGTTTTTCAAATTGGTGTGTTTCACCGGGCTGCGAAGAAATATAGAGTTGAGTATCATCAGCATAACAGTGAAAGCTAACACCATGTTTCCTGATGATATCTCCCAAGGGTAACATATAAAGCGTGAAGAGTAGCGGCCCTAGTACTGAGCCTTGAGGTACTCCATACTGCACTTGTGATCGATAGGATACATCTTCATTCACTGCTACGAACTGATGGCGGTCATATAAGTACGATTTAAACCATGCTAATGCACTTCCATTAATGCCAACAAAGTGTTCAAGTCTATGCAAAAGAATGTTGTGGTCAATTGTGTCAAACGCAGCACTAAGATCCAATAAAACTAATAGAGAGATACACCCACGATCAGATGATAAGAGCAGATCATTTGTAACTCTAAGGAGAGCAGTCTCAGAACTATGATACGGTCTAAATCCTGACTGGAAATCCTCACATATACCATTTTTCTCTAAGAAGGAATATAATTGTGAGGATACCACCTTTTCTAGTATCTTGGACAGAAAAGGGAGATTCGAGATTGGTCTATAATTAGTTAACTAGTTCTTTGGGGTCAAGCTGTGGTTTTTTGATGAGAGGCTTAATAACAGCCAGTTTGAAGGTTTTGGGGACATATCCTTATGACAATGAGGAATTAATAATAGTCAGAAGAGGATCTATGACTTCTGGAAGCACCTCTTTTAGGAGCTTAGATGGTATAGGGTCTAACATACATGTTGTTGGTTTAGATGATTTAACAAGTTTATACAATTCTTCCTCGCCTATAGTAGAGAATGAGTGGAACTGTTCCTCAGGGGGTCTATAGTGCACTGTCTGATGTGATACTGTAGCTGACGGCTGAATGGTTGCAATTTTATCTCTAATAGTATCGATTTTAGAAGTAAAGTAGTTCATAAAGTCATTACTGCTGTGATGTTGGGAAATGTCAACACTTGTTGAGGCTTTATTTTTCGTTAATTTAGCCACTGTATTGAATAAATACCTGGGGTTATGTTTGTTTTCTTCTAAAAGAGAAGAAAAGTAATCGGATCTAGCAGTTTTTAATGCTTTTCTGTAGGATATGTTACTTTCCCGCCAAGCAATACGAAATACCTCTAGTTTTGTTTTCCTCCAGCTGTGCTCCATTTTTCGGGCTGCTCTCTTTAGGGTGCGAGTATGCTCATTATACCTTGGTGTCAAACTGTTTTCCTTAACCTTCCTTAAGCGTAAAGGAGCAACTGTATTTAAAGTGCTAGAAAAGAGAGAGTCAATGATGCTGAGTGTTGCTCATGAGAGTCAAAGCCAATGATGAGACCAACATATGGCAGCCGTCACCCCACCGTGAGAATGTGAGCTTGAGTGATACAAATGCAAGGCCATCTTACTCCTCCGGACACTTGTGGATTGTACATCCATTCATCTGATGTCCAGACTCCCCGTCCCACTCATGAGCTACGCCCTGCGCAAGGAGTATATTAAGGTAAGAAATAGGAAGGCTGTGCCATAAAGGGTCTCTCTCATCCACAGACTGAGTAGATATTTCCTCTGAACTGATCACCTGTGCAAGGACTGATGGGAGATCCTTTTCGAGAAATAATTACTTTGCTCTCTTATTTTTTATTCTACCAAAGGTTGACATCATTTATCTTTCAGCCCCTGCGCTGTCAGTGCTACGCTGTCATTTAAATAAGGTGGGCTTTGTTTTGCAGAACCTCTCTCTCGAAGCCATTTGTTTTCCAGTGCAAACGAGACCCCTGGTGTGCCACACCTCCACATTGGGTCTCGCGGTCCCCGGCTCCACAGGCCTCTGATGGGAGTTTACAGATCAAAGCTGCATGCAGACCATCAGTGCAGCTCATTACAGCAGACTAATCAGCAGTGACCGAGAGAGGGAGAGGATAGATAATTTGATTACACAACAGTTATTAATGGTGCTGTTGGAACACAAAGTGGGGGTCTCTACTGCCATAATTACTCTGGGACTGGGAGAGAGGAGGGAGGAAGCCTTGGTCAGGCTGATTAGTTGAAAGTACTGCCCATCTCAGCGCTTTGTGAGATGAGAATGAATAAAACAATATTAATGTAATATACAGAAGTTCTCTTTTAAAGAAAGCTCATTGACATTTACTGTTTAATCCAATCAAAGATGGTAATCTTCCTTTGGAATTTGCAGTGTTAATTGCCTTGATGTGAGACCAATCTTTCCTCAAGATCCTCCTCAGGTTACCAACATTAAACATGGATGTTCGCTGAGTGCCCTGCCTTTTCATCAAATCCCATTATGATGGGGATCTTTTCTGTCTTTGCTTGCAATTGTAGCTTTTTAATAATCTTTGCAGATATAAATCATAATGAAACTCATTCACTCTTTAGGATTTTAAAGGTTTACATTTTTTCTTCACTAGTGGTGCCAAACATTAGTGTTTCCAAACAGAATTCCTAAAATCTCCTCTTGTACTGACCCTCATCTTCCATTGTTCTGTAAAACTGGTAGTCCCGCCCCAAACTCAGGCCATTGGTTGAGCCATAATTTGAGATGTTGGACCACTTGAATGGTTAGATCACCAAAAAAATTAAATTATCATCCATTATCCAGCCTCATGTCGTTCCAAACACAAAGACTTGTTTGGCCTTGAAACTTATTAATATTTTAATGAAACCTGAGGCATTTTCATTGATAAAAACACATTGTTTGTTTTCACATCACATAGGTACTGCTGAGTGTTGCCATATTTGTTGTGCTCATTGCACAGTATGATTAATGTTCATATGTCTATAAAAGCCTAAATTAAATCTGTCCTTCATATAAAGTGGTTGTGTCTCTTCAGACAACTTGGATTATATAGCTCAATTCATATGGATTTTTTTTATGATCTTTGTATGAATTTGCTTCAGAGTTTTGGAATAGTGAACTTTATGGAACAACATGAGTGATGACAGAATTTTCATTTTTGGATTAACTCAATTTTTAAGTCTTTGTGCATTTAAAGTCTCAGTCATTTTGTTAACTCCAACCACATAACCTGTCAGGATGTGTCAGAAAGTACAGTCTCAGCAACTGAACATGCTAAAGTATTCACAGGCAGAGAGTGTTTCTGAATCTTTCCTCAGAAACATGCTATTTCTCAGAACACCTATTTCAGTGATATGTCATATAGAACAAGAAAATTTTTTACTTTCATCACCTTTAAACCTGCATAGAATACTGTATTTAAAAGGGATCATACACTCAAAAATGAAAATGATGGCATTGCTTTCTTATCCCCATGCGGTTCCAGATCAGTATGACTTTCTTTATTCTATGAACGCAAAAGAAGATAACTTATTATCCATTTTGGTGCATTCAGTACAATGGCAGTACATTGTGACTCCCTTTAATGCTTAATAAAGCACTCGAGATTATCAGAAAAAAGTAAATTTTACTCACTAATGATTAAAGTGTTTTGATCACATTGGGTAAGAAACTAAATATTTAAGCAGTTTCAAATTAATGGTGGTTATCTTTGCTCTCCTGCATGCATTCAAGGATTGGAACAACATGAGGGTGATTATTTAAAAAAAAAAAAAAATTTTTTTGTTCAAGTGTTCCTTTAACAATGAAAGATGACACACTTAATTTGGAAGTATAATGAATTGCCAAGTCAGATCAGGACTGTTGGATCATCTTTGCAGCTTTGAGGACCAGCAGCAGATGCTTTATTTGTCCAGACCAAATCTAACCCAGCAACAGCTGTTTGGCAGTAAGGAACAACTTCTTCACAAGATCTGACTGTGGAAGTTTTTCATCCCCTTGAGAAACGGATTGTTGAAGTCAGATGTCATTGTATTAAAGGTCCAAAAGTCGGTGTGCCTACAAGGATGTGTCACTGCTCACAAATCTAAGAATCCATAATGCTGATGTCAATTAGCTCAGAAACAAAGAATGAGATATAGCGATTCACTGTTCTTTTCATTTGTATGAGCATAAAAATTTAATATTGAATTTCTGCAGCTAGCAGGGTGTTAATGACCTTACAATAGTATTGGCCTCAGACATTTACCTTAGGCACCATATATCTATATACATTTTCCACCACAAAGCTTGTTGCTGCAGGTGATAAAATGCTGTAACGGTGCATACACAATTAGCATTTATTGTAGAGATGATATTAATACCTGTAAAGTATAGGTTTGTTGTTTTATTTGTCTCGGAAATATCAAACATTAACCCTCATAAGTCTTAGTGAATCCATTGTATGTTCTCAAACACAGAGCTCATAGTACTATTTATGGCATGCTAAGAGAATGGCCCTGTATTTCATTAGTAAACAAGTTGTAAAGAGGAAAGTTTTGCTGTTCTGGTTTTGTAGATCTCTAGTCCTGGACTTAATGATTTGGTTAATAATGAGTTTAAATAAAACTTTCCATTTAGTCCATTGCAAGGAATAGTAATTTGTGATCATGTGGCTGCTCAGATGTCAGAATCCAGTTTGGTAATATAATGCAGTCTGAACAGGACCTTCAGTCAATAAAAGATATACCTAGTATATCTGACATGAGGCACTGATGTGAGAACAGCTGACATCAGCATTTAATACTTTGGGAGGAATGAAGTTGTACAGGAAATTGTTTGCACCATGTGGTATAGGTGGTTATATTTATTTGGTTATAATATTTTGGTTGAGTAAAATAAAACTTAATGTAGCTTATTATGCCAAAATTATAGTCACAGTATGAAACAGAAGTCAAGGCCAGACCTAGAATTGTCAGTCCATGAACCAGACTGTCCAAGGTACACAGATAGCATGTGGATGTGGGCTACTTGAGGCAATTATATGGCACTGCTGGCCTTCTTATAGACCAGACAAAATGGATGTAAGCCTGAAGTGGCCCATATGTATCAAATCACATGTAATCTGAATGTGACCCTAAAGTGGCCCATGCGGTAAACAGTGATTATGGCCCAAATAGTGCCGACCAAATGTGAGCCACCTTTTTTTTTGGCAAAGATATGGCACAGTGAGCACTGGCTAGCTGTGAGCCTAAAGTGGCCCACATATGATGCCATAAATGTGGCTCAGTTATTAAAACCATATCTGGGCCAGTATTGAGAAAGATATGACATGTTAAGTACTGGCTAATGTGACTGTGAGCTTAAAGTGGCCCTTATACGATGCCACAAATGTGGCCCACATATAAAATGACAAATATTGCCAAAATAATTAGGGATGCACTACAATTAAAATTCTTGGACAAGCCGAAAAAAAATGAATTGGCAATTTTTTTCACCAGTGCATAAATTAAATAGCCAAAATGTGCTTTTTACAGTTTTTTTCTTGCTTTTCAAAGAAAAAAAAAGTCATTTACAAAACAACAATTTAAAAATATTTACATTTTACATTTTTTTAACATTCTAGCGGACATTAGATCAATAAAACACATCTTAACTTAAAATTAAATGTTAGTAAATTATAATATGGCCATTTTTTAGACCACCTTTTTGAAATAGGCATGTATTTTATTTTATTTTTTTACCATAATAATTGTAGCCTTGCTGAGCAGAAGACCCTTCTTTTAGAACATTAGAAAATATTACAGATCCCAGTCTAAACACTATGCGTAAATGTTACAATAAATGTATTAATAGTAATTATTACTATTATTTTTTTTTTTTACTGAACATAAGGTAACATTAGGATAATAATATTGTTGATAGGAGTTCATGCTTTTTCTCAGCTTTTATATTGGCATAAACCCGCAGGATGACCTCCATGCTTCTTTTTGTTGACAAATTATTCTCATTACGAATTTGGGAAGACGTTTGCTGCACGTGTCACATTGTCACATGCCTTGTAAAAATTCATAAAAAAATGTAATTGAGCAGCTGACGGGTAACACTGTTTCAGCGCAGATTTTCCTCAAGCTTTAGACTTTGAACCCTGCGTAGTGCTGTAGTTTGTGTAGTGCTGTTTGAATACATACAGTGAATGCATACACACACTGTATGTTTGAATACATAGAGCGCGTGTATTAGAAAATATAACATTCTGCAGTTTATTTACTTTTTTAAGGACATTTCGCTATTTATATCATCGTACAGTAGCATTAATAATCACCCTTCCTTTTCTTATCGAAGACATGCAATGCAGTACTAAACAGTTTCATGCCATCGTGCTTATCTTTCTCGGATAGCTTGAAATGTTTCCACACTGCTGTCGTGTTTGCTGCATTAGCACGCACCTCTATTTAATCGAGTCACATCATTGTTCGGTATAGTTTATTCAGTCTTTTTGCTTATTCGATAATTTTGGTTTCCGAACATTCAGTGCATCCCTACAAATGATTAATAACAATTTGGAACACCTTTGGCAAATATATGGCACAGTCAGCATTGGCTTATCAGTGTGTAAGCCAACTTGTCCCACTTTTGACATGGAAATTACACCTCATATATTATAAAACAGATGAGGACCACTTCTGGTTGTAACACTTGACAAGGGAGGCCACTTCTTGGATGTAACACTTGACACTGCCTAATTGAAATGGAAGCTTGAAATTGTAAATATGGCCTAATAGAATTTGGTTATTTTTAGTAAAATGAAACACAGTGAACTGATGCAGGGTCTTTAGAAGGCTACATACCCAGCAATTTTTTTTTTTGAAACATGATTTTAATGCTTTTTATATGTACTGTGCAGCATAAAATTGTACTCCTAAGGCCCCAATATATACTTCAAATAAAGTTTGTTTTCACTCTTCGTTTGGGGGCAAAAAGAAGTTTGAAAAGGCAGAGCGACGGTATACTGTTTCTGAACTTTCCAACACTCCTGTGCTGCTGGAGGCCGGGTGTAGATTAATGTAAACATGTCTCGCGACACTCTCGCTTATGCCCTAAACACAAAAACAATCGATAAAATGATGAAGTGTAGGTAATCTAATGGTGCTTTTCCACTGCGTGGTACGACTGAGCTCCATACGGCTCAGTTTGTTACTGTTTGTTACTTCTTTTTTTTTAATCAGTGTTCATTTATTTTATTAAACTGGATCAATTATTACACCTTTTTATATTTTATGTGGTGTCATGATTTGATCAACACAAAGGTTTATTATTGTATGTTTTTTGGCATTTCATTTATTGTATACCTTTTAAATTTGCTTATTGAAAGAACAACAACAGCAGCAGCAGCAGCAGCGGTATGGTGTAACATTAAGATGAAAACTGATGACATTTAGTCTAGTTTTAGTCACTGAATGTGAAGTTCAAACTCCATTAGGTGCTTTTTGATGGAAAAAAAAGGTTTATATAGTTTCAGAGAAAGCATTTAATTCCTAGAATGAAATTGCAACGTAGCTTGGTGCTGTTGACCCAGAGTTATGCAAAAAGCGATGCAGAGAAATATCAGATGCAAGTTTTCCAAAGCCTTGATAATGAAAAGAAAGAGTAAAGATAAACAGTACTAGCAAGTACCAAATACAGGTGTTTCAAATGCTGCTGCTGTTCGGAAACAGTACCGTCACTCAAACTTCTTTTTTTCCAAACGAAGAACGAAAATAAACTTTTTTTGAAGTACATCTGGCCTTGAGATGTCTCAATATCAAGATTCAACCTCTGCACACAGTCCTGCTCAACAAACATTAGCCTGTTTTAGTGCAACATCTGGACAGCTCTTATGGTATCAGAAGGATGAATATAGCAATTCCCAGTACAACCAAGCAAAGTATAAGCTGTGTTCTTGCCCACACCATTTACATTTAGTCATTTTGCAGATGCTTTTATCCAAAGTGACTTACAATTGGGGGATACATAAAGTGATTCTTCTTAAAGAGGCAAGCAGACACAAGAAGTGCATGTAATACCAAGTTTTAGGCGTTGTTCAAATAAGTACACGCTAGAAAGAAATGGAATGAATAAAGGGGAGGTGTTTTTTTATAGAGCAATTATAGTTTTATATATAGACTGTTTTATATAGTTCTTCTAAAGCCTATGAAATAGCATTACCATTTAAATGCTTCTATGATCTAGAACAATCAATTGTAGACCGGATCTGGCAGCACCTGTCATCATCCATGATTATAACTCTGTATTATACCATAATTTACTTATATGATGTTAAGGCCTTGTGTTTTATTTAGAGTGTCCATAACAATTACCTTTAGTATAAGCAAGCTGTATAATCAAAGTTTACAGTGAAATAGTAAAGAAGAAAAATTAAAGTTAGACTGTTTTTACACATTACTAGTATATTCACCCCAAAGCAGTGGTGAGCAATTTTCTAATGAAGATGCAGGGGTCTTGAGAAGTTGAACTGTTTTTAACTTAATGTAGCAATGTGAGATTCTGATGCAACAGCCAGAGATGTCTGGACAACATTTGTAAACCAACAATGAAATGATATTACATAATGTAATGCTGTAACTCAGTGGTAGACTTATGTTCGATGATATGCAGTGTATTGACCACTAAAGCCACTTGGGGCTTATCTCATCAATGATTGATATATCCAAATGTATATTGGTCATATAACTGTCATACAATTAACTGAATTGAATGACAGCTGTAGTTAACATAATATTTAATATATTATTTAATATAATATAGTTCCTACAAAATAGTTGTTTAGAATTGTTTTGGACTGTTCTTACTTGAAAACAGTGCTTAATCTGTTCATAATTATCTCCTGATTCAGAAGAGATGACTATTTATTGTGATGTTTTAATCAGCTGTTTGGACTCTCATTCTGACGGCACCCATTCACTGCAGATGATCCACTGGTGAGCAAGTGATGCAATGCTAAATTTCTCTAAATCTGTCTTGATCTGGGCATATTGGGGATCTGGGACCCCTGCTCTCTACCAAAGATCTTTGAAATAATCTGCTTAGTTTTAGTGTTTTGTGATTTATTTATTTATTTCTAATTTTTGCAGATCTAAAGTATGTTTGATTGATATCTGAGAGTACTTATGCAGATAAATTACTTCTACAGAGACCAATGATAATGTGGTGTGCTTTCTGTTTATCACTGACAATGCAAGCTTACATAGTAATAGGAAAAGATGAGATCTACAAAGTGGTTTCCTTATTGAATCACTTTGCCTTTTTATTTGTGAAACTAAGTGTTCTTTGGCTAGTCTTTTGTTAATTGCTATAGTAAGACACTCATAAATTGACTCAACATATGAATACAATTTGGGCATATCAGAGATGGCTATATCTTGCTTCATTTTTTGTTGCTTGCAGCTTATTGCCATGCCAACAAATAATCAAATTGCTGCACCTATCATATTTTGATCAGGTGGAATGCAGTGTTTCAATTTAATGCAACCCATATGCATCAGTATGGTAATGAGTTTAATCAGATCAGTCTTTCTTTCATCTGTCTTTGGAGACATCGTGGCATTCAGCCAGAGGCCTATTATAGTGAGTGGTGAGTTTTGTTCAATAGTAGGGTTCACAATGTTAATCACACCACTTGCAATAATATACAGTATATGCCATATGTAATGTGGAGCCCCTTCAGGGAGATCAGACAACAATGGATGATTTTTTTTTATGTTGTGTCTGGCCTGCCTTGGAGACCAAATAATTCATGTGAAAGATAATATATACAATATGTTTTTTTTTTTTTTTAATTGGTACTTATGTAAGTAGAGTTTATTGGGTCCACATGGAATGTCCTTCATTTATAAACTGATACAAACCCCTGCCCCTTGTGTTTTTTTATTAAATATTAAAGGTAAAAGAAATTTAAGATATTTGCAGTAAAATATCCAAAAACCACTAGACTAGTGTTATATATTTTGTCCAGCTGATTACTAACAATATCTCTAATGATTTCAACTAATTGTAAAACATGAGAAAATTCCCATTCTAAACAGAGACACGTGGCAGTGCAGTCGCCTGTCAATGACATTAGTTACCCCTTGTTACTGCCTTTACCGACATAGAAACCACATGACAACAGTGTCGTGGACAAAAGCGGAATTAGTGTATAGCGTCCAGCAAACCACTAGCTTGCTTAAAGCAGTTCCTTATTTACTTCTTCTTGCACGTTTTATGGTGGATTGTGTTACTTATTTATGGAACATAATTACTTTTTACCGTCTGCCGCTGGTTATGTCGACAAGGACAGCTCACGTAATCGTAAGTGTACGGCCAACCAAACGACCCAAGAAGAGTTTGGGACAAGAGGAGAGAAAGAGCGACGATCAATATCGGTGTTTCATTTTCTAGATGGAGAGAGCTTCGCGACAAACTTCAACTAGAAAGAGATGCCGATCTCGCTTGTGTTTTACTCAACAGGTGAGTTGTTTTTATTCGTATCTTTACTGAGAATGTATGCTATTATAACGATCAACAAGATTAATATTATGGGGCATACACGCCAAACGCAGGGCATCGTGTCTCTAGACCCGCGCAAGGATACGTCTGATCCATAGTCTGATCGCGTCTATGCATTGACTTTGTTTGTAATCTACTCGCACAAATGGTTGAACTCACGTTTGCTATATATGCCCAATTATTGTGTTTGAATGTACACGAGTGTATATATTTGTTGAACAAGCGGTAATCATTTTCATATGGTCTGATTAATGGCCGTCAGCGGTTGGGAAGAAGACAACAAATCCCATCATTCTATGCTCCTTTTTAGCCTCATCAAACCACATGATTGTTATTGTTTTGGTAGTGCGCCCTCTAGTGGCAGGTCCTACAACCTGTACCTTTAATGCTAATTTCCTTTTATTTAGTCTCATTTGTTAATCACTCGCTAATGATCTGTCTAATTTAATTTAAAAAAATGAAATCAATAATATTTAGGCTACATTACTAATATTATTTTTTTCATAAAAATTTGCTTATTTTGGCCATTTTGCTAATAATTAAAGTTTCAATAAATTTTATATTTAAGCTAATTTGCTCATATTTAGGCTAGTGTTGTTTATACCTTAAAATATGGTTCCAGATGAAAAATCTCACATGGAATCTATACCTAAATTCAAATAGTCATACAAGTCTCTCACCCCTTGTCTGTCTGTTTATTTAATATTAAGGCTAATTTGCTGGGTAATATTGCCTGTTACTAAAAAAAAAAAAATATTTAGATGAATCTGTTAATGCTTATTTGCTAGTAACTTTCAGTTGTTTAAAAATTGTTAACTCCACAGGTTTTACTACAGATTTCTGACTGAAAATGTGGGAGAAAAAATCCATCTGGGCCTGTTAAACACATGAGAACCTGAATTGTGAATTTTTCTCTGGGAAAGGGAGAAGTGCTACATTGTAACATAACTGATGTTGTTCAACAGTAAAGCCGTGTCAGAAAAAGGCCAATGTATGTGAAATGGTTGACGTCTAAAGACATTCATAAAATAGTTTGAAAGGTGGGTGCCAGTTGGCATATGCACAGAGGTATCATTAGTCTCCATTAGCTGCCCGTAATACCCTAATTTTCTGAGCCATGTGATTGTAATATTGAATGGACCTCAGCACAAAGGGAAGTTAAAATAGATCAATTAAGTGTAATTCAGCCATGCTGTTAACAGCACCTCAAAACACCAGATATTAGCTCTTAGGCCTCCTTATGTAAGAGTCATGACAGTGAGGGGTCCATTGCTGGAAAGACCACAGTGGCCATCTCTCTCAGATGCTGAATTTTTCTTCCACAGATTGAATTTTTCTTCCACAGGCTAAGAGTAGACGGGTCTAAATCAGGAACAGGTGATGTTTGGTGAGAGGTGGATGGTGACCTTGTTGTGTTTACAGCGAGTAGGTGCGTGAAGCTGGAACCTCTGCATCAGAGCAGTTCTGTGTGGGCTCAATGGTTTCTATGTGCGCTGCCCTCGTGCCTGGAAAATGACGATGCGTTTAAAAACCCCTGGAAAAGCTCACTGCATTCTTCATTTCATATTTTGTCAAAGAAATCAATACCTGACCATCCTGAGCTGAGATTTAGAGGGTCAACACTAAATACACATCGGTCCGGGGTGTAAATCTCAGGAAGGGTAGCTGGTCTCATATACCCTACTCGGACAAACAATAGCTTAGCGCTCCCTTTTTATTTAATTGGTTACTCTCTGAACTGTGTCAGCTTTGTGTATGTGTGCATTCTGAACCTGAAGTTGGACTGTTAATATTCCTCATTAGCTGTGCTGACTTGCGTGGCTTGCTCTTTGCTTTTATTGTCTGTCTTCGGGGGACACAGTGCCCGCTGTTGTAATTGCTGTGGAAACATATCTTTTCCCGCCACACGATACTGTGGATTGTCAACATTTTGTCGTCCCTCAGCTGTAATCTGCACATAATAATTGCATGTTTTTGGGTACACACTTCTCTGTGTCCCTTACCCTACAGTACTCAACCTTCCCTGCTCTCATTGACATTCAGATCAATCTGCGGGAGCATGAGCTGGCTGTCATGAACACTATGAGGAGATGCCCACTGTCCATATTAACAAAGAAGTGGCCTGGTGGGAACCTCAGCTGTTGTTGCGATCAATTTCTCCTCCTTTAATGCCACTGCATATTGATTTGGAATACAGACATCTGTGTCGCACACCATTGCCAGCAGAGTATGTGAGCATTTGCTTGCATTTAGGCTAATGTGTTTATAAAATAGTTAATATTCGGTCTAATTTCCTAATAATGTGAACTTGCTAAATTATTAACATTTTTAATCTACTTAAAATAATTTACTTATGTATTAATGTTTTGGCTGTGTTAACAGTGAAGTTAGGTGTCGTGAACTAACAAGAATTTTTTTTTTTATATTTATCTAGATTAACATTCATTCATACTACTCATTGTTAATTTATGTTACAGAAATGTAAAATTTATGTACAAAATGTATTTGTAGGAATTAATTTTAGCCAAAGTTACAAAAATGCTATAGAAGTGTTATTAGTTCATGAATACATTACATAATATTAACATATTTTATTGTATTGAAAGGCTTACATTTATTTAATAAAATTTTAAATAATGATCTTACTATATGTACTACATCAAATACTGTTTGGACAGTCTTCATAGTTCACCATGCACTAGCTAATATTAACAAATGTAATTTTGTGAGGTGTAAAAAAAAAAAAAAAAACCTTTACAGTTGAGCAGCATCGATGCAGATCTTGCTTCAGACAGTGAGTGAGTGAGGAGTTGAGATGGAAAACCCAGAGTGGAATCGAAGTAGTGTAATTACAGAATGCTTTTTATGGGAAGGGGAGTTTGTTGTCCCTGCATTCCACTCACATACTCTTATCAGCCGAGCGAGGTAAAGACTGCAATCAGCATGCAGTAGTGCAGCAAATTTAGATAACTTTCTGATTAATGATGGTGACTGAGAACAAATTTTATTCCAGCTCCCCACAAGAGGCTCTTCCCCTTACTTTAAGTGTTCGCTCTTAAGACGAGACTCTTGAGTGGCTAGCATGGTGCTCCAAACTATCCATCAATTTTGTTTCGAAAAGATACACATAAGCTTCTTTCACTCTTTACTACCTACTCCTCCTCCATTTTTCTGGTATTTTATTCATCTTTAATGACAGCCCGTATGTAGTCATCGATACAAAAGCTTATTGGCTATTTGCTCTATTGAAAAGCATGGAGGAATCCATTGTTTATGAAAACTTGATGGCAAACATCAATAATTAAACCCGTGCACAGTAAATAATTTGAAAATGAATAACGCATAGGGCTCAAACTTTTGAGCATTAATCTCAAGCTTACTGATATTTAGTTTTGTCATGTCCTCGCCCAATTTGCCTGTAAATTGGTTTTACTGTTGTCTCTAGATATCAGATAACAAAGGCTGGAGTTTTTTTTTGTGAGGCCTCCGGCTCGACGTTTGAATTAGTGGGAAGATAAATAACGGTGTTGATACATAATCCAGTCCCCTGTGTTTCCAGTTACGAGGTGACATAGTCTGTGTCAGTCCACCCATGAAACGTAATAAACTTTCACACCCTCCTCAGGGGAAATTCTTCATCTGTACCTACAACAGGATGGAACAGGAAGTGGTGTAGATGTGAGAGTTGTACCTTCATGGGAAATTGCATGTGGCAGTGCAATTTCCATCTCAAGTGGTGTGCCCATCTAGCCCGCCACTTAATTTTCACTTATGATTGAAAAAGATTTTCCAGTCTGCACAGAAGCCATTCTAGCTGGATTAATTCACCGAACTTGGCACCTCTTTCAGATCATGGTAAATATGCCATGGCCCATACGATCTTGTCATCACTCAGCAAGATGTGCCAGAAACATCCTGTCTGCCTCTCCGTGGTGTTCTGTCCATATCTTGTCTTTGCCGTGACATTTGTTTGTGACTTCTTAGTAGCACTTAAACAAGGTTGTCACACAACAATTCCCTAGATAATGGGCATTTCAGGAAAAAAAAAAAACAACAAAAACAGATCCCATCTGGCGGCTCAGATATGTGGTCAACATCCTCCATTCATTTCCCCTTCCAGGTCGGGGTTACAGTATGCCGTGGAGGGAAAAAAAGCGAAATCTGAGAAACACCATGACCTGTACCTCAAATGCAACCAGCACAGCCTTTTGTACCAGTCATGCTCTTGCACTGCCGGGAAAGTTCTCTTTCATATGTTATGGTCTATTATTGTCTATTGCGAGTAGCTATTTTTATTATTATCTTGGTGAGTAAGGGTTTTAAAAATTATAACTAAATACTAATTGAGTCTTAAATGCATAATGTAGACATATAGGCTAGCCTATATAGGCTAATGTTGGCATTATTCTTTTATTAAATTTCAGCTGCTATGGCGAAGCAAATAAGTCTTTATCTTAATTAATTTCGTTATTGCCAAATACTCATCTTAATTTAGAATGTATCTTAATTAAATTTTTTTAAGAAAGACTCGTTTTTATTGGTGCGTTGGCCTATTTATAGGCTAAATGAGTCTATACCTAGGGCTATTTAGAGTTCTGAGATGTTACGATGTCACAGAGGACTTATTTTATTTCTTTGTTCAAACTTCCAAGTGGCCTATTATGTTAGTCATGTATAAATTGTTAAAACATGTATAAATGAATCGTTCTTGACAAAAGGCAAAAGAGCTGTGTGCGTGCGTACATTTGAATAATGTCGGGCTGTAAACGGGATCGGGCTTTTAAAAAGCTGTCAATCAAAATGTACTTGTCTGGCTCGGGCCGAAATCTGTCGGGCTCGGGTCCTGTCGGGCCTAACTTTTAAGGCCCGATTACAGCTCTATTCTAGTGTCCGATTTACAAACGCCGTGGGCGCACCGCTTCATCATCTTGCTTGGAGTCAAAGTTTGTCGGAACTGCCTCACATAGTAACGGTTGCTATGATCTGTGATTGGACAATGGCCGTTTTGGGGGAGGGGCCGGCGAAAGGCTAATTATATAACTTTGGAAACAACATGTCTTTATGATGCTCAATATATTTTTTCACACAGTGCAAATAGGTGTTAATACATGAGACTAGTTAGTTGCTTTTTTATATTTTAGGAAGAGGATCGTCGAAGAGGATCAGTTTTTAGACTTCCTTGTTCATAAAAAAGTTTAAAACCCTCCTGGACTAATCAATCTTATACATGAAAGGATGGTGTTGCATGAAAAAAAAACCATAATAAATTTTAAGAAAACCGTTACATTTGAAAGTTCTAAAAAACAGCATTTATTTGAAACAAATCTTTTGTAACATGATAAATGTCTTTACTGGCACTTTTGATCAGCTTTATGGCCTTGTGGAACATATTTTTGAATTTCATTGTTGTGTGTATTTATTATATTATATATATATTTGTTAATTATGATTTTATTGGATGTCAAACATTATGACCTATCACTAGATTATATTCAGTATCTCACATTCATTTTGCCACACTTTATTCTTTGCCTTCTTAGGTTAGTAAGGGACTTAAAAGGCAGAACTGCACCAAATGGCCATGAAGAGTCTTGCATAAATATAAATATGAAATTGCGAGGTCTTTCAGAGCATCATAAAGGTTGCTGTAATGTCCTGTGTCTGGATAGGCCTGTTTGACATGAGCAGACTTCCCACGCAGCACATTACAAACAAGATGTGTCCTTCTCTTTCATGCGGAGCCACCATGCAAATGCTTCTCAACACCTTTTCTTTTGCCAAGACATGCACATGCACAACACATTTGACATGCTATTAAAATCCTACAGTTAGCATAGAGAAACCAAGACCCGCAGGACAGATATCGAATCAGACTCAAATCGGTGATCATAAGACAGACTATTTGTACAGTATGAGCTACCTATTTTTAAGATAGTAAGAACTCTAAATAGACACGCCAGTGTGTGTTGATTCTTGACTGTGCTAGCTTCACAGTCCTGTTTTCATTCGAGCAGTTGCTGTAAAGTGTAATAGATGATGCCATGGCCGGCAAGTGCTCCATCTGGAAAGCTTGATGACAAAGAAAATCTTGCAGGAGTGAATGAGGACAGCTTGTATTTGTTTATGACACGGGAGCGTGTCTCAATCTGACTCAAAATCGCACTTACAGCGTGCCTTCATTACTGACAGGATATTTGATATTGACTCACTGGTTGTAACCGCCATGCCATTTAAACTTGCACTAGTCTATTAAAACTTTATAAAGGTAGTGGACCGAGTTAAATAATGCATTTGCATACATAGAGAGAATAGATATTACAAAAGCTACAAAAACCCATACTCTGATTTGTGATGTGTTTTGAACAACCTGTTCTGTAGTCACTCACTATTTTTATAGCGTCCACACATTACCATTTTACCTAGGATTTGGCATTTCACCTCAGTTAGGACACATTTGGTTGCCATGGAAAATGGTTACTTAATTCAGTGGTTTTTTTTGTTTTTTTTTTGGTAAACTGGTGCGTAGATGGACATGTTGTATCTAGCTTTCCATCCATACTTAAGATTTAAAAGCCTCAATTCTTCATCAAAATTTAGTTGGTTATGTGCTAACTGCTTAAATTTAAAAGGAAGATTGTATAACTTTCAGTAACTAGAAAAGTAAAAAAAAAAAAAAAAAGAAAATCCTTCTCTTTTCATGGGACTTAATTTAAGTCTTGAGCTCCTCCTGTCCTGTCAACCGACTTGATTGGCAAAATATACATGAAAAGCCTGACAACAAATTATTAGATACATTAAGACAATGAGGTGTTTGTTAGTGATACAATATGGATATTTTTCTTAAACAATTGCATCGCTTCACTTCAGAAGGCCTTTATTAACCCCTGGAGCTGTGTAGAGTACTTTGAAATAAATGGAATGACCAATTTGGCTGGAATTACCAATTTGTTTAATTTGGACGGTGTCTAACATAGACATGCTGTCTGCTGAGACTAATTTGGATTTATCTGTTGGTTGCCATTTCGAAATGCTCTCCACCGATGTGAACGCTAAGTGAACCAATTCAATTCCCCAGCAGGTACGATCGAGACAAATATAGCATTAAGGGACCAAGAGAAAACCTCTAATTTGTCGGTCACTGTCTGGTGAACCCCTGCCATTATCAAATATGGCTGGAAGCCTGATCCAACCTTAAAGTGAAGCACCTTAGATTAATTCTGTGGACACATGGACACGAACCTTGGAGTTGTTCTAGACGGTCCTGTCCTGTCCAGAGCAAATGTCCCTGTTCTTCAGTTCTATTTGCCAGCATTCACATTTAATTACCGTTGCATTTACTAATATGTTCTGACAAGCCAAAGTTGACTGTTGACTTTACATCTTCTGCATATTGTAGTTTCTTGGGGCCTAAATTCATCTATTCAGTGATGAAGGTGCTGTCTGAACACCACAAATCATATTTGACTTGTTTTTACTTGACATTTAGGGGTGGCTAATGGACCGCTGTTGATCAGAATGGGCTGTTTGTCTAATACAGATATATATCCTGTTTCCTAGCAATTATCTAGAAAGTTCTTTGTAATAATTGTTCAGTATAGCCTTGACTTTTGTAAACCACCCACTGTTTCCCTCAGTAAGAACATATTTACTGCCTTCTGAGAGAAAATCTGAGAGCAAACCACAGTTTGTCTCTGAAATTTGTATTCAAAACGAAATGTCTTTATTGTCAGAATAGATTTTCTTAGGCACATGCTATAAGACACGATAATGGATGACAGAAAACCTATGCTAGGGGTTTTCTTTTCTTCTTCTTCTTCTTCTCTTTTGGATACAGTTATTGTCAGTAGTTTTTGAACTCTGCCCTTTTGGGCAACTGGGGGTAAAGCGTTTAGCAGATGAGACTGACTCCCAGGCTGCTCTGCCATCTCTCTCCCTCTTTTCTTGGCCATGGGCTGAATATCTTCTCCCATCTATTTGCACTTGCTCTTTGTCCCTGAGACTAAGAAGCTTGACATTTTTTTCCCTTTTATAAATTAAGAGCAGGAGCTCTTTGTTGAGCATTTCTTCTAGTAGTTTTGATACTTTTACACAAACAACATAATTTTTTACAGGATGTCATTTCATTTCAATGATTTAGCCTATGAAAGACGTTCTCTGGGACTTTGAAATGAAACTCAGTCTTTATCTGAAATTAAATCAGCCTTAATGTGCAGATTAAAACATTTTCTCTGTTCGTTGATGATTCAATCCAGATGTTTGTAGATTTCCAATCTCCACATTTTCTGCTACAATGATGATTTTCTGCTATTTTTAACAGTAGCAGTTGCATCAGATTTGGCTCAAAGATGGTTTTGTTTCTGTATAACATGTTCTCCACATGCCTTTTCTGACTGTGGTGTATTCTGGGTGTTATTGGCTGGTGGCATTTGGCATATTGTTTCTGTTGATGCGCTGAGAGTCTGTTAGCCGTTTCTCTGTGTGGGGTGGAAATCTGTCATTTTCTCAGACTTTGTGAGTAGTGCTCTTTTTATAATTTATACAGTAGTCTTCCCCACTGACCGCCATCGCTGCACCCATTTCATCAGCCTCTGTGTCTCGATCAGCTTTATTGTCTTGCCTGAACTTCTCCCATAACTTCTTAAGTAAATGGTTTGAATGAAAGTGGAAAAAAAAGTCAAAGTGACGTGACATTCAGCCAAGTATGGTCACCCTTACTCAGAAATCGTGCTCTGCATTTAACCCATCCAAAGTGCAGCAGTGAACACACACCTGGAGCAGTGGGCAGCCATTTATGCTGCGGCACCCAGGGAGCAGTTGGGGGTTTGGTGCCTTGCTCAAGGGCTCATGGTATTGTCATGGTAAGTCATGGTATTGCTGGCCCTGGACTTGAACCCACAACTCTAGAGTTAGGAGTCATACTCTCTAACCACTAGACCATGACTTCCCCTTAATGAAAAGAGATGTTAGTTGTTGGTTGTGTGTGTGCTTGTTGTTTGTTCACATACAGCAGTATATGCAGAGAAGAAATTACATTGATGTTCAGACTGCCACAGACAGAAAGGTGAAGAGAGGTCGTTTGTTCTGGCTTCACTGTCAGCTCTCTGAGACTGATTGCTCATTGAACGCTGTCCCACTCTCTCTTTAATCAACTTGTCACCTCCTCGTTTTCATTAACCTCCATTTGTTTAGAATCATCATCATCAATTACATCGCTTATATGTTAGCCGACATGATCATCTGTTCATTTAAATTCTTGCAGGCACATAAGGAAGTTTGCCATTTGTCAGAAGTGACAGGAAGGATTTGTGAATGAAGCTGTAGCGTGAAGTTAACACTTGGATCATCAGTTCCCGTTTGCGCTTTATCTGTTAAACAGGTTATCTTTGGTTTTTCCTTGCAATGCCAAATACTGTGCATGCATTATATACAGTACACACATGCATGTACATACAGTATAAGCTTATTTGATATTTTGTTTTCAACTTTTTAATTTGAGTTTTTAATATATGTTTTTTTCTTTTCTAAAAAGGCATGATTAAAAATGAATTGTTGGTTTTTACTGTTTCACCTCACTGTCATTGCTCAAATTAAAATGTTTTTTATGAATTTAGTGATGGCTTAAACATTATGGTGGATTTTAAGCTGTAGTTTACATCAAAAGTTCAAACTTTTTATGTCTGACTGGTACACTAAAGTTATGGTTAAACTGAATGCAATCTCAAAATAACCAACTCTGAGTAGACTTAATTTTTCTAGACATAATTGCATAAATTATTTTAACAGAATCATAATGCATGAATTATAATTTAACATAAATGCAATCTACATTTAAAAGTTTGATTAAAAGAAGTGTCTTTTATTTATTTATTTTATTTATTTATTTATTTTCATTTTATTTTAGTTATAAACCTCATATTTTAATGCCAAACAAATGAAGCCCAAATTCTATGTTAGCAGACATAAATTCCATTATACTGTATATCTTGAGATACATTATGATTGTAGTCTGTGACTTTGTAAATATTGTCTGTGTAAATATTTTATCTTGATGGCTCAAATGACCTTCCCAGTGGCACTTGTAATCACCTGCCTGACCAGACACTGATGTCCTCATATGTTCCATATCACCACACCTTGTGTTGTCTCAGCGGATGTCACAGTGACATATGAAGCTCGCACAACTGACTCTGCACTCTCAGCAGAATGGCCGCTGGCTCATTACAACCCATGACGAGGGATCAATGTTAGCTCTGTCTATATGACCATCTCATTTGAGACACAACGGCAGGTACACCTCTGCAAAATGAATCATAATCTGATGCAAACAAGAGCGTTTGTGTTTTTTGGAGAGTGCAGGGTGCAAGAGATGCCAAAATAGCTAATTCAAATTGGTGTGGGCTGACCTTTTTCCATTTTGGAGAGAATATAGCTTGAATTGACTGATTTCAGGTTAACGTGTTTACGTAATGTCTGAGTTCAATTTCAGTGCTATGAACTAGCGATTAATAAAAGTAAAAAAAACCTTTACTAAGTATAGCTGATTTGTAATCAAGTACATGATCTATAATTGCAAATTCCACAGAGAAAAATTACTGACATCTGAAATTACTGTTTAATGTCAAGCCAGTGACATTGATTACTGTTTTAGTCAGTATGGCATGTAAATGTCATAAATGTAATGGGCTTATTGACAAAATGTCATATTTACGACAAAATTGACAGCGCTAGTTTGTTTTACAGTTGGAGTCTTCACCGTCTGATTATGTATGGATATCGCTTGTAATTTTACGCTTCATAATTTATGCTTTAAATACTGAGCACCATAATTCTATTTTTATTAAATGGTCATTTCACCAACACACCACACTCTTTCCTAATGACACTAGATTGACTGTAGGTCCCTAATAGTGGTTGTCATTTGGTTTTGTAGGCGCTGAGAAGCCTGATTGCTGTATCTTTCTGTTTTCTCATGTTTTATATCTTTCACGCTGTGTATCTGGCCTTGCTAACAGTGTCGAAAATAAATCAGCCGACTGTAGAGTTACAGTCTTATCTTTCGATGCCATATAAGACCCTTATGACTAGCTGCATCTCTACACCGCCTGAGGAGTCCATCTCACTCCTCCACTGCCCTGTCTTCCTCTCGCACTGTCATAACAGTTTTAATTGAACATTGAAACTGAAACCTCACCGTGCTATAGATGCTGTTCAGATGACACCTTTTAAATATCACGTTACTAATTAAGCAAGCTAAGGTAATATTGTTAAAGTACCAGTGTTTGGTAGGTAACAACGTTATTTTTTCAGTAACGGGGTAATCTAATTAATTACTTTTCCCGACGTTATAACACCGTTAAAATTATTGGACGTTAAATGCGGTGCGTTACTATGCATTGATTGAATAAACTATATAATCCGAACGCACCCCTGGCTCACACAGCGAGTGAGGAGGTGGGTTAATAACGAGATAAGCGATTATGATTGGCTAAGGAAGAGTCATGTGTTTAATGGTAGCCAATCAGAGCCAGTGTTTTTACACACATGCCGGCACACGCGCCAGCGGCGCCAAACACACACACACACACACACACACGCAACAGCTACACAGAGATTTGCAGCAGCAGCAGAAATGGCGAGTCAGGAGCAATCCGATGAAAAGTTGGCATTTTCAAGGTGGAGATATAAGCACTACTTCAAATTCATTGTGGTCAAAGGCAAGAACGTGCATGTAATGTGTATATTATGTCCAGGAGCGAAGACTTTGTCGACATCCGTTGTAAGCAACTCTAATTTAATGAAGCATCTCACAACGACACACAAAGCTAGTGGCCAAAAAACACTTTTCTTACAAAGATAATACTTGAAGTGCAGGATAAAACTCTTGCTGTCTGTTGACGTGCAATAAATGTCGAAAGTTATGTACGAACACCTGCCTATTCTACTCATTTCAACAGACTTGTTAAAACAGCTCAAAAAATACAAATTCTTTGACATATAGCAACTTTTTTTTTAAACAGTAACGCAAATAGTTACTTTCCCTGGTAACGAGTTACTTTTATTATAGAGTAATTCAGTTACTAACTCAGTTACTTTTTGAAACTACAACTAATTACTTTTTTAAAGTAACGTTCCCAACAGTGTAAAGTACGGAACCCCACACATGACATGCAAGAAAAAATAAATAAATTGTGTGCACGATTTACTAATTCGTTCCCTCAATGTACTAAAACGTGCACACGATTACTATTGCATTCCCTCGATTTACTATTGTGTTTCCTCGATTTGCTAAATCGTGCGCACGATTTAGCAAATCGTTAGCACAATTTATAAATCAAGTGAACGAAATAGTAAATTGAGGGAATGCAATAGTAATCGTGTGCATGTTTTAGTACATTGAGGGAACGAATTAGTAAATCGTGCACACGATTTAGCCTAAAAATGTTTTCCTGGATGTTATGTGCGGGGCTCCGTATTAAAGGATTAGCACAAATTCGTTTTTTTTTTTTTTTTTTTTTTTTTATTATTATTTACTTACCCTCATGTTGTTACAAACTGTGTTGTATGAAATTCTTCTCTGGACTTCTGTGCAATTACAACGAACGGGACTGGAGCTTTTGAGCTTCAGTCAACTGATGCACATAATCTGTAGTTATATTCCCAGTTTTCGAAAATCTTTATGTGAGAAACAGACTGAAATCTGTTTCAGTCATTACTAACTGGTAATCTTCTCTACCAGTTAATGACTAATCATTAAGTTAAATTTGAGAATGGGTCTGAATCATTGAAACAGTTTGCTGAATTTGTAAACGGATTTTGGCTGTTAATAACTAAATCATTGATTTGGTAAACTGAACTTGAGAATGGATCTTAGCTGTTAATTACTTAATCATTGAATCAGTGAGTTTAAAATTAATAAAACTTAAAACTTAAAATGAATCTGGGCTGTTGATGACTGAATTGCTGAGCCTGTGTGTTAAACTTAATATATTATTAAAAAAAAAATGGTTGAAGTATCCATAACTCAGGTGTACAGGATTGATTTATTTTTTGGTAATTTGTTCAAAAAATCACATATTAAATTGCCGTCAGAACCAAACCAAACCGAAAACCGTGGGTATGTGTCGAACCATGGGCTATTGTCTCATCCCAAGTGTGAATTGCATCAACTAATTAATTGCAAGATGATTAGTTCAAGACTTAATGGCTTACATTTTGTTCCTCACACAAATGTTGTATTGCTGCAGAGGGCTAAGAATATAGTGCAATAGATGTTGATTGCCCCTGTATTAATTTGTTTTTATGCTAATTTCAAAATGTATCCTTTTTTTGTCTTGCATAATAAATTAATTCAGATTTGGAATGAAATGAGGATGAGTAATTGTCCTCAAATTTTATGTGAACCGCCTAGCTTTATGGCAGCAGAACATGCAGTCATATCACATTGAGTCCAAAACATTTTGAGTAGAGTTTCAGTGCAGAGCAAATCAGTTGGCAGGTTAGTGTTCAGTTCTGGCGGCAGGCGCTAACGTGCTCATGAAGCTCATATTTGCTGCAATTCCCTTGCTTCAGCTTTCAGTGATTATTATAACAGACCTTGACAGGGTTCCTTTCAGTTTCTGGGTCTCTCGAGTACTGTATGAAGCAAACCCTGAAAGATTAAGGCAGAGATCTCTTAGATGACTCTTATAGGACCTTGGGAGAGTGTGCAAGATTCAATCTGACATATTTCTCATGTCAAGGCCTGGAGTTACAAGCCCCGAGGTCTTAAAGATGGATCTCTGGATCAAACTGTGGGACCATCCTCCACCATCAGCAGATTTGAAGCTTAAAAGCCTTGCATGGGCATTATTAGGACAATGCACACTATGTCAGCAATCTGAGTACTCCATAATTAGAAATCTGTCGATGTTAAAGCCTACAGATTTGTTTTTAACTGCCGCACTTTTGGGCATCAGTCAGTGCTGGAAAACTGATTTGATTCCAGTCACTCATAGCCGGTGGTTAAAGCAGAGTTGGGTGATGTGGCTGTCTGTTGATGTTTTATATGTTTGTAACCAGATGATGCAGGTTCCTTTATCCTTCCCATGAGGCAGACAAATATTGCATTTGTTTTGTGCCACAAACACCATTATGTAGTACAGACTGGGGCTGGTTGTCATAAGGGTTCTAACCCAAAACTCTTTCTTGAAATGTTCAAGTGTAGTAAACACTTCAAAGTGTTTATATCTACAGAAATTGACTCAAATATTTAACATACCCTGGCAAATATATTCCAGAGTATAAAGTGTGACAACTAGCCACTGGTCTCCCCATGTTGTGATTGAATTTGAGCTTTATTGTGGAGTTATTTGAATACGTCTGCTAGCATACACTGCAGTATAGAAGATCTGTAACTTCTCTTACAGAGGCTTACAAGATTAAGGTTTAGATATATTATACATTCAGAATGCAACAGCTTAGACAGCCACCAATGAATGCATCTCTCTTGTTTAAGCGAATTTACCTGTCATTCTTTTCCACCCACGTTTTATCTACAGCCTCATTGCAGCAACTGTCTCCCCAGAGAAAACGAAGGTTAAGTGCCTTACTAAGGTACACAGTAACAATGTGGATCTCATTAACTGCTGCTTATGATCCAACTTGTAATATTTAAATTATCTTATAAGACTAATAATAACTTCATTGTCATTAATCCATCTTTATAGACTAGTTCTGTTTAAGCCACAGTTATTCATCTTTCTTTCACAGAAATGTTTTAATCTTAAATGCTTTGTGGTTTTGATTCAGAACGGATTTTTATTTTATTGAGTACTCTAATTATTTGTTAACGGAGCTTTATATTTTAAAGAGACTATACAAATACACCAACTTTGTCCTAATTATTTTACATCCTGCATAGTGGTGTTTTATTAATTTTTTATGTCAATGATTCTTTCGAAGAGGAAAGCCTTTAAGAATCACAAATTGTCTTCTAGCCACCACAATCCTGTGTATATGCACTGTATAAGAAGATAATCTAAAGTTGCATTTTCACACTTAAGTCTGTTTACCCAACAAACAAAAGATGTTGTGCTTGTCGGATCAATCTGTGATGGCAGAGACATTGTGTACCTGGATAAAAAGGGTTTTTTGTTATCACTCTTGTTATTAATTTGTTTTTTTGTAAACATTCACTACTAAGTTTTTCCCAAAAATATAAAGCTGCATAGCTGTTTTCAATATAGATAATAACAATAAATATTTATCAAGCACCAATATAAATAAATAAATTGCCATCACAGAAATAAATGATATTTTAAAATATATTCATATGGAAAACACTTCTTTTAAATTGTAATATTTCACAATATTACTGCAACCTTTGTGAAACACTTATTTTTAAAATACAAATTATAATTAACCCAAAACTGTTTTACAGTATTGCATTTATTTGACATAATATTTACTGAATTTGTTTAAAAATAAATCTAAAGATAATTGTCAGACTTTGTTCCTTGGTTTGTGTGTGTTTTGCTCCCCATGTGCCTTCCTTGCCCTTATTTGGTCCTTCCTGTTCCAGTCATCATGATTGTGTTTCATTGGTTCCAGGTGTGTCTCGTAATCCCATTTTCAAGTCTTGTGTATTTATATTGAGCCCTATTCTAAGTTTCTCTGTCTGGTATTAAATGTGTGTTGGTTCTTATATGTGTGAGTTAATAAATCCTGTTTTCTATGTTCTCTGAAATGTCCTCATTCCTACACAGTAGTAGCAGTCTGTGACAGTAATAATAAATCTAAAAGTAATTCTAATGAATAAATCTTTAAAAAGATAAATCTAAAAGAAGAAAAATTCTTGAAATAAGTCATTCAACCACTACTGTATACTTTTTATGTATTTGTACTATATGTTTGAATTTGTATCAGTTGGCCATGTGGAGGCAGCAGCAGGAACAGGCAGAAACTGTGCACTTCATTACTGTGACATAAAGAAGGCTTTATGTGGCAGATCATCTCTACAGATACCATGAACTGATACATAATTTGTCATTACACAAACAGACCCACACCCAACCATGTTTTTCCACTTTAATTGGATTCATCTGGCATTTCTAAGAATGTTTTCAATCATTACGAACACTTTAACATCATATGCAAAGTCTTTTCACCTCTCTAATGTACCAGATGTTTCAAGGTTGTTTTGCCAGCATGCCTGCATTTATTCCCAAAGGCGTTTCTCAGAATCTGTCTCTTTGACAATCGAGATTTTCCTAATGTAATCTGATGCTGCTGTGTAACTGAATGGGCTTTTAATGTTCAGCCTGTTGATAATGAGAGGCTTTTCCAAGAACAAATCCAGGCTTTGCTAACACATTTTATACTGTGTCTGTGAGAAAATTGATGTGTGCACATCTGCCGAACCTTTCTCTGTTTTAGGTAGAGTCTAGGGTGAAGGTATAGAAAAAGAAAGAGACAAAGAAATATGAGATCTCAGCATCCCACAGCGTTGATTCATTTCACAGGCCGAATGCTACTGGAACCCTCTGCACAGTGTGGCAATATTATTTCTGCTTTGTTTGCAAGTAGATCCCAGGGGGGTATTCCAGAAAGCAAGGTTAACTTACCATTTGGTAAATCATAACCTCTGGGTTGATTTACCCCAAACCCGCATACCATGAGTATGTCGGTTCCAAAACACCTGAGAAGAGTTAGTTTAATCAACCTCCTACTGGTTACCCAGAGTTAATGCGCGTGCATAAAGGCATTTTCAATGGATCGCCGATTTCACGAGTCAAAATGGAAAATGACAACGAAAAAAAAAGAGCGGCATACTTTACTGAGGCGGAGTTGGAGGTTCATGCACAGATCCTGGCCATTTTGCCTCCACATTAGTAATGATGTGGGTTGCCTCACATATTACCTATAGTTAGTGGGAAAAAGTAATGAGTTTAATGATTTTAACAAGACAAAAAATTAGGAACACAAAATGAAATTGTTACCTGCACATTGATACTATGAATGGATTTCCTATTAACATAGTCTCCCTCATTTACTGAAGGAGCTTTAATAGGAATGTGTGTGCCATCAATGCACCCAATTACATTTGGAAATCCTGAAATAGAAAGTCATATATGGAAGTTTAAAGTGTGTGTGTGTGTGTGTGCAGGATGAATACATGTATAGATATAAATAGTATGACTACATATTTAATATGCGTCATAGATTTTACTACAAAGGACAAACCTGCCACTCTGTGGAATTCCTCTTTAATAACACGCAGAGGTTTATGGCCAGGGAACTGTACAAATGTGTGTAAGAATCGTTTAAGTGCCTGACATACTGTGCGAATGGCTCTACACACAGTTGCCTTTCCCACATGCTCTGCATCGCCCACATTGTACAAAAAATGCCCTGACGCGAAAAACCGAAGTGATATGCACAGAATGTTCTCTGTTCTAAGCGCAGACCCGCGGTTTGTGACATTTGCAATATGTGGTCTCAAGAGATGTGTTAAATAAATTAACGAATCTTTTGAAAATCGATAACGCTCTTTCAAATAATCATTAGGAAATGAAAATACATCAATTCGCGGTCTTATAACTCTCTCCCGGCGAAAAAAACCTCGTATAATTTGTGCCTCCACGTCCACAGGATCGTCATCAAAAGGGCACGCCATACTCAGTAACCTTCTGAAACAAACTAACCCTGGAACATAACCTGCTACCGAGCAGGTTATCTTCAGAGAGTAAGTCCCTATGGTTACATACATACCCAGAAAGTTACCTCCATTTTTGGAACCGAAAGTTGAGGTTATCCACTAACTTACCCTTAAACTTACCCGGGTATGTCACATAACCTGCTTTCTGGAATACTCCCCAGAAAGTTTGCAAATAGAAACTAGTCCAAAATAAGCCTTATTTGAATCTGGTTTCATAGTCATTCTGCGGACTGCCATGAAAGCAAATCTTCTGATTTCCCTTGACTGGCTGTATGCTGCTCAGGTAGCTTTTGGAACTGAATGAAACAATCAGGCCAATCAACACTGTTCAGGATCACGCTGCCATAAATGACACATGTGATGCCGACTTGCCAAATACGGCATTCATCAGTCTAATGGCTGGGTGAGCCTTCCAGATATAGACTTTGAGAATCACCATATTCATGTGTGGATTCATAGGGCGCCTGGTTCTTGACCTACTTGCATTACTAATACAAAGAACTTGGCCTGGTCTTCAAGTGGTGAGAGGTCAACATCTCAAACAGAGCAGATAAAATGAGCATTAGCCTCTGGGAAGAGTACAAACAGAGAAAGTTTGGTTTATTTTGTGTGAATTCTGATGCTTGTCAAAGAAAAAAAAAGTATTTCATTGTTACATTTTTGTGTATCGCTCTGTTTCAAAACCTAGTGAGCTGTTTAGGCAGTATTATAAGGCATTAAACGCTTGAGTAATATTAATATTAATATTCATGATTAATGGTAGAATTTCATGTTTATTTTATTGCAGTGAGCTCCGTAAAGAAACCAATCCATTTCACATTGAATAGTATGATTAATAATAGTTTTCATTAGCAAAAAACAACATCCTTAAAGGGTACATAGTATACACAGTTTCACCTAATCTCATGTTAATCTTGAGTACCTATAGAGTAGTACTGCATCCTTCATATATCCAAAATGTCTTTAGTTTTATCATATTTGTAAAAGAAAAATACGGCTTTCCGATTCTTTCCGGAAAAAGCCGAGCTCTTGGAGGCGTGCTGTGGGCGGAGCTATAATACTGATGTTTCGTGTTAACATATATTAACATTAATATATATTCACTTATGTACGGTGGCCGAGACAGCTCAACACGCTGCAACTTAAGAAAACACATGCAAATTGAAAAAACATCAGCAGGTGAAGAAAACATTTTCATCAGTTTGACAACACAAGTGTTGCAAATCATCACAACACATGCATATAACGAAACGCGCTGCAAATCATCACAACACATGCATATAATGAAACGCGCTGCAAATCATCACAACACATGCATATAACGAAACGCGCTGCAAATCATCACAACACATGCATATAATGAAACGCGCTGCAAATCATCACAACACATGCATATAACGAAACGCGCTGCAAATCATCACAACACATGCATATAATGAAACGCGCTGCAAATCATCACAACACATGCATATAGCGAAACGCGCTACAAATCCTCACAACACTTGCATACAACGAAACGCGCTGCAAATACTTCACAACACATGCATACAGCGAAACGCGCATCAAATCATCACAACACATGCATATAGCAAAACGAGCTGCAAATCTTTTCTTTTGCCCATTAAAAAAACATTTAGATTAAACAGCTAATTTAAGCAGTTAAAAAATCTAGACCAAGAGATCACTTACTGCTTTTTATTAAATGAATACATGTAGGCCTATATGTAACTGAAGCAGTGCAAATTAAGTAACAGTTACAGAAAGTGCATTCTGTCAACTTTTTAGTGCATGCAATTCACAATTTAAACTATGCAACTGGGATAAGTATTTCATTTTATTTTTTTAACAAGTTTTTAAGCTAAGAACACAAGTCTGTCAACTGTCTGTGGTTTTAAGAGAAGCTCTGTGGCATGAAACTATGTTCCTACTGACACTAAAAACCCTCTTAGATGGGGAGCTAGTTGCTGAAGCACATAGCTATTTCTTATATATAAATATATATAAATGAATACCAAAGACCTTTGCATTTTCTCTGTCTATATTATGGAAACTGGTAAACATATCAGTGAAATTCCCCAATAGTAATTCCAAATGGCCATAGCCTATGTTTCTCTATTCAAACATCAGCGGTCGAGTAAGTGCATTTATTTTGCGATCACAAACGCAAACAATACAGTTGAGATCTCACGACAGAACACAGACCGGCTGAACGACGCTTTCATTAGATCGCTCAATTCCAGCTTGTTAGTGTTTTCAGATTATCGTCAGCGGCTCTTCCGCAATGAGGAGTGAGCACTTGCGCATGGTTGCCAGATTGCTTAAAATAAGCAAACACCGGGCAGAAAATATATCCTTGTAACAGTGGAGCTCTGATTCGGAGATTTAAACTCTTGTTATCTGGCAACCGCTATCATTACAACTCTCGTAGTAGAGGGGCGTAGAGCAGTCAGCAGTTACAGGTTCCTTTTTTGGACATTCGGCGCGTTCTTTTGGGAAAGTATGCTTGAATTTGAAATATTCGATATTCCCGATATATTCAAATTGTACATCGTCGTCAAAATTATTCCGATCTTATCGCTAATATTCGATATATCGCCCAGCCCTACCAACAACTCCACTGACCAGTAGCCACTGCACGATAAGCAAATCCAAGTCGGGTCCGACACTTTTTGAGGTCTTTTTGAAACATTTCCATTGTGGTCAGTGCTATTTGCAGGGCGTTTCGTTATACTGTAAGCATGTGTTGTGAGGATTTTCAGCGCATTTTGTAAATGCATGTGTTGTGAGGATTTGCAGCGCGTTTCGTTATATATATGTGTTGTGATGATTTGCAGCGCGTTTCGTTATATGCATGTGTTGTGATGATTTGCAGCTCGTTTGGTTATATGCATGTGTTGTGAAGGATTTGCAGCGCGTTTCGTTATATGCATGTGTTGTGATGATTTGCAACACTTGTGTTGTCAAACTGATGAAGATGTTTTCTTCATTTGCTAATGTTTTTTCAATTTTCATGTGTTTTCTTAAGTTGCAGCGTGTTGAGCTGTCTCGGCCACCGTACTTATGTGCTGATTTCCAACAAAAGACAGAAATCTGATGCAATTGTACTTACATGAATGGGGTCTTTTATTACAGGGATGGCTCCATGTTTTAATAGCAAACGATGTGCAAATCCAGCGTCGTCCTTGGGCCTTGTTTATAAAATATTCGTCACTCAAATGACCAGAACACACAAACGCACTTGATACACTCCATTGCTGCCCCGGAAAAACAAACTGCATCCACTTTTCATGTAACGCTGGGTTCTTGGGCTGAACACGTTAACTTTCCCTCACATCCAAAAACGTACTTATTTGGAGGCATTCTCAAACAAATCCTACGCAGCGCTGGCGACGATTTTGAAGTGCGTTAATGTGCACGGTCTCGCTCTCCTCTGGCCAACGTGTGCGCGGGCGCGCTTTTCCGACAGAAATGCTCATATAAGGAGTTGCAGTGTTGCGGGCAATGTGTTTCATGTAATTGGATGGCTTTACTTTAAAATCTTATTTGTTAAACTTACAATATTAGTTACTTTTAAAATAAAATTGTATCTTTTTAAAAAAGTGATGTAATTTTCACATTTCAAAATACTGTAGTAGAGCAACTTTATTTTATTTTGTTACTAGCAAATGCAACTGAAAAACAAACTTTTTAATAGTGATGGTGATGTTACATACTGTAATTACATTTTATGAATACAAATGTTATAATATTGTTACTCAAAGTTACTTTAAATAATATATAAATAATTAGCAACAAAGTTGCTAACATAAGTTACATGCTAATGCAAGAATAAAGCAGTACTATAACATGATACTTTAAATAAAAAATATACATGTAACATTAGTTACTGCACTTAAGCCCCTCACCCCAAAAAGATAAGTAATTATGTATTATATATTTAATATAATATATTAAGTATATGTCAAAGTAACAGATTTTTCTTTAACTTTAAATGTAATATTCCTACACAGTCAATTGCAATATGTTATATTTATCCTTTTACTGGCAGTATATTGTATTTGCTGTCAAAAACAGAACGCAGTAAATGAAAATACTACCCAGGTATGTTTGTTCTGATTCAATTCTCTGTAAATTCATTTGAACTCTTGTTGTCTTGTCGAATTAGCAATGTGCATCGCACACTGTTCTTAGCAGTAGAAATAGCTTTGGTGACAACTGTCCTCGCAAGCTAATGTGCGACCCTTTCACCCATCACGCATCAACTTGTGTCAACCTTGTCCCACGCTTGCTCTTGAGGCTTCTGGTTACATCATAATCAGTTACAGTCTTTTGGATACCTTCATGCATTCATTAATGAGGTTGAACATTTTTGGTGCATGGCTGTGCAAGATATTATTATTTAGCGGTCAAGTTGGCATATCTGGACTGTCCATTGAGAAACAGTCCTGTCTGGTGTCAGAGCCTGGTGCATTTGCTTTCCTGGCTAGATGGAGCACAACTTTACTTTTGTAATTTACTGTTACAAGCAACACTCTCTATCTCTCTCTCTCTCTCACACACACACACAGAGGCACGGAGAGTAAATGATAGATATGTGGCTGCTTTATGAGCAAATGCAGCCCAGGGCCCATAATGAGCTGCAGTATGAGTTTGAATGAGTTCACTGCACAGAGTGACTTTAATGAAACAGTCTAATGACATCAACTTGAGCAGGGAAAGATAAAGATGACATACTTTCCTATAATAATCGAAGTAAACTTCAACGTTAATGTCAGGCATGTTTTCAGCCCTCATTCATTGTGACATTTTCTTGTATGGTACAGTATGTAGTTTTTTGCTTTACTGCACCTTCTAAATATTTACACTTGACATATTTGCATTTGTCAATCTTCAGTTTGATGTAACAAACACCATATGAATCATATGAGTCATCATGGTACTTTTTTGTCTAAAGTTTAAATGATTCAATTAGAAGCACTATCACATAACACTTTAGATGAGCAAAGTAGTATTTTTGAGTAGAAAGAAAGTGAGATTACTGATACATGATTCACAGATTCTAAAATACAATTGCTATGTTGCAATACTTTGTTTGGTATGTTTTAATAATAGACATTACTCAATAAATGTAAAATGTCTTTTCAGGTTTTTTTTTTCAGTCAAACACATTCCATCTGATTATATGGAAATGTGTCTGCTTATATATCAAAAGGTTACATTTACATTTACATTTAAAAGGTTAATATGCAAATCTGCCTGACTAATAAAACATATTGACTGTGGCTTTTCTGTGGAGTTTTAGTGAAAGTTATTTGAATTTCCTCAATTTTCGAAGTAGCAACGCTTGGAAGTGCTGTAATACCAACCCTTGCCAGTCGAGCTTTTTGGAAAGAGACCTAGAGTATGTGTGTGCATTTCTGAGTGGCACTTGTAAAAATGAGCTGTGGATGGAGTCCTCAGGAGTGCCGTGATGATAAGCTCGATCAGCTCTCCTCATGTCCTGAATGAGATCTGTGGAGCTGATGCTGTTGTTTGCTGGTGAAGCACAAACCAACTGAATTATGAGAGACTAAGACTGAATCTATGCTGTACACTTTAGAATAGGGAACACATATTCACTGTTGACTAAGAGTTGTCCCTCAATAAACTTCTAATTTTCTGCTTATTAATGCTAAGCAACTAGTTAATAGTGAGAATTGGTCCTTAAATTAAAGTGTTACCGACGTGCATGATGTGGCAAGCAGAAACAGTGTCACAACATTCACAATCTGTTTAATTAACAAGGATTGACATGTAACCATAATGGGATGTTTACTACAGTCATAAGATTTCTAATCACCATGTAATCCATCTGCTGGAGGTTGAAGATGTAAATGTCCACATTTCTGCACCGCCTACACTGGTGCCCTTATGTTGCATTTTATATAGCTCTTGCCGCCTTAAACATGCTGCATTGTGACACCTACGTTTCTGAAATTACACATCTGGTGAGCTTTGTCTTTCTGGTGCATGAAGGCTAGAAGGTCAAAGTGTTACAGATTTCCATTAAAGCTGTTAACCCATCTGAAAGAAGGGCATATTGACACGGAACACAACTCTCACAATCTCAGAAAATCTATCTATCTATCTATCTATCTATCTATCTATCTATCTATCTATCTATCTATCTATCTATCTATCTATCTATCTATCTATCTATCTGTCTATCTATCTATCTATCTATCTATCTATCTATCTATCTATCTATCTCTCTCTGTCTCTGTCTGTCTTTTTTTAGTTAAATGGTTATCAGTTGTTGAATATCCAACATTTTTTCGTAAGTTGCTTTTTTAAGTGCAAAAAAGGTTTGAATTAATATAATGCCATAATAACAATTCATAATAAATATTAATTGTACATTGTTTAAGTGTTTGGGGTCGACAAGACTAGGAGAAAAATGTCTCCTATGCTCACCAAGGCTGCATTTATAAGATCAAAAATAAAGTAAAAACAGTAATACTATGAAATAGTATAGCATTATCTATATGAGATTTAAAATAACCTTTTTTCTATTTCAATATATTTTAAAATGCTTTTTTTTATTAAATGTTATTTATTTTAAATTCAAAGCTGAATTTACCATTGTCACTTTTGATTAATCTAATGTTTAATAAAAGTATTAATAAAAATAAAAAACTTTATAAACGATTTATACAGAATAATTATCATAAGAACATAAGAAAATATGAATAATTTTCTAGACCTCATGTGGGTTACCAACACCAGTACCAAACAGCGACCACAACAACAACTGATCTGTTGTATGAATATATTGCTTTTGCTAATTTGACTAATTATTCCAAAGTTTCATTGGTAACACTTTAGAATAGGTAACACAATAAGTTGTTTATTAGCATGCATATTACTAGATTATTAGCCATCTAGTGCTAATTAAGAATATTAATGCCTTATTCTACTTGACCTTATTCTACATCCCTAATCTTAACCAATACCTAAACCTAACAACTACCTTAATAACTATTAATAAGCAGCAAATTAAGAATTTATTGAGAAAAATGTCGTAGTTAATAGTTAACAAGATTTACCTATTCTAAAGTGATAATGATAATAAAATTGCACTTTACGATTTGCATTTACTGCTGTCCTTGACCTGTCTATTCTGTTGGAATAGTCTTAGCAGTTTTGAACCACTGTTCTAGGGAGTATTACTTTGGGTGCTCGGGCACTGCTGTTTTCCCATGTGGCCTTTCTCAGCGTTGTGCCCCTGTGGTTGGAGGTGGCTGATGCTGAGGGCCCAGCTGCTGCCTGTGTCTGATTTAACGTCAAGGCTTCAGGAAGTGACTGCTCATGAGTCCAGTCACGTCACAGTCTCCAGACCAGAGGAAGTTCAATGCTATTCACCACTGATGCCTAAATGAGGCTCTTCTGTCCTGCAAGGGCTCTGGCACACACACCTCTCTCGCTCTCGTTCTCTTTCACAATGTCAGATAACAGCACTTCCTTTTCTGAGGCACTTCATTCTTATCATTTCCTGCTCCAGCTCTGTGATGAATCACTGTTTTTCTGGTTATAGGCCCGGCAGGCTAATTCTTCTTCCCTGGCTCCAGACACTTTGTCCCATAATTTTCTTAAGGTTTTGGCTTGTTAATTTTTTGTGTTTTTACTTTGGATTTGCTTTCAGTGATAGAAATTAATGCAGGTCCAAGGTCTTCATAATGTATATTTAGATTTGATTAACCTGTTAGGACAAAGTGAATGATTAATTCATTTCATCACCTAAACTTCTATCCATCCATCTATCTACCTGTCTGTCTGTCTGTTACAGAATGTCATTCTATTTATTCTGTCTATATATTTTTTGTCTATTCTGTCGTTCGTACTATCATTCTATCTGTCATTCTAGCGTTCTATCTATCTGTCATTCTGTTGTTCGATCTGTCATTCTTTCTGTCATCCTGTTTTGTTCTATCATTCTAGTGTTCTCTGTCATTCTGTCTATTACGCCATTATATCAATCAATCGTTCTGTTTATTGTTGTATCATTTTATCATTCATTCTATAATTTTTATCCTTTTATCTAGTGTTTTACCATGCTGTCTATAACTCTATCTATCGTTCTCATTTTTCGTAAATTTTATTGAACTTTTTGTTTCTTCTTTTTTTTTTTTGCCTTAGGGTAATATACAGGTAAAATTAAAAAAAATATTTCAATCAGTATTTCATGTCCATATATATATTTTTGTGGGTAATTGGCTGTGTAATAAGCAGGGTAATGTACAGTCTCCCCATCATTATAAAAACCTAGAAACTTGGCAAAGGTCTATATACATAATAAAGGAGAACAAGAAAGATCAAGAAGAAATTCAGCTTTAGCTGTGGTCAAAATAAATGAGAAACATTGTGAAAAAGTAATATTTCGCAATCACAGACATGATGAGATTTCACAGAGGACCCCTGATTTAGCTGAACATAAGTTCTTCCATAATAATTCTAATACATTTTTGTGAATTCAATGTAATCTTACCTATAGGGCAGAATTAATTCCATCCAAATGGGCCTATAGACAGAATAGGAATACAATTCTCTTGTTTTTCACTGACTGAGACATTTTACTTCACAATTCAATATGTCATGACAAGTTGCAGATGTCAGGTGAAGTGCTGTACCAAATGCTTCCAGCAAGCAGCAAAATTAGGTGTGTATGCCCAGAAGTGCTGAGCTATTGCTTTTTGAAATTGATCTGTGCAAACTGGCTGGCCTCTCCATCTCTGCCTGTCTCGCTTTCTCTCTCTCTTCTCTGTTCCAATCAAACAAGTAGTTCATCAGATGGTCCTGGTCTGCGCCTTGCCGCCGTGACATCACTGTTTCCGATTCTCATGGCGTGTTTGAGTTGATGACTCATTGTAGCATTGTAGTGTTTGCTTCTTTTTGTGTCAGGTAACACATTCAGTCACATCCACCTGGGGAGGACGAAGCTTTAAGACGTCCCATGAATTCTAATGGCTTTATCAGTCCCCTGCAGCTGGCTTTGGCTTTTTCAAACCGCACGGTCTTCTGCCACAGCACATTGCATATGCCTCTTCAATTGGGGTCATGGCTCAGGCTGATAGTGAACTGTATTCCTTCCTAAGTGGAGGGCTCCCTGTGCCAGCCATCATTCTGGCAGTGCGCAGCAGATTGGCTGGTGGTCTCACTGTGGCTCAGGATTCATTCCACTGGCTTATATTGAGTTATTCTGTGAATTAACAATGAAGATTGATGACACCGCCACACAACAGTGACAGTCAGTCTGGGCTTTGAATATGACTCAGATTTCATATTGTGTATATGTGTGTTAGGTGTAGGATATGTACTGTGGAACTGAAGTTGGAAGCAAAATGCTTTTACCAAGTCATGGTTTTATCTTATCTAAGAGTGATGCGCTATTCAATATTTATTTATTTATTTTTGTACGTCTCATTTTGCATTTGGAGAGGAGACAGGACACACACCCTGAGCAATTAAATAATTATTAATAAATCTTTGTAAACATTAGTTAATAAAAATATAAAAAATGTATATAACAGCTGTTATATATCCGTTGTTGGTCCATGTTATATCAGGCCCATTAAATATCATTACAACTTTTGATTTTAACTAAGATTAATAAATGCTTTAAATGCTGTTTATGTTAGTTAACTAATGGTAACAAATGGAACCTTATTTGAAAGTTACCAATTATTTTCATCAAGTGTTGCACATGTAACAGTAATTAGGTTTAATATTTGACATATTATATCAAATTATTTCACAGAGAACATTTTAATAATTTATTTTGTCTTTAGTACAATACAGCGATATATTTTTGTCTTTTTATTATTATTCTGACTTTAGCTTCCTTTATATTTTAGGACCTGGTGCCGGTTGAATAAACTGCTTGGACTAGTCTTAGTCATCTCATTTTCTTTTCTTCTTCAAGGCTAGTCATAACTTTGTAAAATCAGTTACATAAAAAGGTAGACTGGTCTAATTCTTATATGAAAAGTTAGACTGATTACCATTTGGTTAACTACAGTACTAGTAGCAAGGAAATCATCACATTTGGGGGTCCTTAGTATCAAGTTTGAAAAACTCTAAAACTCTAGGCCACAGCTTCTAATGTATTTAATCAATTTTACATGCTGCAAATTTATTTTATTTTTTAATTTTTAATTTTTTTCCCGTGTCTGTGGAAGTGTGTACGTTTGTTGGAGGAAAAGCTTTAATTGCCTGGTTAAAGTGAGATCGGTACTGTTTTTGACAACTATGAATGAGGCGAAATCAAAACATGCCAGCCGTGAGGCAGAAACCTAAATGTTGAGACCCAGTGGATGTGTCACCGTGTTAAACCCTGCTATAATTGTGTGAATGAACACCTGTGTCTGCATAGAATCTCATTAGAAGGAGGAGTGTGGGATTACAGATGTAGCAATTATTTTTGAATGTGCATTCATTAATATTACTGGTGGGCATTAAACATGCAAATATGATTATAATGTATTTGCATTTTTGTTACTACTGTGCCTGCAAAGGCTCTTGTTTTTTCTTTGTTAACGGTGAAATTCACCAGTACCTTTTAAAGGGGTCCTTGGTGGTTTTCAGAAGACTTTCCAAAGTAAAAAGTAGTAAAACTGGGTTTTCATTCATATTCCTACACAACCAAGTGTGTGTGTTTTTACAAATATTGCTACAGTTTGAAATAACTGTTTCCTATTTTAATATATTTAAAAAAGTTATTTATTTCTGTGATGTAAAGCTGAATTTTCAGCATCATTACTCCAGTCTTCAGTGTCACATGGTCCTTCAGAAATCATTCTAACATGCTAATTTGGTGATCAAGAAACATTTATTATTATTATCAATGCTGAAAACAGTTGTGCTGCTTAATATGTTTTGTAAAATTGCGATCTATATAATTATTTAATGGATACAAAATTCAAAAGAATAAAATGTATTCAGTATCTTTAGTAGCATTATATTTCTTTACTATCGCTTTTGGTCAGTTTCAAAGTTGTGTGTATTGGACGTATGCAGTTGATGCTGATATTAATATTATAATGACATTTTTGTGTCTTTTTTATGATATACAATTTTGGTACAATGTATAGTTTCCACTTGTCGTTCAATGTAAAACCTTCCTAAAGCAGAACCAGTAGAGAACTGCTGCGCTAAAACATGTTATACAGTCATTATAGCCTATGTGATAGTGGTAAATTCACCAAATCACATCATCAGAAAGTATGTGTCAGATAAAGCCGCGTTTAATTTTGTCTAATCATAAATAGCTGCTTTCATTGAGACAATGCTAATGTGTTCTGCATGTTTGATAAGGAACAGGCAAATGCGATCTGTTAGATTAACTTTAATCTGCTCTAAATCCCCTTCAAGTGGAACAACAGCATGAATACCAATGTATTATTCATCACGACAACAAGCCAGGATTTTTTTTTCCACATTGCGGCTATTACCTTAATTGCCTTCATATGAGTTTGCTTCTGAAGCCTAATGAACATATCTGTAAACTGAAAATGTTTGATTGGGGAAACAAAATGTTTACTTGTCCGACAGCTAGTGAATGACATGTTCTTGGGTGGATAATACAGCTCCCCCTTCCCACCCTCAAGATATCTCCTGAGTGTTTCTGAAGAACCTGCCAAAAAGAATGAGATCTCCAAGATTTAATCTCCAAACCTCAAACACGCTTTCCTTTCAAAGCACCATTTATGCCTGTCAAAGTATTCATACAGCTTTCCTTTATTTAACTTTTGGCATAAAAAAGCTAACTGAATGGAAGCCATTTGATTTATGAAATGAAATCTCTTCATTTAGTAATCTGACAAAATGGACTTGCAAAATAAACATCTTCACTCTAGAGCCACTTTATAAATTCTTTATGGTCCCACGCAGCCAGATGAATCTCCCCCCAAGGTGGCGTGGACATGAATTTTCCTCCTCCTTGAATATATCACAGCTTCATTACTTTTATATTGTTGTGCTACATTGGCATAACTTATTATGTTTTGTGATTGCAGGGACAGTCGGGATGCTTCATTTACTCTGGTGTGTTTCTGCTGGTGGTTCAAGGTATAGAGGAAGTGAGATGAAGAGAGAGAGATAGTCAGTCCCCAGTGCAGTTGTCTACATTGCTGAGTGGGAAGGTGGCACTGTGGGAGTACTGAGCACATAGTCAAACTGTGTTATTGTTTCACTCGTGCCTGGGGCAAAAGGACATGCTTTATGCCTTCAATCTCCTTAAACTGTTTTCATATGAGAAATTTTTCTTTTGATGCATTGGATTGTGTGCGTTGTCGCGAAACTTCTAAATAGATCAGCACATCTGATCTTTTTGCAGTTACGTCAAGACAAATTAAAACATTTCTTGCAGGAAAAGGACTTTGCAAATGCTGTTTTTGGAGGATAATTAGGATTCTCTTTGGAGACCTGACAAAATTTGAAAGATTAACGACAGTACTTAATATATTAATATATTAATATGGAAAACAGTAACATGGTATATATCTATAGTTAAAGGGGTCATATATGATGCTTTTTTAAAAATAATTATTTTGTGTATTTGGTGTAACAGTATATTTTGACATTATTTTTCAAATAATGAAAATTCCTCTATACCCCTCCTTTCTCTAACGCGTCATTTTCTACAAAGTCCCTCCTTCCGAAAAGCAGTGTCTGCTCTTATTGGCCAACTGACCCAGTGCATTGTGATTGGCCGATCCCCGCAAGCACTCGTCAGAAATATAACACCCCTTTCCATAATCGTGAGCATCATGCGTGTTTGAATGGACCGTTGTGGGGGGGTGGGGGGTAGAGTCTTAACTTTGTTAAAGAATATCTCTTTGGATTTGAGACTTTAGTCTTTGCAACTTAACAGATCTTGAATGAACAATAAAGAATCAAAAAAATTACAAACAATATCTAGGGCATGTTGTAGTCCAGATTAAAATGAAAGAAAAAAAAGTTTGAAAATAAATAGCCTATTAAGTCCAACTATGATGAACACCATAGCAAATACACAAATCTGAATGGATGTTTAAAATTATTAAAATATGTTTTAGAAAGTAGCACAGCTGCTTTATTTATGGGGTTTCAAGGGTAAGGGCTTCATTATCTGCAGTTTAGCGCAGAAAAGTTTTAAGTCTCATGCAGTTTTAAGTCTCGTTTATTTGATCAAAAGTTTACTAAAACAGTAATGCTGTAGAATATTATTCCATTTAAAATAACAGTTTTTGGTTTTAATATCCTTTAAGATGTAATTTAATTCTGTGATGGCAAAACTGACATTTCATCAGCCAACAGTCACATGATCCTTGAGAAATAATTTGAATATGCTGATTTATACTCTTTGTTTGAGACAGAAATTCTTCTTAATTTATTATTAATTTATTTACAAAATATGAATCTTTTTTTTATAACAATTTAAGTATATTATTATACCTTAAAAAACATTTTAACACATCCTTGCTGAATAAAAGTATTAATTTATAATAATAATTACTGACCCCAAACTTTTGGCCAGTACTGTATATCGTAACAAAAGATCTCTATTTTAAATAACTGATGTTATTTGTAACTTTTTTATTCAGTTTTTGTCTGTATAAGAAACCAAACAGTTGTGGCTGCTATTCGATACAATCAAGTAAATGTTGAATATACAAAAACATTAAATAATCCATAGAATATCATAACACAATATATACCAATTTGACAAATTGACTGGTAAAATTCTGTATTTTTAGATCAGTTGGATTGAAAGTGAAAGTGACATGAAAGTTAAATGGATCAAAGTGTTCCATGACTGTTTAGTTATGTTTTGCATGTGGGTTTTAAGAGCTGTATATTGTATAAACTTAGATATTCTGATTATTCGGGATGTTAAATGTGGTAGCTGTTGGGAATTCTCAGGTGGCTGTGATGCGAGCGTTAAATGACTTGGTCATCATAAGGAACAGTTTTAATCTTCATCTGAGAAAGGGCAACATTAACATGCAGTGAGGTTCCATTAATGTTCATCTTGTAAATTACATTTACTTTCTCATTTAACATAAAATTATGTGGCAATATTGTTTAGAATGCTAATGAGTGTCGGATTCCTGTTGAGGACAAGTAACAAGTTCATTTAGAACCACTTGTGATTAACAAAAAAGTAAAAGGTCATCTTTGAAAGCAGTGAGATTTGAGGTCCATGTTGCCCAAGGTGAATGGCAGACAGATAAAATATATCCACAGCAATATCAGAGCTAGAAAATGTCATGCTGATGCAGGTGAGGAAAAAAAAAAGATTAAGCAAGGACAATTTGAAAGCAAAAGCTACATATAAGTAATAATGAAATGAAATATTAATTTGTACTATTACTCAGCCTTGCTTATATGCCAGACTTTCTCTGGATGCTAAATTTAAAGTGCTATTTCTCCAGCAAAGATTGTAGAAGGTCATTTTGAGTTGCAGAATACATATATTTGTGGTTATGTAAAAACTCCATGTAAATGAATGTTTTAACAGACTTATGAACTATTTGCATTGCTTGACTGCGATACATGCCAGATCCTTTACAGGGCAGTAATCCTATTTGCTTGTGCCAAGTATTTCAAAGGATAGTTCAGTCAAAAATAAAGATCATGTCAGCATTTACTCAGCCGCATATATATGAATATATAAATATAATAGTAAAATAAAATAACAAATATTGAACATTTGGAATTATGCTTTTTTTTTTTGCCTGTGATGCAAAGCTAAATATTCAGCAGTCATTACTCCAATTGTTTTGGCACATCTTTCAAAAATCATTTTAATATGCTAGTGCCTTAAATGTTAATATTTCACAATTGTAATGTTTTCACTATATTTTGATCAAATAAATTTGCAGAGCATAAGAGACTTATTTCAAAAACATTTTAAAAATCTTCCAAACTTTTTGTTATTCCAAACTTTTGACTAGAATTGTATGATTTTGGAACATGCAAAAAAAAAAAAAAGGAATATTTGAATTTTTTGTCTCCCTGTCTCCTCCAACAGGTTGGTTCCCCAGCGTTGCATAAGGTGGGTTAAGGTGGTGAGTGGACGCGACTCTGATGTGGAGTGCTGCTCCGGAGCTGAGTGCTCACTACTAGACCAGCAACTTCCTGCACCTCAAGATGGATTAGACCTTCACGCCTCCGGAGATCAAAGGTATGAGATGTGTAGTAATGAGCTTCCACTCCAATCCTCCCAATCAGGGTGCCACAACCCCACTGTAGTGCGTAGTGTTGGTCTTAAATGCACCGTGGATGGCTATTACTGTCTGTTAAATATTTATGAATGTAACGGATGGGTGAAGGAGTGTTTGATGTGCTTAATTGTATTGCAGACTTTACATTTTTCAAGGCTCGGAAAACAATGATGGACTACAAACAATGCTTGTCCGCTTCAGCACTTTGCTGTTTGTTTGGAAACCTGCCAAGTTGTGCACACAGAGACATATGAGCTGGCCAGAATTATTGTGATTATAAATGTAGCACAGATTTATTGCTTGAGGTGAAAGAGTGAAAGAAACAGAGAGAGGACAACAATGCAGCCTTGAGTCACAAAGTTTTCCAGTAACCGTGGCAGACAGTTTTTGACATGCATATTGCTGTCAGCCACTTGATTTGTGTCTCCGATTTTTTTATTATATTTCATTTTTCAGTGGCCTGAAAATGAGGAGAGGAGATTGTTGGTGTTATACAAATGGTGTTATAAGACTAGACTGCAGTTTATTGGAAAACTGAGGCTCACAGAGGGAATATGAGAGCAGGGCCGGGATCATTCCTTGGGCTTACACATGTCCCGTTGTGCTCAGTAAAGAGAGAGAACTTCAGAGAGCTTGTATGTGGCATGTTATTGTATCACTGAAGGACATTGAGTGGCCATGTTCTTGGTCTCTAGAAGGGTGAGCGTGATTTCACCAAGTACAACATGTTCCTGGATCAACATCCTTGTTGATCCTTGAACAACATTCCAATCAACCAATCAGAGTTGAGATATAACTTTTTAGGAAATGTTAGTTTTAGGCTTACAATCAGGATTAGGTGCTTCTATACCCTTGTTAATCAGCTATCATTTCCCACTGATTTTATAATAAATTAGGGGTGGGGATTGGGTTAAGTCTGTATTTTTGGACAGTAATGTTGATCCAGGAACATGTCTTACTTGGCAAAATCACGGTGACCCTCTAGAAGCTGTTCCTACTGCTTTATGGTTAAATGTTATTATTGGGTTGCACAGCTGATCGTTTTCACTGGTAAAAAAGTGTTTGTTCGGAATACAGTAGACTTGTTGTTTTTATATTAAATGATGTTTAATTTTGTCTTAGTGTTTTTTAAAGAGGTTGTTCACCCCAATATTAAATTCAGTCATTGTTTACTCACCTCGTGTTGTTGACATTGTTTTCCGTGGAACATAAAATAAAAGATATTTGAAAGAATGTTGGAAACTGAAGAGTTTTGGAGACCATTGACTTTCATTGTATGGAGAAAGACAAACAAAAAAAACCCTGACACATTTTTCAAAACAAAACAAAATCTAAATATTGAGAAAAAATGCCTTTAAATTAGTCCAAATGAGTTATTAGCAATGCATATTTACAATCAAACATTAATGATATATTTAGGGTAGGAAATTTGCAAAATATCTTCATGGAACATAATGATGAACATAATGATTTTTGGCATAAAAGAAAAATCAACAATTTTGACCCATACAATGTATTTTTTTACAAATATGCCCCAGCGACTTAAGACTGGTTTTGTTGTCCAGGGTCACATATTATTTTGACACCCCGGGTTGCTAGAGAGCAGAAAACAGCATATCGCAGCCATACAGGCCAGTAAACTAACTGGGTGAGAGATCGCAGATTCTGCCTGACCTAGAAAGCCTCAGCATCAATCTAAAAATCCCTAAGACCAGAGGTATATTAAAATGAGGATAAATCAATTAATTAACTTACAGTGTTTAAGGTTCGTCACGTTTAATTGAAACAGTATTTTGAATTTGGACTGCAGTATCCATTTCAACCGTTAATATTACTGTCAATATTACATACTACACCTTTAAGACTCTTAAAGGAAATTTAATAACATGCATTTTAATGTTTTTACTCCAGTTGGTAGTCATCGCATCACTGCTGACTTATAAATTATTTTTGTTGTATCTCTGGACAAACCCACATCACATCACCAGCATTCGCTGTCACTCATGTTGCTGAAAACCACCAAGACTCATTTTGAAAATTAATGATTTGCAAATCTCTATATGAGTGAATGACCCTTTACGTTGACATATTATACTGAGCGCTCCAATCAAGATGTGATGCATCGTTTCACCTCTGCCTGGAATAGACTGCTATAACTACTGCGGTCTTCTCTTTGTGTAAATGTCATTATTGAATATAAATTTTGAAAATGCATCGTTAGCTAGTAATGGCAACACACCTCATAAAGCAGTGCCAAGGCAAAACATAATTGGCTTCTCACTTAAGAAAGCTGGTCAGACCTTGCAAGACTGGAAAATAATTGCTGCCTTGCGGCTTCCAGTGCAACTAACTGTTTCTTTGTCTACTGTTTCTTTGGTTTCTTCAATTTGTAAATGTTTTGATCTGACACACAAGTCACATAAAAAACTATATCTATATAAAAATTTTAATTTATGCATTTAGCAGACGCTTTTATCCAAAGCGACTTACAGTGCATTCAGGCTATCAATTTTAACCTATCATGTGTTCCCAGGGAATCGAACCCCCAACCTTGCGCTTGATAGTGCAATGCTCTACCAACTGAGCTACAGGAACACTATATATATATATATATATATATATATATATATATATATATATATATATATATATATATATATATATATATATATATATATATATATATATATATATATATATATATATATATATATATATATATATATATATATATATATATATATATATATATATATATATATATATATATATATATATATATATATATATATATATATATATATATATATATATATATATATATATATATATATATATATATATATATATATATATATATTTTTAATTAAAAGTTACAACTACAAAACAAATGGTCTCAGCTGTTGAAGGGCTTTATGGGTCTGTTTACACCTGGTAATGACATGTGTCTCAAATGTGTCTACTGTGTTTGGTTGTATTGGGATTTTAAGGGAAAGTTTTTTTAAAGCTGTATGTATCTGACAAATTTTAAGTAAATATTTTAGAACAATTAAATATTAATAAATGCAATACTGTTTGAAAGTTTGGGGTCAGTATGATATTTTAAATGTGAAAAAAGATTCTTATTTTCACTACGGCTGCATTTATTTGATTAAAAATACAGTAAATATAGTAATATTATTAGAATTAAAAATAAGTGCTTTCTATTTTAATTTATTGTAAAATTTTATTTTTTCCTGTTGATTTTTTTTATGGCAGCTATTACTCCAGTCTTCAGTAACACATGATCCTTCAGAAGAAATTTAAATTTTCTGATTTGATGCTCAAGAAGTATTTCAGGATTATTTAATTAATAAAACGTTCAAAAGAACAGTATTTCAAAAAGAACATTATAAATGTTTTCACTGTCACTTAAAAAAAAAGAAAGAAAAAGCATCATAAACCCAAATAACACAAAATATTAGAATGGTAGATGACATTGTGTATTGTTAAAAAAATATTGCTGGAAAACCACAAGTCCAAATCAATCACAATAAAATAATAATAATAATAATAATAAAAATAAAAAAACATTTTACTACTGTCCTTGCCCTCAGATAGCCAGAAATAAATCCCAATACCTGCTGTAAAAAGGTTCTGTGTCATTAATGAATCAGGAATGGTGAATTTACAGCTGACAGTAACCCATTTCTGAGCAGTCGTGTCTTTTTGCTGATTTCTTTCTCTGTGGCTTCTCCACACTGGCCTGATCCTGTTTTGTACTGTTTTCATGCGGCTCCTGCAGTTATGCAATAAACACAGGTTTGTTGGTGTATTTGTAACCGCCGTCTCCCTCACAGACACAGTTTCCCTCCGTCTTCACTTCCATCCTGCACACCTGAAAGCTCCAGATAAGCCTCACTGATGCTCAGTGTTGGGAAGGTTACTTTGGAAATGTAATAGGTTACAGATTACAAGTTACCCTGTTTAAAATGTAATAGTAGTGTAACTTTTTTAATTACTTTAATAAAGTAATGTAACTAATTACTTTTGAGTACATTTTGATTACTTTTATAAATTTCTAATGAATGTTAATTTGCAACTGTTAATCATCTTCAACCATTTTACACCATGCAGGTTTAACCTTAACAGTAGTGCTCAATACTGTCAGACTTTCACCATCCTTCATCACCTGAATTAAGATGATCACATTTGAACACATCCACCACACAATCAGACTTTAGTACTGCCTTTTACTTAGAGATTGATCTGAAGTTCAAAGCAGATTTAAAATCAAAAGAAATAGTTTATAGATACTGTTTTTGAAACCAAATCTTTGCATAACTACAGGCATCTAACTGCATCCAACAATGGTTTGGGGAAAAATAGTTAATAAAAAAATAAAAGCATATACATCAACTCAAATACGGTTATCTAATAAGCATAACCTATTATAACCTATTTTGTGTACTAGACTCCTGAAACATTGGTGTCTTTTTGAAACACTGCTGTGTCTTTGTATATGATATGATGATAGTTTCTCAAAATATGTAAAAGATGCTCATGAAGTGACTCAGAGCAGTTCTAGAGATTAATTTCCATGAGGGGCGGACTGGGAAAAAAAAATAGGCTGGGAAATCTCACACTCATACACCCACAACCCATTCTGAAACATGGACAACCCTATTTTTTGACATGAAAAAGATTTGAATCCTTAGGTTGGGGGACTTACAACGTAATTAAGAGTTCTCTCCTGAACTGCACCTTCACTTCCATTATCCATCCATCTCTCTCATGACTTTAATACTGAAGATTTTTATTTGACTTTTACCATGTTTTGTAAGTGCAATTTTGTTTTTTTGGCAAATGAATTACAACTTGTATTTATTTTTACTACAAATTCCATAATTAAACCACGGTTAGTGCCATACCATAGGCTACATTAATTTACGTAAGGGTTGTGTTTTTGTATCCACTAGCTCCCCCTAAACCTATGATAAAATATGATGATTTGTCTGCTAACTTACTACTGTAACATTACAAAAGATAATAATGACGTCGTTTATACAGTATTTTGAGTGATTGCGAGCAATGTGCTGCTGCTGCTGCTTGACTAAGTAAACAAAGACAAAACTACATTAGCATATTTACAGATGAAACTGACTTGCACCTAAAACCCTGAACAGAAGTGTCGCTTCTCTGCTCCAGCTGTGCGCTTACACAGTTCACTCCGGTCTCTCTCTCTCGCATTGATTACTCGGAGTCTGATCCAAACCGTTCGGCGGAGGCGCGGAGAGCGCGCGAGCCCAACCATTGCCAATCACGACTAACCGATTCATGATTTATTAGAAATTTAATTATCGAATGGCGGATTCAGAAATAATCGCTTTAGTATATTCGGCCTGCAATTATACAATAACAATATTAAAGTAGAAGGCCAAATCGTCTGCCAGGCCACCGAGAATAGTCCCGGTTCTCCCGATGTCCAGTCAGCGCCTGATTTCCACAGACACGCAGAACGGGCAGGATTCATATTCAGTCTTTTTGCGGCTTAATATTCACAGACATCAGTCCATATCGGGTTTTGATTCAAGTGTACTGACCTACTTTTGATTTATTCGTCCAAAATGTGGCATATTGCGTCCGCGTTATAGGCTGAATTCCATTTTTATGACTGGATTCTACGAATGTGTTTTCCGCGTCTCGGAGATTATGGGCCATATGTCTTAGTGCAATCTGGGAAAGAAATAAGCTGTATGTGGATGTGTGTAAATATTCAAATGTAATCCTCTTTGTAATCGTTACAATTTTCATAAGTAACTGTAATTTAATTACTCATTTTTTCTTAGTAACTGTAACTAATTACTGTTACATTTATTTTGTAATTAAATTACGTAACGCCGTTACATGTAACTAGTTACTCCCCAACACTGCTGATGCTTGTCTGCTCAGGAGCAGATTACTTTGTAAACTGCAGGCACAGTGGAGAGGAAACAAGGGAAGGGAGAGAGGACTCGGCTGACCTGAGCAAGGTAAACGACTGCTGTGCACTGTGAAAGGTTGCTGGAGTCTGTGAGTGCTGGGCATTTTCGTGATGCCCTATGAGGCCCAACAGTCCCTGAGTTCACTAACTCTTCTATAATGCTGTGAAATAAGATCTTTTACTGTTGCCATCCAACCTTTCCACAGCTGTTGGCTCTTTATGCCCCAAAAGGGTTGGCTTTATTGTTTGATCATTAAAGGAGAAAGAAAAAAAGAGGACATTACAAGACATGGTTATTTTTTAACATTAAGAAGAATCTGCATAGTTTTGTTAAAACATATATAAGAAGTCTTTTGTAATAACAAATCAGCATATTAGAATGATTCTGAATGATCTTGTGACATTGAAGACTGAATGTTGAATGCTAATGATGCTGACAATTCAACTTTGGCACCACAGGAATAAATTACATTTAAAAAATTATATTTAAAAAATGTTTTTAAAAATTGTAATAACATTTAAAAAAATATATGTGGACTTGGTGAGAATAGAAAAGATTTATATATATATATATATATATATATATATATATATGTGTGTGTGTGTGTGTATATATACATATATATATATATATATATATATATATATATATATATATATATATATATATATATATATATATATATATATATATATATATATGTGTGTGTGTGTGTGTATATATACATACATATATATATATATATATGTGTGTGTGTGTGTGTGTGTGTGTGTGTGTATACATATATATATATATATATATATATATATATGTGTGTGTGTGTGTGTGTGTGTATATACATATATATATATATATATATATATATATACATATATATGTATGTATATATATATATATATATATATATATATATATATATATATATATATACATATATATGTATCTGACCCCAAACATTCGTATGGTAGTACACTGAATTTATTTTTTTATTTTGCAAGTTTTTGCACACATTAATTTTAAGTAAAATTGAAGTACTGAATTAAGTAAATCTACTTAACTAAGTTAGGTACATTTAGCAAAGGAATTGAGTAAATTTAACATAGCCAGTTAGAGTTTGATGAGTACTATCTATATACTGTATTTCCATGCTTTACTGCAAAATTGCTACACAAATTAATTTCAATTGACCTGAAAATATTTATCTTCAGATTTATATCTTAAACACCACTCTAATATTATTTAAAAAGATTCTATCTCAACTCAGTATTAAAAAAACAAAAACAATGTGCTGCCTATGTCATACTAAAATCATACCTACATAGGTTGCACACTAGAACCATTTGGAAGAGAAGCCAGTGTGCATATGTGTGTGCATGTGGCAAATTTATCCTTTGAGGCTCTGCTAAAGTTTCTCTTGGGCTGTACTTGGGCTTTCATCTTCACTGGCACTGCATCAGTTGGTCAACATTGGTATTCAGCAAGATTTGCTCTTGTTTGAACAGCACTGTGTGCAAAGTTGTCCCAATATTTGGCTTTCCAGTTTTAAGAATGTCCAGCTGTTTTGCAGTACCAGAGGAATACAAAACCACAAAGGAGATCTGAGGGCCGACCCGTTCACGTATCTAACACATCACACATCAGTGGAAAAATGAAATTATTTGGTATGTTGTTTGTGTCTTTTGTAGAAGAAGTGCATAGGCTCAGTCAGCTGTGTGTGGCAGCGTGGTTATGTGAAGATAAGGACTGAAATGGTAGACTCACTCACTTACCTCACATCATGTATGCGTTTTGAATGTAAAAAGACTGCATTAAATACAGATCCTTCACCTGCACTAAAGCCTTCTGCCCTAGCCGCTCAAAAGACAAATGCATACATGATGTAAAGCACTTTAGCAATATTCAAATGCCGTTTAAGCATTCAGCAAGCAGAAATGTTTGAATTCAAGACCTTATCTGTCTCTTCAGCCTTCTCTAAAATACAGAGAAAGTGGATTTTAAAAGGGAATGTTTTGTGCTGTGGCAAGCTAAAGCTCAAACTGTTAAGGCTCGATTTGTGTAACTGACTTTAATCTTACATTAAAGTATGAAAAGGAAAAGATTGCTGCAAAGTTATTCTTTATGGTTGGCTAAAGGTTGCAGATTAGAACTTGATTTTTTTATTTATTAATAATATTACATATTACAGTAACACAATCAGACAAAATCAAAAACTGCTGTGGATTGTTTGACCGACACTTATGACCCATTTGGAAAACTACTACTTTTTTTTTAACCATTCAGAGGTGGACTTGTGCTTATACATTGCTGCATAGTCCAGTTGTGCTTAAGCTTCAACTTCAACTTCCAAAATACTGTATCTTGTTCTTAATCATTTTTTTTTAGAAGTTACTATGAGATAAACAAACACACACACACACAAGTAAGAATTCAGGATAGGGCACTTTGTGTATGTACTCAGTAGCCTATTATATATCTGTATATTGAAAAAAAAAATGTTTTGTATTTCTCAGCGCGCCTTATAGAACATTGATTTGTGAAAAGAAAATTGAACTGAAAAATGTTTCTCTTCAGATTTAACCATCATTAAACAGTAGAACAAAGTAGTGTCAGTTTAATACAAAAAATATTTTGGCTTTACTACAAAAATTTGGCTTTACTACAAAAACTTTGCTGCTTTTATATTTTACAGGGTTTCTTATTTGGGGGGGGGGGGGGGGGTCATCATATTTAGGGGGTCTTTGGCATGTTATTGTAAGGAATCGCATTAAGATTGATTTTAATTGCTAAGTAGTGCACTGTAAAACCCGATAAGTTAACTTAACTCAAACCGTTTGAGTAAACCGATTGCCTTGACTGTAATACCCGACAAGTAAACTTAACTCAAACGGTTTGAGTAAACAGATATCCTTAAGTTATGTTAACTCAAACCATTTGAGGAAACCGATTGCCTTAAACCATTTAAGTTGAAAAAACTAACAGTTATGAGTACTTTGAACTTAATTCAGTTGAGTTCACTGAAAGAAGATATATATTGCAATTAAGTGATTAAGTGATTAATTGAGTGATAATTGAGTTTAGTGATGAACACCTGCTGTTAACAAACAGAATTACTGAAGAAAAGAGAGAAAGGAACTACAGCTGACTTCAGACACAGCCTCACTCAAACCTGACAAGTTATGTTAACTCAAACCATTTGAGGAAACCGATTGCCTTAAACCATTTAAGTTGAAAAAACTAACAGTTATGAGTACTCTGAACTTAATTCAGTTGAGTTCACTGAAAGAAGATGTACATTGCAATTAAGTCATTAAGTGATTAACTAAGTGCTGATTGAGAATTAGTGATGAACACCTGCTGTTAACAAACAGAATCACTGAAGAAAAGAGAAACACAAGAACTACTACAACTGACTTCAGACACAGCCTTAGATGAAATCAACTGAAATAAAATAAATGAAATATCTCAAGCTCTAATTAAACAATGCCACAAACAGCATCACCAGCTCCACTTATTAATAACCAGACGGACTTTATTTCTGTCAGACGTCTACAGAAGATCTTATTGAGAATGAACTAAGGTTTAGATGTTGATTTATTGTTTCATTTAAAGTTAGAGATCAGTGTTTGCTTTAGTTGGGCTCTTGACCCTTGATTTCTGTCTTAGTGTTTTCTCTGGCTGTTATAACTGTGTGTTTCTAAAACATGTTTGTTATAACTCAAAAACCCAGAGAAAAAAATGTTGGTTGTTATGCAGCTTACTGGTGATGACAATCATCAATTATGAAGCTGTTCAGAGTTCAAAATCTGACTAAAGAGGTGCTGCGTAATTAGTTCAGTTTATTTTAATGGAAGTCTCTCAAAGAGCTGGTGGCTTTCATAATCAGTTTACATAAAATTATCAAACACTTTATGCACATACATCTTTCTTCTATGGCAGCAATTAGTCACACACAGACATCAACAATCAGCATATGAACCTCAACAATGGTGACAAATAAAATAAAATAAAACATGCTGCAATGCATGCTGGGTATTATTATAGTACAAAGCTAATCTATGGCTCCCAGCATGCTCTGCTGCATTTTATTTTTATTATGGTCACCATTGTTGAGGTTCATATGCTGATTGTTGATGTCTGTGGTGACTGATTGACACCATAGAAGACCAAAGTGTTTGGAGAGATCTTCATATTAACTTATAACCACAGAACAACTGCTTCTTAGAATCACTTTTTTACTATATCATCTAACTAATTACACAACACCCATTTCATCAGAGGTTACACTCTGAACAGTTAAATAATTGATGATTATCATCAATGGGTTATGAAAAAAATGCTAATGGCATTTCTTCTGAGCTTTTGAGATGCAACTAACATGTGTCAGAAACATGTGGTTACAATAGCCAGAGAAAACACAAAGACTGAAGTCAAGGGTCAAGAGCCCAACTAAAGCAAACACTGATCTCTAACATGGTTACTTCAAATGAAACAATAAATCAACATCTAAACCTTAGTTCATTCTCAGTAAGATCTTCTGTAGACGTCTGACAGAAATAAAGTCAGTCTGGTTATTAATAATTGGAGCTGGTGATGCTGTTTGTGGGGTTGTTTAATCAGATCTTGAGAGATTTCATGTATTTTATTTCAGTTGATTTAATCTAAGGCTGTGTCTGAAGTCAGTTGTAGTAGTCCTTGTGTTTCTCTTTTCTTCAGTGATTCTGTTTGTTAACAGCAGCTGTTCATCACTAATTCTCAATCAGCACTTAGTTAATCACTTAATTACTTGAATGCAAAGTTAAAAAACTTACATGGTTTAAATCAAGGCAATCTGTTTACTCAAATGGTTTGAGTTAAGTTTACTTGTCGGGTTTTACAGTGTGGTAAACCTAACCTCTTAATTAGTATTATATTTATTATTATTATCACCAGAAATTTATCTACAGCACAAAAATATTTTTCTGAATATTTTTCTGAACTTGAATTATATATATATATATATATATATATATATATATATATATATATATATAGTAATGTGATGTTTTTTGTTTTGGTCTAAAAACAACGCTCTTTCTGTATGCATATTAACAGCAGATTTAGAAGATGAGTTGATGATGAGGCCAGCTGTGTTGTTATGGCTGGTACTATAGTGTTGATCCAGAGGGTCTCAGGTGGCAGCGGCAGTGAAACATGAAGGTTGGCACTGGCAAACCACACCACATGTCATTCATTTCCAATTGGTTAAAGCATTTCTCTAGATAAAAGTCTTGAATAGTGTTGCATATGGGTGGTGAGAGGCTGGAGAGAAAGCGTTCTTTCATCAGTTGTGTATCTAATTGTTTTAAGCACAGAAACACATTAAGTTGAACTCTTAATTGAATAATGGATGTCCCTGCTTCATTGCAGTTATTTCACCACTCTTCAGATCAGCTCTCACTTAGCAAGACTACAGAATCTGAACTCATCTTCCGCCTTCGTGTTTTACCTGCTCTCTGCCGTGATCCAGAGCTGAGTTATGTTAAGTCCACCGTGAGCCGAGGCCACGTGAGTGGCAGGCTCTTATCAGAGGTCTAGCTGGCTGATGAGAGTTCAGTGAGGGTCAGTGTGAATTAAAGAGCAGGTAATTAAAATGTCCAGGGTACATGCCGCTGCTGCTTCGTTTATCTCCTCACACAGCCGCTGATGGAGATATGAGCTACAAATAAAGAAAGGCCGTGGTATGAATTCCAAGTTCAACGGCATCTGATAGCCGATGCATGGAACTCGCTCTATCATTTGTGTGTTTCTGACTTTAATAATGCTGAAGTCTCATTCTCATTGTCCATTGTATTCCTTTGAGCTTAGCGTTTAAAATAATTAGCTCTGTGCTTCTCAGAGGGTTTTTGAAGATCCAGTTAACAAATGTCTGTTTTTTCATCACAGACTACTTTCCGGCATGAGAAACCATTATTTTTTTCTTCAGTTCAGTGTAATATGTAATATGAACATGTAATATGGCTTTGTGTGATTATCAAATAGCGAAGGTTGCGATTTAATTCTATAAATATATGCACCTTCACTGTGTTCTTGTACACACAAGCAGCTCATGATATGGTGTTTTCAGTCTCTCAAACTGGTTTGAATCTTTTTAAATGCTGCTCTGCACAAACTCATCTCTCGTCTTTGTCTTCTCTGAGTTTGGTTTACTTGTAATGTGAAAGCAACATGCAGCAACAATTTTTTCCTAAACTTGTAATGAGAACTAAGCTTATAAACCAGCTGTTGTCAATGAAAGAAAAGCTCTAAGGGCTTCTTGCAGAAATATTACAATAGAAGTAATTCTTATTTTGTTCTATATTCCGTTATTTTATATAATAATGATAATAACTCCCAGGGGGTTGAATTGGATAACTACCATGCTAGCTGTTTATAGCAGATTGTTCTTTGACCCTTATCACCACTGATTCTGGGTCTTTACACACATTACTCTTGAGTTGATTGTTGTCTCTTGTAAAAATATTGGTTCCATCAGAGTTCTGTCTCATATCAGATTTCATTATAACTCCCCTGGAGTTGTTGGTAGGGTTGTTGAGGTGGGAGGAATCAGGCAGTGTGAAACGGATGGTCCCTTGTGATCTGAGGACTGCTAGAAAGAGTTAAGAAACTCAGTCAAGCAGAGTTACCTTAATGTGAGCGATCTAATGGATGGAGATGTTGGTGGCCAGTAGAGGCATCAGTGAGCTGTCCTTTCATTTCAAAAGACGCAGTACAAGTAATTCCATCTCTGTTCATGAGCTTTTGGTCTTTCTTTTTCTTTTTTTCCCCTTTAACCTTTCACACAGACTTTAACTGTAATTTTTGACATTTGAAAGAATCAATACACTGTATCACCAGTAACTTGCCATTAGTTTAGCAGCATTCCTACTATTGAAGTTTGTCTAAAGTGATCACTAAAATGGTATTTTTATTTTGATAGATATTACCATTGCTCTTAGTTATTGTAACAAACCCTTAATCCTTTTAATCTTTAGTTTTCAGCTTTGGTGCATAACCCATTGTAATAATGTTTTGTGATACAGACATGAATAATAACTAAAATTGTGGGCCTTGTTTTCGGCAACATTAGAAACCACAAAGCATCACACTAAAAAGATTCCAAACTGTCATAGCAACCTCCCCACAAAACCCTAACATCAAGGCAGCATGTTTTTCAGGCTCCAAGGGCACAAATGGATAGCTTTAATTTTACAGTGAACAAACTAGCTCAGAGCTCAGATAGATCATTTCACATCCCCTCTTAAAATGTGATTACCTGCCACTTGCTTCAGAAATCCATAAATCTGGATTTGTTCCATTGCATTATGATTTGGCCAGAGTCTGATGAAGGGTGGATCACAAAGTCACATGCGACAGGTGCAATAGCTCACGGAAGACAGATCCTGAAGTGAAGAAATGATCAGGTGTTAATGAGTTTACTGCATCCTGATGCTCCAGCCCTTCACTCCAATTTGCATGCACCTCCAGGCTATCTTAAAGGAACAGTTCAACAAAAAATTAAGATTTGCTGAAAATGTACTTATTGTCAAGCCATCTAAGATGTAGATGAGTTGGTTTCATCAGAACAGATTTAAAATTTTTTGCATTACAACACTTGCTCACCAGTGGATCCTCTGCAGTGAATGGATGCCGTTAGAATGAGATATCAAATGGATTATAAAAACATGACTCCAGTCCATCAATTAAAGCTTGTAAACAGTGCTCTGATCTGTGCATATTTCTCTCCCGATTCAGACGAGGGAATTTTTTCACTAGTGAGTGCAATATTATGTATTATGCCCTTGTATTTTGACCAGAAACATATAGATTACTTGTGGATTATTATGATGTTTTTATCAGCTGTTTGGACTCTCATTCTGATGGCACCCATTCACTGCAAAAGATTCAATGGTGAGCAAGTGATGTAATGCTAAATTTCTCCAAAACTGTTCCAGAAACTCTACATCTTGGATGGCCTGAGGGTTAGTTAATTTCATTTTGATATAATTATTCCTTTAACACTAAAGTACATTAAAAAAAGCCAATGATTATTAATTTCTGGTATATTGCTTTCCCTTTTCAGGATATCTCTTGTTCATGTTTTTGTCTGAACACAATATTAGCTTCTCATCTTAAGCCTCACCCACGACACCTTCCTTGTCACCTACTGTCAATGACTCGCATAAGAAATCTTGTGCAAAATGAAGCCCCTCATGCTTATGTTCTTCACCCACCCTTGCACCCCAGCACTCGCTGAAAGCTCATAACATGAATGCCTTCTGTGAAGCCAAAATGCTTTTTTTTCTCATATTTTCAGCCGAAACGTCCCTCCCTATTTCTGCTGCAGTGATCAAATACCTTTATGTCTTCCATATTCTTTCGTTCACATTATCAAATTGAGTCAATCTAATAGGCACATGGGGAAGTGTGGTGACACTGCAATCAGATTAGAGGCGCAGCAGGAAGTGGAACCGGAGAATCTAATATTGCTTTGTGTGGAGCGTTCGGGGCCTGGATAATGCATCTCTCAGACACCCGTGGCCTGGATGACAGACGTGCCAGCCTGCAGAACTGCAGTGTCCTTGGAGGAAAAATTTTCATTGTAACACAGAATGTAAGACATAACTTGAGTATACACCATGCCTGTGTGTTTCAGGCATTGGTCTGTTGGGAAAGACAGTTCATATCATCATATTCAGATTTATTATGTTATTAACATATAGGATGAAGTAGACTATATACTCAGGCTGTCACCGGGACAGAGCTATTTTCCCTGTAGTACTGGAGGCATAAATTCAGACTTCTTCATGATGCAGAAATGTCATTTTATGTAATGTTATGTTCAGTGGCACTGCTGTGAAGCTACATGTAGACATCTGTTGCTTTATTTGAAAAAATGATGTCACTTGTATCTCTCACTTTTTCTGTGTTTGTTGTGATGCAGCATTGACCACATTGGGCCAGGACAGGGAGTCCATCTTTGGTCATTATGCCATGTGTCGTGTCCTGCTATTTGAAACCATTTGTAAGGTTCTTCCTCTGCACATACCCAAATGCCCATATGCTTAGAGGCCTTGTTTTTGCTGGGATTTACAAAATTGACCCTTAATTTGGAGAGTTTGTCATGCCCTCATGATTTGGTGTGTTTTATCCCCACAAACTGTCTTTTTATTGATCTCTAGGGAGATACAAATACACAGTTCCTGTTTGTGTGTGTGTGTGTGTGTGTGTGTATTTGCGTTAATGTGAAAGAAAGACACAGTGAGAGTGAAATGTCAGTGTGTAAAACCCTGTGTTGAGTTTGGCTGAGGTGGCATGAGGGCTGCCATCATGTTTGGCTCTGCTCCTCTTAACCAACACTCTGGTACCTGCATTGATCACAGGAAGGGGCTGAGACTCTATCTGAGAGATAGCTAGGCATCCAACCATCCAGCCGAATGGACTGACAAACCAACAGAATACTGCAGCCAGGGCAAACAGGAGGAAAGCCGGAGCTCCGGTGGGAATTTGGGACAGCGAGCCGAAGTGCATCTGTTTACTCCGCTGTTCTAGATTAGTTTAGAGGCAGATCACTTGGATAGAGCTGAACCCTATGAAATGCTGAGGCCCCTGGTGTGCTGCAGGAAATGGCCCCGCTGTCAGTAGCAATGCAGTGACCCCTTCTTGAGTTTCTCTGTTGGGATGGATGGTGTTAAACTGAGCCCTGTCTAAAACACATTTAAACTGTAAAAGCACATAAAAACTTTGCTACATTGCACTTATTTAGTGTATGTCTGAGGAAATATGACCATTTTAGTAACTCATTGATTGAGTGATTGATTATTGATTAATTGGCAATTTCAGCAGCAGAGTCAGTATTCAGTTTAGTTGATTCACAACAAAAGACTCCTTTGAGGTACTTTTTTAGTGAATCAAAAGCATACAGCATGATCCGTATAGTCAAATTCTCAAGTAAATAACTCTTATCAGCCCATTCTTTTAATTAATCATTCAAAGACATTCACAAATACAGTAAACGGTTTGAATCAGACTGATCAATATTGAATTACCCAATTACAGTGAGCTGATGAATCAATTTCTGACTTCCTTACAGAACTGAATTACACATTACTTTTTTGTCCATCCTGAAATGAAGCAATGTGTACTTAAAATCTGTGAAAGTTGAATCGAGTATCATCCGAGCAGATTTGGAGAAATTTAGCATTACATGACTTGTTCACCAGTGGATTCATTGCAGCACCCATGGGTGCCGTCAGAATGAGAGTCCAAACAGCTGATAAAAGCACTACAATTATTCAAAAGTAATCCACACAACTTTACTTGTTTGTAAAAAACAAATTCATCATTAAGATGTAACTTCAAACTGTTGCAAGTCCTCTATCCATAATATTGCTTGTTCTAAACAAATAGGTTGGTAAATTGTGATTGACTTTAATGCTAACTTTCTCCACATTCCTAGTAAATCTTAATTTTTGGATGAACTATTCCTTTAATTAATTAATTAATTAATTAACACTTTAGGTCTTGGGTGGTCCCTTCCTGTCTAAGCAGGCAGTTCTTGGCCAGAAAAAGTAGCAGTATATATATATATATATATATATATATATATATATATATATATATATATATATATATATATATATATATATATATATATAAATTATATTTCCTACCACAATTTGTCAGTTAACCTTAATGTGTTTTTATAAAACATTATTAATAGGTGAATATTACTTTCTTAGCAATGTATTGCTAAGCTCAATTATTTAATTATTTTCATATTGAATTTGAAAATCCTTTACCTTTGTAATTGCTTTCCGTTTGCTGTTGTGTCTGCTTTGCTTTCTTTTTTTTACCCTGAAAGTGATTAATCTTAAAAGAATGAACAGTGTTTGTTAGAGGGAAGTGTGGAGAAGATTACGCCCTTTCATTCAAGTGACGAATGTTTCCTGGCAAAGCATCCTTCTTCTTTTTTGGAATGTGTTACAGTGAAGTGATTGCAAGGTTCACAGGAAACATCCTTGGTCTTAATTCTATTTCTAAAGAATGTGCTCAGAGCTCACTTCTTTCACCAGGCACTGCAAGTACAATGGGCCATCCTTGAATACATGCCTTTTTTTGTTTGTTTTTGAATTATAGTTGTTGAATCGGAACATAATAGCTTCTTTCTGAATGAATCATACACTATTCATAAAAGTATTTTTTTTTAATGCACAGTAAATCAGTGATTTTTTTTCAGCAAGAATATGCCCCATATGTTTATTAAAAAATAAGATGAATTCCAAAGCACAGCGGACACAACCAGTGTATATTAAATTATATCAGCTTTTTTGTAATCCTTACAAGTGCACATAATGAGATCTCTCTTTTGACCCTGGAACATTAGTTTAAAAAAATCTGCCACATAAGGGATGTCCGAGGAAATTAATGTTGCATTATTTATGCACTGCGGCACTGAATTTATGATACAGTAACATGGTCACACAGTCATCTTTTGTCTTCCTTAATTCCTGACTGTCATATTGAGCCTTATAAGAGATATGTTGTAGCAGAAGCCTCTCTATGGAAATGGATACTGTACCCTACTTTTATAGGTGCTGAGAAGCTACAAGGATATCACACTGCAAAGATGTGCAATTATTTTATGTGTTGCTTTGTCCTCCTGCCAGGAACTAGCAGCATCTGGCCATGTCAGCACTTCTTTGTTCTCTTAGATATAAAACGGGCTGAACTTTATTCCTTGAACTGGAAGCTGGTTTGTTAGGTTACATGGTTTTCTTTTTATGTTTGGTTCTGTTCTTTTCAGAGCTGATTCAAAGTAGTATTTTAAATTTTTTCAGATTATTCAGAACTTTCTTTGAAGCTTATCGCTGGAGAAGTGTCTCTGTTAAACTGGGTTAACTGTACAGACACCCTTTTGCTAAAATTAACATTTACTACAGCGAACATTGATTTCTCGAGCAGATAAATGTGGCTGCTTTATCAGTTCAAGCACATTTAACTGATAAATCTGAAAGAGCGTCACATGGTGCTCTGCCCCATTTTGGCAGACGGAAAATAATAGATCAGCATAATGTTGGATCAGGTGCAAAATTCAATTTCAGAGTGAGCTTCCAGGGCAATAATGATCTTTAAAATGCGATTCTTGAAATGTCACTCTCTGAAGTCTATAGAAGAGTTGTTTTATTAAGACGAACAGCAAATTAAAGTACTTTATTAATACTATATTGATTAAAGGCTTCATGTTGCAAGAAAAATTCACTTATTTAATGAAATTTAAAGGAACAGTTCAGTTCTAAATGTAAAACTCTTTTATGTACACACCCTCATGTTGTGGTGGAACTTTAAAATAAAATGTGTTATTTATTTAAATCTTGAATACATACATACATATGAAAAATTTTGAGTCGCCAAGACGTTTTTTACGTCTCTTATGCTGAAGGCTGTAAAAATACACTGAAAACAGTAATAATGTGAATTTAAAATACCTGTTTTCTGTTTAATAACGGAACTTCCGTAAAAAAATGTTTTAACACAACTAATTTGATTACACTTAAATGTTGACATGCCAAGGAATATGACGAGTTCATCAAAGATAAAGTGGAGGCCGCTTCAGCTATAAAAGCTAAATGCCAAACAAAGGCTAGCATGACTCCCTCAATCATGCATCAAGTATTTGACAGCACCAGAAAATTGAAATCTGACAGTACAAAATAACTTATTCAGAACCGGTTCTTTTTTTTTTTTTCAAGAACCGGGACCGTGAGCAATTTCTAAGTTTCAGTTCTGAAAACAGTTTTGGTGTGACACATGACCAAGTGCAACCTTGTGCAGGCGTTTCCAATAAAGGATGTCACAAAACAGCTAATAGAAATGCTGCACTGCCTATTTAATTACTTAGCACATAGTTTCCAATGAAGAACACTCCACAGAGGCGCCACGCCGTGTCACGTCTTTAACTGGCGAACACATCGTTTTCCACGACTGTACGCACACTTTGATGAATGTGCATGTAATTTTTGTCTGACTGCATGTACTGGCAGCGTGCAGCACCTGTCGCCAATTACATTATATTTGTCCTATATTGTATATACATACTGACTTCTGCTTGGATCACTAAATAAATAGACTGCTATTGTTTTGTAAGTGTGAAGGTTAGATTATTTAGTGTAGAGGTAATTTCAAGAGTGATAAACAAAGTGATATAAAATATTTATTTTCAAGCATTTTAAATGTTTAAAAATGTGGAAACCACTCATTGCATCACACCATCTCTGCATTATTATTTTGTAAAACAGGGGCTTTATGGAGTGTGTTGATACATGGTTATAAGTTTATATTTAATTAATTTAGGGAATTAACAAGAGTCTTAGCCCACAAGGTACTATTTGGCCAACCAGCTCATTCCTGCTTGAAAAGCATTATGTTATTGATAATGTAAAAAAAACCATCAACTTTGAAGCACATGCTGATTGATGGACTAGCATTACTCAACATTACTTACTACCTTCCAGCAACACTACATTAATTTAAAGAAAAATAGTAAAAAAAAAAAAAAAGTATATATATAATATAGTTATAATTAATTTAAATGGATCCATAATTGGAACCAGAAAATTTCTAACGATACCCAACCCTATTTATAAAGATCTGTATACTGTAATATATGTTAAATTAAAGTTGACAGTAAGTAATAAACAGTATTGAGCATTGAATAGTTGAACATTGTGCATTTTTCCTTACCACTATTTTTTTTTAAAGATTAATGATTTAAATGGAACTGGAACTGGAACTGTTAGGTGGAATCGGAACTGGAAAATTTCTAATGATTCTCAACCCTACTGGTAAGACACCCTGAGCCTCGCTACACTTTAACAGAGTCATGGTTATTTTGCAGATGTCTGATATACAACCGCACTTCTTAATGAATCCATGATAAGCTTCACCACAGATATTTGGTCTTTAGATGTTAGACAGACGAGTAAACTTCATCTTCACTCCTCTGTGGATCAATTGTGAATTTAAACTTAACAAAGTCTTGCTTTATGCAAAATAATTTACCGGTTCTCACACTAAGTTGGCAATCTCACAAGCATTTGCTGACATAGATGGAAAATTGACAGATCAAGAGTTCACACTGTTGTCCGTGACAACACAATTAATATGCCTAAAACCATAACGGACATTGATATTATGAGTTTGCCCTGCAGGGCTCATTCCCTCCAGCTGGTGGTCAACGAAGGTACTGTATATTAAGCCAGTGGAATGTGACAGAATTGGTCAGTATGTGCCGAAAGATTGTAGGCCACTGTAAGGGAAACGGGTCAATTTAGCTCTAAGGGAATCATTTAAGATTTTAAAGGGAATTTGAACAGAATCACTGTTTCACGGCTGATGATGTTTCACTGAGACGCCCTGAGTTTCACTGAACGAGCCGTTTAACATCAAATCTGCGCTGGATATTAATTTCCAAAGTATAGTGAAAACACTATCAATTAGCACAGTAACAGGATCGTCAGTTTAAGGAATTAACTTGTAAGCACAAAACACAAGATACTTCTCTTTTCGAAATGAATATGGCTTTATTAGATAAATCTAAGACATTTAAACTAATCTAATACATAAGCACACGCACTCAGACATTCATACAAGTTGCAGGAAGATAGAACGTTAGGGAAGAATGAGTTTAAGAGAATGGAAATGTGAAGTCCCAAGTTTACAGCAATACGTGAAATTGCATAGACATGAACAGCCATCAATCACTTAATTAACCCTCGCATTGAGTTCCTCAATGAGGTTAAAATTATATTAGATACACCAGTACAAATGTCTGGAGGTACTACTTGCGTCTCCTGTGTAAAGTTGTCGTTGAAAGGGGGGTTTCCCGATGTTGCTGATTGGCTCATATCAGTAGTTGTTCAAGTGACGTCTTGGGAAGCCCGTGGTTGGCCGTTGGCTGATGCGGAGTTGTGTGGCTGGTTGAAGTTGAACGGGCACTCGAGGTCAGACTCGGAGACACGGGATTAACAAACTCAGAACACGAAACTCTCAAACGGAAAAGAAAAGAAGTGAAGTTTGACGAGACTAGGTGGTGTTTCTTCTCATCGTGGCTAAGTAGCAGAAGGTGTGCAGGCCGGCGCACGCTGGAACCGCGCTCAAAGAACAGTGATGACTAAAAACATGGCTAAAAGCGAACTAAAAGCAAACATGACTAATAGCAAAAGCTAAGAAGCAAAGCTAGAAGCTAAAAGCAAGATTTTATGGTGTCCTAAGTATTTAAAATGGCCTTTTGGCCACACCTCAAATGTTGTCTTGATCAGATATTGTCTTGGCTCAGGGGTATCATAAATCATATATTATCTTATCAAGCACGTGGTCCGAATTTTCCCGCTCTTGCAGGGTATAATTTTTGACATGATTCCTATAACAAGAATATGATACATTTGACAAATAACTGATGGTCAGAACTGTTTCAAGCTAACAGATTCAAACACATACATACGAAACATGAATATGTATCTTTAAGCTATCCAATAGTTATTAAAAGACATACACAATAAGTGATGAAACATGAGTTAAGCGATGGACTGATATTGATTTATAAGTCTTTTTGAGTTCATTTTGGTCCATATATGTGTAGAAAAGACAGTTTCTGTGCCATTCTCTTGACAAAGATTTCTGTGGAGACCAGAGGTTAAAAGGCCCCCTTTAGGAATTTCAGTCTGGTTCTGGTAGGTGGGGGAAGTCAATCCAAGGATCTTGTGTAGTACTCTCTTGGGTTTACACGTGATCTCAATTACTTGCCCCAAATTTGACAACCTCTTCTCCGAATTGAAATTGTCAATAATTGTCCTAATGGTGTTAATGTCGAAAGCTGTTCTGTGAAACAGTTCTTGTTTCTGACTTGTAGCACTAGGACTAATTTATGACCTCCTGTTGCCTTCCTGAGGAATTTGTAAAAAACTTACTGGAGGCAGTACAAATACAGTTCAGGAACACCACTTCCAACCATATGTGCTGTATCACAATGGTCCTTGATCTGCGTTTTTGATGCAAAACGGCAAATGCACGAAATGCTACAGTAGTTGCGGATATTAAAAAGTCTGGACACCGTGGAGACAGAGAAGATGTGCAGAATCTAGAAGGCAAGCTTTTATTTGAAGAAATTTAATATTAAATATAAAAGCCTATTCAAAAATTCAGAAGTCTGCTTTTAGTCGTTATAAAAACTCATAGGCCTAAATGTTTTTTTTTTTTTTTGATATTGTACTACAAAAGAAGGCTTGCATATAGACAAAAGAGACTCAACAACAACTGCCATGTTCACTGAAATTGTTCAAGAAAACGGGACTGTGACAGAGAGTGTGTGTGTGTCAATGCAAGTTGCTATCTAGCAGAGCCTGTGATTCCCAGGCACGAGAGTGCAGTTTCATACTGGGCTGCCAGTCAGTGCTGTCTGCCTGTGCTTGCACATGTGGCGATAAAAAAACCTGTCTGTTCCTTCTACGAGCGTAGATAGTAAAATGACATCTAGCTCTGCATCTAATGCCATAAACGAGAAAAGAAATCAACGAAGCTGTGATAAAACAGAGATGCTTTTATTTGTGAAGAAGAACTTACTCCTTACTTTAAAATAAGGGAATTGGAGTGGTAAAAGGAGTGGTTGTGGGCCTAGATGTTCAGAATCTGATGTTAATGTCACTTAAGAACATTCAAAAGTTAAAAATGACCAATTTGAGGTTCAACGAAGAAGCAGAAACTATAACTCCCAGATGTATTTAAGGGAAATCCTGATTGATTTTGAGAACATGATGCTGTTTGTATCCAGTTAATTTTAGTATGAATTAATATCATCATCATCATCATCAAAAAAAGTTTAGATTGAAAATTAGCAGTTTGGTGTTCAATGATAAAGCAGTGATGCTTTAGTTCGTAGTGAGTGAATTTAAGCCTAACAGGTTTTTTAATCAGTGTTTATATGAATGAATGACATTCAAAAAGTAAAACAAATCTTAGTTTAATCTTCCAAATTTAATGTGAACTTGAGCAATGTTTTTTCTGTTTATGAGACCAGTTACTGTGAAACTAATGTTTAAATGGAGAGAATCAAGGTTTTCTTTCATATCATACCAGTGTCTGTCTGTCCAACAAGGCTGTGCTGAGTCCAGTTTGCTCCTTAAGTAATTAAAAAGTAAAGATGTGAGATGCACCTAAAAGGGTCAAAAATTAATAAGGTCTCAGCAGTGCAGCATTTTGATCATTTAACCCCATAATTCATCTGCACATTTAATCTCAAGCATCCCTACCATGAAAACTGAGATGTCTATTGTCAAAATAGAAAAGGAAATATAAAGGAAAGTGTCGGGTTGTATTTCGATTTCACAAGCCTGTTATTCTTCAAAGTTTAAACACATCTTTTACGTGTTGCAGTCCACAATGCAGTTTTGACAGTGATGTGTATTTTTAAACCGTAAAATATATGAATATGGCCAAACAAACTGTCTACATGCAAAAACATGATTTGCACAAGCACTCCCACATAATGTGTAAGCTCACGTATTTGAAGTCAGACTTCAAATAGACGCCCTGCACAGCATGCAACATGGTTTCCCACACAAACTGTTTGGCTTCTCTTCAGATCAGGATACAGTTGTATTCCCAGGTGGGGTGGCTGCAAAAGAACGAAAGGAAGGAAAAATGCTAATGCCTGGAGAACAGTGCAAGGGGGCAAGGCTACTGTTTGCTGCAGTGCTCTTCTCTTCATTTTTGAGGAATATCAGCAGCATTTGTGTTGAGTGAAGTGAACTGAGGTTAAGATGTTTATATAATCAACCGATTTACCCTTTAACACAGAAAATAAATCAGCTGCCGCAATCCCCATTACTTTTTCATTGCAAACTAAGTGGGATCATGAATCTTCTTCTGTGAGTAGGTGAAGCTCCAGTTCATTTGAGTCCGTTTCTGAGCTTATTGAAAGGACGAGGGTTTTAATTAAGCACTAGTGATGCTATTGTTGAAGTCTATCTCTGGAACGGTTTTGTTGGGTGGTTTTTGTGTGAGGTTCTGATAAGAGGAGAATAATTTTATTTAGCTTAGACGTCTTTAAGATTCTGCTTTCTTCTTTCTCAAAAGACTTTGGTCATTCGTACACCAAGCTTTTGAATGAATTCATTTCCATCTAAAATATTTCTTACACTGAAATACCAGTACATCACATAGATTTACACTTTCAGCACTGTTTGCATTTCTTTCTCTCTCTTTTTTAACAGTTTATTGAAATATACATGAAATAAGCATTTATAGGCTTGACTTTTATGTGAATTGGCCTATAAAAGTGCCTTTGCAGATGATAATGTGATATCTTCTGGAATGGATATCACAATGCATGTAAAAATAATATAATTTTTTTTAAATACATATATTCCTCTCACTGGGAGAAAGAAATCATGATCTGTGTAAATGAATGATTGAAATGGTTTCAGACAATATAACCATGCAAAGAAATCAATGTCAAGCCTGGATTGTTACACATCTGGTTGGACTTTAATATATATATATATATATATATATATATATATATATATATATATATATATATATATATATATATATATATATATATATATATATATATATATATATATATATATATATATATATATATATATATATATATATATCCAGATGTGTAACAATCCAGGCTTGACATTGATTTCTTTCCATGGTTATATTGTCTGAAATATATATATATACAGTATATGTGTGTGTGGGTAAAGAAATCTTGAAAATTATTATCTTGACTAAAGATGACAGGCTTTGTATCCAGTGAACAGGTTTGTTTTGTTAATGTCAGGTCAGGGCCAGTTGTCATAAAAATAACACATACTATATGTTGTCCTGTCAGATTATTCAAATAAATAAATAAAATAAAATAAATAAATATTTTAATTAGATCTTTAGAAATGCTCTGCTGAAAAATAACATTGACAGTTGACTTTGAATTTACCTCTTCAGTTGTTGCATAGTGCATTGTTTTATCAGCAGTGATTAGTAAATTGTTTTTGTCGGCTGTATTTAAATGGCAATGACAGAATCCTGCAGGATAGAATGTTTTCAAATAGATTACATCTGTGCATCTTAATTTAAATATTTTAATGTCGAGAAAGTGCTGCCCTTTTAATGTTAAGGTTTCATCCCGAATATATAATTGCATTGTCAAGTCGATTTTGTTGCTGTTTTTACAATGCATACGCAATGTAGATTTACAGAAAATCATGTCTTAATGCCAACATTAAACAATAAAGAGGAGACTATAGTAGGGAACAAAACGCGATAAGATATTTAACAGGAGCCCATTCTCTTTTCACAAGGCACAAATTCCAATAAATTTAAGCATGTATGCCAAATGTTATCTCGTTATATGTGTAAAACTAATTATGTGAATAAATGATTTAATAAGACTGGTATATGATCAGGCAGTGGTCAATAAAACACCATTCTCTTTCTGGCTGCTATTGGCTGTTGCTGGCAGAGGACATGATGAGGTGGAAGTTAGAAACAAAACTCAAAATAAAAGAGATAATGTTGGTGGAATTGATATTTGTTGATATAATACAGAATCGTGATCAGACCTGATTTAGCAAGTTTGAGAGATTAGCTAACATGAATTTCAGACCGAAGCCTCTATTGTAACTCAAATCTGCAATTATAATTGCCATCATATTTTATCTTTTGATAGATGGTTTGTTCACAGCAGATCATAAACCATAACATGTGCAACAATATTTCAGCCTCTGAATTTTCTGGCATTCTGCAGGCAATTACATGCTTTTTAGGAAGCTCTGCAATCAGCCCTTACATCAGCTGCTGGAGCGTAATTGAGCTGATAAAATTGGTTTACACGAACATAGCTCTAAGTAGTAAGCTGTAATCTATGTGATATATCTGTTAACATATGATCGATGGTGCCATTGCACACATCATGGTTGAAGCAGTGCAAGTGAGTCACCCCACAAATGAAATGAAAGTGGCAAAACAAAACAATGTTATTACTGGAATTAAAGGGATTGTTCATCCAAAAATGAAAATTGTCACCATTTGCTCACTCTGATGTTGTTCCAAAATGACTTTTGTTAGAGGAACACAGAAAGAGACATTTTAACTTCTTCAGAATATCTTCTTTTGTTTTCTACAATGGGTATGATCGACATGAGGGTGATTAAATGGTAACAGAATTTAGATTTCTGGGCTAACTGTCCCTTAATTGAGCAAAGATGAAATGAAAGATTTAAATAATAAAATGTTAAATAAGATGTATAGTATTAGATGAAAAGCTGAAATAAGTACAAGTGATACATTTACTAAAACTGAAACAAATGTAAATATATATTTAAAAAAATAATAAAAATGACAAAAGCATGAAATGCAAATTACAAAAAATGTAATGCAAATTAATAATGGTTAATAAATATGAATACATATTGTAATAGTATATAAAAATACAATAAAATCATGCTACCAGCACCTCTTTCTAGCAATGAGTGTGTTTCCCTCTGTTGGATCGATTCCATCTCTACCTCGGCAGTGACAGTTCTTCTCACACAGGTTTATACACACCCCAATGAGCTGCCAAATGGGGATTACAATTTATACAGTCACTAATAAATGACTCTCTGATAAGTTACTCTCATCCAAAATAGACCATTCCAAATAATGGTGATATGCTGTTGTGTCAAAACAACTTATTTAAGTACTGTATTTGAAGAAATTTTTGTGGGACCATTTTTAAACAAACATAGTTTAAACAAAAATTTACATTTTGTCAATATTTACTCACACTCATGTTGACTTTCTTTGGAACAGAAAATGAGAAGTTCAGCAGAATACCTGCTCTTCTTCATACTATGAATAGAGAAATTAACTAAGAAAGTTATTTAAATGTCAAATTTAAAGTAGTTCACATGAGGCAGTCTCTATATTCCAGTTTTTATATTATTAAATATATAATTAATGATTGGTTTTTCTTACAGTTTATTTATTTATTTATTTATTTTTCTAGGTTCATTCCTTTAAAGGCAGGGTAGGTAATACATGTATAAACAACTTTCTTCCAAATTTGTTTAAACTTTCTATATATATCAATGCATAATTAAAATGTAAGTACTCTGATAAAAAGAGTATAAAAATCGAGTGACTCTAGACCGTTTAATCTGTATTAAACACAGCTCATTATTTCCATTTCGGGACAAAACATAGGATTGGCTTAGGCGACTGTCACTCTCTCGCAACCATGGCAACCACCCTTTTGCCACACATGACCTGCCCACTTGCGTGTGCACGTTTGATTTGAGGAATTCAACAGGCACGGATCCTAGGAATACCAAAACAATGGCAGAGAAACAGCAAGCAAAATTCACAGTACCAGCCTATGCAGTTAGTGAAGGCAAACCAGGCAAAAAAAGGAAGACAGTAACAGTACAAGAAAAGGCAATGAACAAAAAGTCTTTGGATAAACAAAGAAATAAAACACGAGTTAATATCGGCGTGGCTTTCCAGCGATGGCGAGAACTGAGGGAACTCAAGGGGCTGAAAAGTGACTCCTTGATGGCTTTATTTCTGCTGGACAGGTAAATCTTTCTTTTTGTATTTTGATCATACAAATTTTTTTCATGAAGCATGTGTCATTAGCACACGTAGCTGCGTAATATAGCTAACATAACATTACTTAGCGAGCCATAGTAGAGGCTTTGGAAGGAGCCCAGAAGGGAGGGGGTGGAGTGAATGGAAATAATGAGCTGTCTTTAAAGAGGTCGTGAGAGGTCTACAGTCACTCGATTTGTATACTTTCTTTTTCAGAGTACTTACATTTTAATTATGTATTGATATATAAATAAAGTTTAAACAAATTTGGAAAAAAAGTTTTTTATACATTTTTTTACCTACCCTGCCATTAAGGCAATCTTCAGGGGATTCTCTAAATTCTAAAAAAGGCATTTCACACTGCAGTTGAAAAATAAACAATGAAACATAATTTACATTTCTGAGAGTTATGTCCGAATGTGCGTTGCCTGCTAGTTTAGTCATTCAGTTTGCCTTTGATTCTGATCAAAAGCCTCAAGTCTGTGAGCTGGCCGGAGAAAGTCTGAAACATGCGCAATTATAAATGCATCTCGAAGGGTGTTGACTTTTTGAACTGAAGCAGACCTAAAACATTCAAATATGGCTGACTCAAATAATGCACTGTGAATTAGAGCTTAAGATCTTTGCCCGAGCCCGACGGGACCCGATGGGACCCAACGGGTTCGGTCGGGTTCGGGCTTAATTTATATCATCTTACGCGGGCTCGGGTCGGGCTCGGGCTTGCGCTCCGGTTTGCGCGGTAAACGAGCGGTCATGTGATGTGTTTCGATTAGCGCGAGAAAGATGCAAAAATGAATGCTTAGTGGGTGTAACGGAGGCTTGCCTCTGGCGAATACGTTTTGGTTGCACCAGCAACTAAAGCAAAGTCTGAAGTGTGGAAAAGTTTTGACCATGTTTATAATGAGAATAATGAGTGAATAATGACGCACCATCAGGGAGCGCAGGAACGAGCTGAAGACATCTACAGTGGATTCAATCATTTTCCAAAAACATGTAGGCTTAGCCTAATCGCTGTGAGTAATAAAGTTTTTTAAAATGAAAACTAAATATTCATTGAGTCTTAAATGCATAATGTGGACAGAGTATATACGCTAATGTTGGCATTATTCTTTTATTAAATGTCAGCTGCTAGTGGCGAAGCAAATAATTTGTTAAAAAAAGACTCATTTTATTGGTGTGTTGGTCTATTTATAGGCTAAAGGAGCCTATGTCTATTTAGAGTGCTGAGATGTTAAGATGTCACAGAGGACTTATTTTATTTCTTTATTTCAACTTCCAAGTGGTGTAGTCTACGTTAGCTATTAATAAATTATGTTAAAACATGAATAAATGACTCATTTTTGACAAAGGCAAAAGAGCTGTGTGTGTGTGCACATTTGAATAATATCGGGCTGTAAACGGGTTCAGGCTTTTAAAAAGCTGTCAATCAAAATGTACTTGTCCGGCTCGGGCCGAAACCTGTCGGGCTCGGGTCCTGTCGGGCCTAACTTTTAAGGCCCGATTACAGCTCTACTGTGAATTACTCCCAGGCTCTGAAACTGTTAGTGCGACTGTGAAACTTATGCTTGATTGCATCATAACGTTCAAAGAGCCCAAAAGAGTTAATTGCTTATTATCTAATTGGTCTCTTCTGACCACAGCTGTCCCTGTAATATGATCACACTGGCCTGCTGTCCTTGCCAAAGCACAGGCTTCAGATCCTGTAGACAAACCGTATGCTTTTCAGAAGTATAAAAAAGCATGGAAAGATCCAGTTTTTCAAAGCACAACGTTTTACCAGATAAAAAAGCTCAACATCAAGAAAAAGAGAAAAATGACCGTCACTACTACTAATCCAGTATTATAACTTGATGACTCAGATATTTTGCCACTTTTATAGAGAGAAAGAGGAAAAAATGAGGTATTAGTCATCGTTATCATGTTTTCATTAGCATTTGTAATCCTACTAGAGGAAGACAGGGCATGGAAGGAGCCAAACCCACCATGATGCCAGAGGGATTTATCTTCATTTAAAAATCTTCATTAGACTTCATTTTCCCCATTAAAAGGCATTTAACCAGGCTCTGATTGCTGGTAAATTAATCACAGTCTCTTAATTCCTCAAAAGAGTCACAATATGTTTGAGATTCGCACTGTCTGACAACTTCTAGTGTTGCGACGCCAAACTTTTCAATATCTTTGTGCGGGTCCGATGACGCTGATAAGACAAGCTAATTTTACCCTTCACATCTGCTTCACCGCATTCAGTTGCGATTAGTCTCTTTACATAAACATCTATGAATATGCATGTGTGTGGTGTTTTTATTTTTAAACCATTTCATTGTTTGTGGAATTCTGAATTATATGGAACCCAGTTATCAGAGCAAGTGCAAATGTGCTTGAATGCTAGTATTACGTCAGCTCAATAAGACAGTCTCTAAATCTGTCATTTCACAACTGTTAAATATTTGTTTCCAAAAATATGAAAGGCGGTTTTTGCTGTGACTGCGCCAATGCTGTCTTTGAAATTGACGTCCATTAATTATTTAGGTTTATGTGTAATATTATCTGTGAATTGTATAAAAACCAACAAAGGCAGAGCAGAACACTCTGGAGCTTCTTTTGAATGTGCTGATGTCATGAGAAAAGGCTGATATGAGGAGAAATGCTACTGCTGCAATTTTCGATTTGGACCGAATGTGCATGTATGAGAGAGAGACATATTCAGAGGCCAGCCGCGCTCAAACTCTTCTCTGATTTTCATATTGACTCAATTTTATTTTGTGAGTATTTTCTTACTTCTTTCCCTCAGACCCTAATAGCAAATCCTGAAAAGATCATTCCGATAGAGGAAGCTGCTGGCAGCTACCAATGGTGTGACCCGAAATGACCCTGAATATTGAGCCTTTCTGCATGTCTGTGCCGCAATCGGTGCTGCTCATGTGACTCGAGAACTTAACTCTTTATAGATTGATATTTAAAAATCCTCCAGTGGGAAAACACTCAGAGGAGTTGATCATGTTGCAGGTTTTCAGTCAGAGGAAAATTATGCCAAATGTTCTTCCCCAGTCCTCAGAGCGGAGGATTGATTCCGTGCCCTCTGTTAGTGCGGTGTGCGAGCCAATCCCCTCACCGGCGGTAGAGTAGGGACTTTCATGTGACCCTGCATTACAGACTGCTGCATCCCTATCAAAGCTGTTCAGCTTATCTTCTCGCCGGATCTTCATAATGATGGAGATCTTGGCAGTGGATGTTTATTTCAGTTGCAAATAAAGCTTACCTCCTTATGAAGTGTTCTTGTGTGTGGACATCCTGTGGAGGCAGTGTGGGAATATAAATCTAGCAACAAGAGCTCACATTTTCTCCCCTGCAACACATCTAAATACATACATTTCATGACTCTGTACTGTCAACAACGAGATGATATGTTATACTACATATATATATATTAAATCCAAAAGCAATGGAGGTGTTGTTGAGTATATATATATATATATATATATATATATATATATATATATATGGCATCTTGAGAATAAAAATTCAATGCAGTTTGCTTGTACATGAATGACGTCAGATGCAAAATCGCTATACTGAAAGATTTTAAATTGATGTAACGTTACTTAGACAGTTTACATAAAACAACAAAATTGTTCAGCTATCATAAAAGTGTCATTTGAACAACCTCATAAAAACCATAAAGTTCTAAACACTTATCAAAGTCTATTGATTTGAACTAACTCTAATGATTTAAGTTAACAGAAATCAGTACAATTAATTACTCTGAGCATTAGGGTTTACAGTGCTGAAATACAAATAAAACTTAAGCAAAAATTTAAAACTTAAAAGCTACATAGACAAACCTAGAAAAATAAAATAAAATTAAGATGTTGAAATGAATAATTTGTCTGCAATAATTTGCAGAACAATGGTAAATGTGACAACACCTCCATTGCTTTTGGATTTAATATGTAAAAGCTTTCATTACCAGAGAATCTGTTTTTCTGCTGCATCTTAGATCTTTTTCAAATGCAGGCTGTTGAAATTTTGCCTGTTTGTTACTTATTGGTCTTGATAAGCAGCCCATTGTAATTCATCCCATCATCCTTTGCAGGCGGTTTTCTGCATTATGCACTTCCCTCACTGATTCTGAGTATTTAGATTCATCACCATGCTCACTGACATGTACACCAAGGTGCCCCGCAGCAGCTGCTTGAATCTGCTGCAATCAAATTGTATTAAACTTTAAATATTCTCAGATTCCAGTGTAATTAATCACTTGTTTGAGGGTCCTAAGATTGGGACTCTAATGAGGGGTATTATGAATGACTGTGAGCAGTGGGAGAACCCTAGCAAAACAACTCTTCACTTTAATCACACGCACCCAACATTAATTCCTTGACTAGATTAGATTCATGTGAAATTGTTCATTTGTGCTGTAATTTCCAATTTCCAATCGAGTTCTCTCAAAGTTCCAACCTGTCCTCCAACCAATACGCTCGTGTAGGTCGTTTGTCCAAATCCATGAAATACGACCCAACAGAGCGTATACTACTATTGCGCCCCTATCGGCAAAAGGTCGTTTTCATATTAATGTTTTATACTCTTTTATTTGCACTCTGGTTTGCGTTTCGTGTAGCTCAGTTGGTAGATTATTGCGTTATACATTGATATGTAATCATGCTATCATGGGTTCGATCCCAGGGAACGGACGTGCACGAAAATGTATATGCTCAATAAATCATAATTTAGCATGATTTCTGTGAGGGTTAGGTTTAGGGGTGGGGTTCGGTGTGGTCATTCGAACGAATAAGCCACCTAGTAAAATATGTAGGAAATACTGTGAGATCGGTGCAAAAAGCCCACACATTGCATTTAAATAAACGTGCGTTGTGATTGGTAATGACATCATACCTCATTTCATGACGACAGACGCAACAAGATCCTGTCTTTATTTTTACGCCCGCTAGAGGGTGCTTAACTTTAAAACGTAAATATAGGTCGTAATAAATGCTTGCACAAACGACCTATATGGTCGTTTTTTGTTGGAGGACAGGCTGCAAAGTTCACGTCCAATAATTGTTCTTTACTACTGTAAAGTGATCTAAAGAAGAAGAAGAAGAAAAAAGGATTAACACAAAAACTGTTTTTAAGAAATTAGGTGAATGATGTTTTCCAGTGACCAGAGAACCAGGGCTGCAGGACTCTGGCTGAGTGAATTTAAAATGTGAGTGTGTGCAGTGGCCTAAATGATGTCTTATATCATGAAGTGTCATGATCACTACTTTAGTCTATTTGTGCACTATACAGCCATGGAGAGGCTAAACCTGGCAGTGCCAGTCGTGCCTTGGCTTGAAGTCTGTGCATGTGTGTGCAGCTATATTCTTCTGTTCTCTGTGGATGGAGGAGATCAAAGGCTGGGCTGTACTGTATGTGTTAGCTCCCGTTTCTCTGGATATGTCTCATCTTCTCTTATTCTGTTCTAATACCAAAACACAAATTGTCTTCTTTAATCCAGTAATAGTCTATAGTATATTAAAGTATATCTCAATGCATTTATGAAAAATGTTAGCATCATATCTAGTAATATGTTCACCAGTGCTCTGAAATCTCATGCATTCACCGTGAGACACACACATTTCAACCAGTTCACACACTCACACACCACACCTTGTATCTCTCATGCTTAGAATTAACAACAATGTAAATCATGTGATCCCGCTGCAGGCGCGTTCATTACTAGAAAGCATGGATGTGCACATGCACACATCTGTATTTAAGTGGGAAACTAAGGCTTTCCCACTTAAATACAGATGCAGAGAGAGTGTTCACCATTATGAGTTTGAACAAAACCAAAACTAGGAACAGTTTTGCTCCAGACAGAATGATATCATCCATCATGCCAGTGAAAAGCTGAAATGTGCACTCTCTCACACACACACAAACACACACACACACACACACACACACACACACACACACACACACACACACACACACACACACACACACACACACACACAAACACACACACATACTGTACACCTTGACATACATGCTCAGGACAAGTTCTGTAATCCTACTGTATGTGTACAGCATGCACATTGAGCTCTGCTGTTCAGTTGGCTCATGTATATATATATATACATTTTAACAATTTACTTTATTTGGATGAATTTGTCTGTCTTTTGGTATAACTTGAGAGCCCTGGTTCACTGTCTCGTGTCATTACATAAAATTTGCCAGGAGATAAAGATGCATGACAAATACATGATGTCAAACCAAATTAATCCACAGCTCATGGCTTCAAAGCACTAACTGGTTGTGGGAGATATCTAGTGCTTTCTAGTGCTTTTATATCAGCTTGACTTTGAACAAGATCATTGAATTAATAAATGTTACATAATAGCTATGAAGAGATGTTGTTAGATTTTCTGCAAAAAGTTTTTTGTTAGTGTACAGTATGTTTGGTTTTCCTGAGGGACCTATGTTTGCATATCTGTATTTGAAACGCATTCACGGGCGTTGAATATGAGTGATTTACTCAGCACTTTAGTGAGACAGATAGTGTATTTCATATAGCAAATTTGTAATAATTTAACCACTTTTTTTCTTTTCATTTTGATTTTATTTAGTACACTTAAGATGTTTGACATCGTTACATTTTTCAAGGATATTTAAAATAATTGTACTGCCTTATCACATTGCTGTCATTTTCATTCTCTTTAACTTTAACAAGAAGTTTAATAAGAAAATTGTATACAAAAAATATAATAAATTTATATATACTTTTAAAAGTTATGGTAGATTTTGGTGGCAGATGTTGTAGTGAAGTGGTTTCAACCTGTGGGCCGCGGGAACAATTTAGACGGGAACAATTTATTTCCACAACGTTATTTACGTCACACAGATCTACAACTAATGGCACACAACAATTGCTCCTTCAGTGAAAGGCCCTTCAGAACACTGATTGGCTCAGTCTCTTACACAGCAGCCTCCGTCAGAGCGCCTTGTCTTGCACATGCTTTGAACTTCACCATCAAATTTCCAGAACTGATTAGAGAACTAAATAATAACACTTAACCATACTGATCACAAGCCACTTTGCTTATTTTATATTTGAGATTTTGTCCCGTCCATATGTGACATTTGAAGAAGTTTCTTAGTTTGGATTAATAACTGAGCTTTGACTTAGGCTGTCCCTATATCTCCCATTTCTTCCAGCCATTCCTTTGTGAATTTTCTTAATATTTTGGGTGATCCTCATGTTAAAAGCTCCACTTATGTTTTGGCTTCAGCCTTTTTCTAGTTGGCCTTGTGTTCTCCTCAAGCACTCTTTGTGAAATTCATTCAGTAGTTTATGTGACGATTGCATGTTTGCATGGCCTTGAAGCAGCAAAACACCCCTAAACCACAACACTCCCACCACCGTGCTTCTTTAGTCTATAGTTTCCATCAAGTATCTCCACCTTTGACTCATCTGTTCAGAGCACACACTGTTCCAGAGGTCTGCCTCTTCATGTGCTGTTCAGAACTGAGGCTTCTTCCTCGCTGACTTCCTAGATTTCTGCACATTTTTTCGAATGTTTGATTGGTGCACATTCATATTGACTATTTCCAGAGCTGCCTGAACATCCCTTGATGGGGTACTTTGAGAGTTCCTGAAGAATCTTGCGTTGTGCTGTTGGGGTGAATTTGGTGAATTCAGTTGTACTGTGTATGTGTTCATAATAAGAAACACCCACACACTGAACAGGCAAAAATGTATAAAAAAGGCACATTTCAGATTGAGGTTTTAACTGACATTGTGAAGCACAACTGAAATCCACTTTGTTCTGTCGTTCATTACATTTGCAGCAAATGACACTTGTGAAGACAATGTGAAAGTTAGCTTTAAGAGTTGCCAAGCAACAGCTGTTACATTTAGCTGTTTATTCTCTGCCATATAACATCTACCCTCCAATTACTGTAATGACCAGACTTTTCCCTATCTCCTGCTTTCGCTGATGCCTTACAAATTCATCTCCAGCTGGGAAAATGTAAATGGTGCTTTTGAAGATGCTCAAGGAAGAGCGAGGCATAGTCCATTAGCTGAAGCACACCTGTGTGACAGCACAGAGCCTAAGAACATGAGGAAACGCCTTTGAGAACTCATTCACCCACGAAACACAGAGAGATTTCATCATGTTTTGATACTTTCCAATAGAGACCATCGTTAACAGAACTGGAAAAATCTCAGATAATAAATGTGATGAGTGGAGATCATGTGACAGTCAGTGTGTAAATGCCATCACTCATTCCCGCCAGTGTTTCATTCTCTCACTCCCTCTTACTGTCTTTTATTCTCTTTACCTCTCTTTCCTTGTTCGCACTGATGATTTCTGGTAATGGATATATTCGTCTCGCAGGGACAATAATGTTCATTACTGAGCTATTATTGTGCTGTGCTACAATCGCAGAGATACAGTGTGGTCTTGAAGTCGGAAACCGTAGAAAATCAGGATTTTTAAGTCTGTTTTATATGTAGAAGTAAATCTGAAATGGAGTGGGTGTACAGTAGAAAGCAATAAAATAATCTCAAGATTTTACAACATTTTAGTTAGTTTTAATAATGATTTTAGTATATTCATAGGAATATGCTGTGTTTAGTACTAGCTAAGCTCAATCAACAGCATTTATGGCATAATATTGATTACTACAATTTTATGTTGTATAAAAGTGCTTGCGTTAGAACTTATTATCGTGTTATTTGACTCGTAAAGCTGTTTAAACAATCATTTTAAAGCTGTTTATGGATATGAGGGTTCATGTGTAAAATTTTATATTAGGTTACACAGAAAAGATAGATTTTTTTCCCCCCACTCATGGATATTATTTATATCTTGATGCAATGATTTTGAAACAATGAGTCTATTATGCTATTGCAGTTTCCACTATTATTTTGGTTTGTTTACAGTGTGAATGACATTGACTTGAGCACCTTAAGGTGAAGCATAACAAAAGGTCAATTAGAAAGCAGAATGATCAGAGTGATGTTTGTAATGCTCTTTTTAGAATTTATATTTACTTAATGAGATTTGAGACATTCTCGTTTGATTTCCGATGCATTTGCTGTAATGTGACTTGTCAGTGTAACATGCAAATTGTATAAGTGCTTTGTCTGTTTAAAAAAAAGAAAAGCAGAATCTGTTGATGCTAGGATTTGTATCAGTGTGAGCTAGGCAGGTCTGCCTCTGTCTGGTGTGCTGCAGAGTTGTATTGTGTATGTTTGCACATCAGTGAGCTTGTTGTTTACTTTGCAGTACGTCTGGAATGACAACAGTATAGTGTGAGAGAGGGAACGCAGCACAGGCTTTGGTCTCTCCTAGATTTCCACACCACTCAAGCCTACATTCGATTTATGATTTGATAAACTCAAGTTGCAGTTAATGGAATTTAATCAGGAGAATTTACATGCAGCTGAACTGTGAACGTTTTTATTGCATTCATTAGGGATGTTTGTGTATGCGTACGCAAGTGTGTTCCAGTCCTCATATTTATATGCATTTGCAGGAAAATGTGATGCCTGGTTAAAAATAGATTTATGGAAGTAGTTAAAAATAATTTAATGGACTTGTAAAAAAAAAAAAAAAAAAAAAACAGGTTTACAACACTACCACCCTCCTCCATCCAAATGTGTTAATAAGACCCGTAGCAGACCTTTATTTAAGAGTTATAAGCTATGGACCACTCAACCAACCAGTTACGTGGTGGAGCACAATATAATCTTTTTTGGATTTGAAGTAAAAAAGAAAAAAAAAGAAAAGGCAAATCAGACAGAGACAAAAGTAAAAGACTGTGAACTTAACGGCTTTAATGAGAGAAAGAACTACAGTTGCAAGCAAAATAATTGAATTAAAAAACAATGGATACATATACAACAGATGTAAAGATGTTGAATCTTGCATGTAGAAACAACATATTTTGCAAAATATGCATGCATGAGAACACAGGGAGATTGAATCTGTTACGTCATTTCTTCATGAGAGTGGGTGAGTGCTATAGAGTTTTATTTTTTATTATTATTATTTGACGCAGCTGGCATGTTTTGATTCTTTGATTGGTGGATATTTGTGGCAGAATTGTGGGTAATGTAGTTTTCCCTGGAATTCCACTGTTAATTAAACATGATTTATAAAACAAGTTTAAACAATGCGGGTTGATAGCTTCAACAAAACCATATTGATTAAAAACCTTATAGCTTACAATAGGTATGTCTTTAAAGATTTATAAGTAACCTTTTAAAATCAATTCCACTATGGAGAAAAATAATTCAGTTAATGGCATGAGTTTGGGGCAGAGCGTGACTGTTGCAGGCAGAGGCAGTGTTTAGGAAACCTGTTTAAAAAAAACAGTTGATAGTCAGTTCCTGTTTCAATATGCACCACTGGAATATGACACTACAGAGTTCCTGGTGAACATACTTCACAGAGCAGCTGTTGATGGCTTCTCAATTATAGCCATCTCTTATTGCTTTTTAATACAGCTTGTCCTTGGTTATCATACTTATTCTAGGCACATTGCAGTACTGCAGAGCAATTCATCTAAAGAGGAGGAGGTGGGTCAAGTGTCTTCCACTGTCAGGTATGATTTATGTAAAATCCTGTTTATTATGAAGGCAGCACTCTGGAGGAGTTGGTCACATGCTGTCCTTAGACCCTCACTGTGGAGAGACATCCGCTGAGTGGGCCTTAATATCAGGCCTAATGTGAAGTCTGCCATTATGACAATGTGCATTGTTACTGAGGGCTCGCAGCTCACCAGGTGGCTTTTTAAAAAAGCAACAGCCACTTTAACTGAATGATGCAAAATGATGGAGTGGCTTTGACATATGTAACATTAATGTGATGTGATAATGAAAGACAAGAGGAATGCAAAATACACACACACACATACACACACACACTGATAACCATGTTCTTTTGCATGGTAATGTGACATGTCCAACACAATCTCAGTTCAGTTTGTAAGTATTAAATTTTTGGGAGAATTGATGGTTAATTTGCATGACTTTGTATTCATCTCATTTGTACATTTTCGTATGCTTACAGTTCCCTGAGGGTTAACTTTGAGGGTGTGGTTAGGGATTGACCTAATTATGTAACATTCTATTCATAGAAATCATGACTTTGTGGCCAGCAAACCATTATACTGTACGTCTTTTTTCTTTTCTTTTCTTTTTTTTTACATCAAGGTTTTCATGCTGTTCTCTCAAAACAGCTTGAACCAGGCTTTGTTGATTTGCTGGTAAAGTTGCTTGATTTGAGAGGTTCAGGTTTTTGTTGGTTTTTCAGACCAGAGACTAACATGAACGGTCTAAGAAAACCACACTGGGTAAAAAAATAAATAAAATAAAATTGGTTTTCGCTAGTTTTCTGGCCTCGGTTAGGCTAGTCTGGTTTGTTGATTTGAGAAGAGCTTATGAACATGTCAGACTAGGAGACCAGCTAATATCAACTAACTACTTTAGGCTGATTCAATAAAAAAAAAAATCCTACAAGGTTTTCATACTAACCAGCTGAAACCATCTTCGATTGGCCTATGTTAGTCATCTTGTCTAAAACTACCTTAGACTGATTATTTGTATTTATTTATTTATTTATTTTATTTTATTTTATTTTTTTCCTGCAGGATTTTCTGAAAAAATCTGCTGAAAAACATACAATGGTCTACACTAGACTTCTGGTCTCCTAGCCTGGTCCAGTTGATTAGAGATGAATACGTCAGGCTGGAAGACCAGCAAAAACCAGCTTAAACCAGCTAAACCACCATAGCCTGGTTTAAGTTTTTTTTTTCTCCCTGCAGATTTTTCATTCTAACCTAATTTGGCCTACACTAGCCTCCTAGTCTTGTAGCCTGGTCTAGTTTGTTAATTTAAAGAGGAGCTTTGGAACATGCCATGGTGGAAGACCAGCTGACTAATTAGCTCGGCAAGGAGACCATTGTAAACCAGACCATAATACCACCTTAGGCTGGTTTAAGATGGCTTTTTCAACATGTTTTTCACACTAGACAAGTTTCAGGGCTCCTTTATGCCTTCAGTCTCTGTCATATGTGGATATTAAGCATTAATATAGTGAGAGGGATGTTCTCCTGTGGCTCTCTGGTGAGTCAACAATTACCAAGATAATGATGGATTTATTTACATGGCAAGTGAAACATAATGAGCTGTGCTTTTTGGAGACAAGAGGTCATTTTGTTCGCTCTCTTACCAGTCTATAACACACACGATCTCCGACAAGATCGGATTAGACTTATTGTGTTTTAGGATCATTTGCATGATGGAGGAAGAGTATGAGATGTAATTTACAGTGAGGAATGAGTGTGTGATCATCACTTCTTCGCTTACAAACGAGTATGTTCCTGTGTGCAACCGGCAGGACTTAAACCCTGTCAGCATTTTATTTCCCTCTGGCTAGGGTGCTTATGCTTCGGCCATTGTTGTTCTTACACCCATAAACTTCCTGTTTAGGCCCTCAGCGCTCATCTGTTAGTACCATAAGCCAACACTATGTCCAACAGAATAGGGAATTGTGCATACTCGAAAGCTTGGATGGAAATTTATGGAGCAATTTGTTGGTTAGGTTGCTAAGGCACAAAGGAGTGGAGTCGATGGAGTTCTGTGATTGGGCCAGCTGTTTGTCCCAACCCCTGTCTGTGCATGCTGAGGAATCAGGGTTTAAATTGGCAGGCCTGAATTTATATATATATATATATATATATATATATATATATATATATACACACACACAAAATACATTGTATCATGCTTTCATTTAAGAATTTAGGTTCAGTATGTTGTTGTTGTTATTTTTTTAGGAAATCACTTTTTAATGACTTTTACTAAGAAATTTAATTATAGTTAAAGCTTTAGTCATTTTGTGGATTTTGTCATTTTTAGTAATTTCAGTTTTTTATATATATATTTGTATATGGATGTTTGTGTATATACGTATTTTTACTATGTTTTAATTGGAGTATAGTATTTATTTTTAAATCAAATATTTCATTCTTTTTGGTAGAAGACTTCTGGGATTCCCTAGCTATAGTTGTGTCTCTAAGCAAAGGTGTGTCTTCACAACTAAACATACACTGCTTTCAGGCAACACACCATCATTCAACATTCACATATCGTTCCCCCAGAAGACCTAGGCGTCTCTTTTTCGATCTGATGTCCTCAATCCTAACGTCTCACCTTACTTGTAAAACCATGGTTCATGCCTGAAGGCATCTAAACTCTAACCTTGAAACCAGCCCTCTGGCAACTGTGTGTCTGCACAGCGCATTGGCATCTTCAGTCTGAGCCATCTGCCGACAAGAGAAACAAACCTCTGAAGAGCACCAAAGTTCAGCCGTTTGCAAGCCCTTCATTCTTTCTTGCAGCAAGAGGAGAACTATAACCCTGCATAATCGCTATGCACTAGCCATGAACTCTAGCTGAGCTCCAAACGTAAGCCTGCATTCAACAAAGCAGAGACACAACAGCACAGTTAGGCGGGATCAGTTCTGCTCTGCTTTCCTTCTCTTTTATCCATTCAGCCAGACCAGCAACCATATAAATCTGCTTGGTGTTTTTGGCTGAACACATAAAAATAGCATCACTTGAATTTACATTTTAAGTCTTGGGGCGAATTCAGTTGCGCCAATTTTGCATGAGAAAATACGGATCATAGATGTGGGGTGTGAGGCTGGTATTTCTTAAAGTGGCGGTAACATGCTTTACATTCTCGACGACAGACCTTCTTTGTTTTATTCACATTTTCTGACTGCCTAAACACCCAATTTACATTCCTGTAATGTTCCTTTGCTCTTTTTCCTCTGGTACCAAGCAACAAAGTCCCTCCTAATCACACATTTTCACCTTTGTGCCCTCTGAATAAATTTTCTTTCTTTTATTAAATGAAGTGTTGGATCTGATGTGGAATGACTGGCGTCTGCCTAGGCTGTTTCTCATGCGCGTTTTTGCCACAGTTGGAGCTGAAAACCCTCATTTAAATTCAGTACAATCAGTTTTCATGAGCTTCAGCAGTGCTAAACCCAGGGCTACATTCTGACAACTTACCAATTTTAAAAACAAACTTACAGTTAAGGCACCTAAAACCTCTTGACATTTAAATGAGAAATGTCTAAATTATGAAGATTTAAAACAGGGTTGTGCTTTCAGTTCGCATAAAAGTGAATGTGTTTAATTTCAACTATGCTGATAATAAATAATAAATAAAATAAGGTAACAAATGTGATACTGGCATGTTTAAGTCATCCTTGAACATCAAGTTTTGCTAAGTTTGCAAGTTTGCTATTCGCTGTTGCTAGAATATTTTAGAACTGTGGATTTGTCTAGATGACAAAGCAACATTTATCAATATTATTTTGTTTAATTTGATTCACTAAAATAACTAAAACTTAAATAAAAAAATATAAAAACTAGGAAGAAACATAAAAATAAAAAATAAATAAATAAAAAACAAAGCCACAACAAAATTACTGATTTATTAACAATTTAAAGGAAACATTACTACTAATTTAACTAAACTGAAAATGGAAAATACAAAAATAAAAACTAATTCAAAATATGAAATTAGTATCTCAATGATACTAAAACAATGCTCGTTAAAATTATACATTTAAATATACATTCTCATTTACTTATGCTGATTCATATTTTTATAATTACAGTACATCATCTTCGTTGTCATCTAATGCTCACAATGTTAATTTTTAAAATACTGTTAAACATAATCTTTAGCAAGTCTCATAATGAATATCCATTTTTCATTCTGTACATTAAAATGTTGCCTAAATTCCAGTGCTGTCAAATTTAGCATTACATGTTTTACATTTATGTTCTAAAAATATTTAACGCAATGAATGCAGGGGCGGAGCTAGTAATGGCCACCCCACTCACAACTGCTGCTTATGTCTCTTTTTCTTGACAAGAATTGCATTTATTTATATGAAGAAAGTACTCAGCACTAGTGGTCGACTAGTGGTCGAAATATACTGTCGTTATGTTGTTTTACATTAATTTTAAGATTTAATGGGAAATTATAGCAATATAAAAGTATATTTAAAAACGTACATTTTTAAATCTCGATTTCAAAATGTATCTTAATACAGGTGTATCCCTAATATATGCAGCCATATGCAGTCCATTGTTTTTCTGTTGTGATGCATTGCAAATATCTTAGAGACTTGGTTATTGATTTCTATATTCATTTCAGAAATGTTGCAGTTGTCCACTGTTAACCTTTGATGAGCAGTCATTAAAAATTCAACATCACCTGCTTGAGTTTCGTGTAAAATCGCCATCTGTGTTGCTAAGACGTTTGCAAAGCAGTAAAAACAACATAAAAAGAGAGCGCTGTGGAAAATCTCCTGAAGTAAAACAGCACTGGAGGAGTTATGGTGGAGTATATCACGCTTCTCTACATTCCCTGAAGTGGGTGGCAGTTCTCTGAAGTGGTGGCGGGGTCTCAGAGGAACGGTTTAACCCTTTCCTTGTCTTCAACTACCTTTAGCTACGCTGTTATCAGGAAAGAGGGAAATGATGCAAGGGTCTTCATGTTATGACAGCATGGTTATATATAGCAGAGCCGAGATTAGATTTTCACAAGTGTAAATTGACAGGTTTGACTTTATTCATATAATAGCCACTGCTCATGAACTGACTTAATGGCATTGTGCTTTGCCGGAGCTGTAACTAAGGCCAAGTTTTTCTTTTTCTTTTTTTCACCACTGTGCAGTGTGCCCTCTCTCCCCACCCAAAAAAAAGTTAAATCTAATTTTGTGCATATAAACAAACAAAAAACAACAAAACAATTCCACAAATAAGGTGTCACAAAATATGACAATATATAACACTAATGCTCAAAGGTTTGGGATCAGTAAAACCTTTTTTTAATATATATTTTTATTCATGAAGGACACATTCAATTGATTAAAAGTTACAAATAAAATATTTGAATTTAAAGAATTTTAGTTTTTAAATATTTAAAGAAATATTTAAATAAATAAAAGGCCTTTGACAAGTTAAAATCATCATTTTAAAGTGGGAGATATGGAAATTTTATCTATTTTTCATTTTATGTTAGTAACAAACATCTTACAGGTAAAAAAAATGAGTTTATAAACAAGTGCTGCAGTGTTGTTTACCTATTCTATTGCTGTAGAAATTACTGTAGACAGAGAGAATTGGTCAAATGTATCTCTCTTTCAAATTATTTGACAAGAACAGCCAACAACATCTGAGTTGTTAGGTAATTAAAATGGTTAATATGTGCAACCATATTAAATTGGATCAATGAAAACAGTTTAAAGTGTTTCTATGGGCTGTATTTAACTTATTGTCTTACACAGTGAAAACTTGCACTTGTGAGGTCTTTAAATATCATAGGTCGACCCTGTACACCCTACCTCATTTCTGCTGATGATTTAACAGCAGTTTTTGTCTGGCTTATATATAACAACTGTAAGACCAAGCTTTGTAATGATATATATATATATATATATATATATATATATATATATATATATATATATATATATATATATATAACATTTGAAATTTAATTACTTAAGTTCAGTGACATTGTAATTACTATTGCTAGTAAATACTATTGAAATGTATAGCATTTCAGTAGCATAATATTCGTCTTTCGTCTTCATCTTTTTGGTTTCAGAGCTCCTTCAGTAACTTTGAAACCCTTGAAAGTTTCACCACGTTAGACCACTGTATGTAAGGATTGGATTACCAGGAAAGAAACAAGCAAGAACACAAACCTCAGCATGTTTAATCTCCGTACTCATTACCTGTATAGTATTGCTGCTTAACTAGGATGCCACGTCGCCAGATTACAGAACTCCAGCAACAATACCTGTGAAATGCAATTTTCCTGCAGCTGGGTCTTTGGCTCATTTTTGCATTCTTTAATTCTGGGTAGTGCACTCTTCACTCTCATTCCTTTGTTCAGGGAATTTATTGTTATTACAATATCATATTGAAGTTTACACAGTTTTCTCCAATGTTCAGTTGTACAAACAGCTGTCTTCTGCAGAGTGAATGTAAGTACTTCTTAGATGGGATGCTACTCCACAGTTAGCGTGACTCTGTTACCTGCTGCTAGATAACTGGAACAACACTTTATGCACTTTCTGTGTAGTGAAGCATCTTTATTGAAATTACATATTCAAAAGCTATGGTGTGTTGTTTTGTTTATTTATTGAAATCAGCACATATATCTACTATTTCATTACAGTCTAGTGTAGTAGATGTGTGACGTTCGTGTACCAGTGAAACACAGGGAGAGAGAGATCCAATTGCAGTATGTCCTTTATTGGGGTAATCCAAATCAAATCCAAACAAGCCAGGGTCAAAACCAGAAAAAATCCAAATAAACAAACAAGGAAGGAACAGGAAGGGAACAGGAACGGAAAGAGGAACAGGAACTCGGAATGCGAGGAACTCGGGAGACGAGAAGACTGGGTACGGGCAGGAAACGGAAGGTAAGGACTCCATGCAGACAACAGGAAAAGACTGGTTAATATAGGGAGGCTAATGACTAATAAGTGAAGGCACCTGGTGCAATTAACAGGAGTGCAATTACTATGATGAAGGGACAAGGCTATTGGGAATTGTAGTGCCTACGGTGAGGTGCCTAAGGGGAAGTGAGCCTAGTGCACACCCAGGGAAACAGAGACCAGACAGCGTCACAAGATGTTTTACCAGGGATACTTATTTATGAATTTGTTTGTTTGTTTGTTTTCAGCTACACTTATCAAATTATAGTGTAGTAGATGTTCTACCACTGATACATTTGTATTTATTTGTTTGTAATTTTATATACTGTAATTATTTAAAGAAAAATATATTTCTGCTTTGTAATTTTCATGTAGTAGATGTAAAGATTTTGTATTTATTTGTTTTCTTGTTTGTTTGTTTAAAGTTACACACAACTCTACTATTTAATTACAGTGTAGTAGATGTTTTGCCAATGACAGATGTTTTGTTTGTTTGTTTGTTTATTATAAGAAAGACATATCACTGCTATTGCAGTATAATAGATGCTTACCAACAACAGATTATGTTTACTATTCATTTTTTTTGCTTATTTGTTTACTTTTTTGTCAACACATACAGTATCTCTATTATTTTATTGCATAGATGTTTTGCCAGTGACTGATTTTTTTTATTTATATGTATTTTATTTATTTCATTGTTTTTTTTTTTTTTTTTTTAGAACTCTCTGTGATGAATCATTGGTTTTGTTTAGCTTGTTTGTGCAGCTCGGAGGTGAATGGCACAAGGTTTGTTTAAATCTTAAATCTTAAAAAGTCCTACAATGCAAAGGCAATGTACTAATTTACGTTTTTTTATATATATATATATATATATATATTTCAAAGTGTAACAAAAGCCTTTTGCTCTAAAATAGTATTGCTGTTAAGATGACCAATTTATGGCCATTCTGCAACATTTACCTTTATGTTCTCTGGGCTCAGTGATGAGCTACATATTACAGTGGATCATATATATATAAATGCTAAAATGCAGCTTTCCCAGCGGCAATATACAATATACAACAATCAAGACCTCCATTTATTACATTATTAGGGGCTGCTGGGTAAGCTATATTATATATATATATATATATATATATATATATATATATATATTGCAGGGATCAAAATATAATGTCTGATATCTGTCCCTCTTTTCCATCAAGTTGCATTTGTAAAAATGTATTCCTTCTCTGTGATTCTTCCCCTCTCTCCAGTTTGCACAGCCACCTTCTTTTCAGACCTCCATACAGTATATCACATCCTGATAATTAAGGGGCTGCTGGGAAAGCTGCATTTACCCTGCTGATATAAATCTGCTATGAGGCATTAATTCACAATCAGCAAATGTTAGTGCACTTTAGAGTAATTAAAGCAATGGAGAAAACACACATGGAGGGTATATCATATATTTCCTGAAAAAAATAATTCATAAATGTTTCACTATGCCACTATGCCGCTTTATTTTTATTGTGCAGTAGACAAATAACATTCTGTACCAGAAAACATAAAATAAATTGTAATTTATTTTGAGATATTTATATAAGTCATTCCTTTCTTGCACGCACATCATTCCCTCAAGCAGCAAAAATGCAACAAAAGATAGATGTTTTTAAAAAATTAATTGCTATCAGCTCACAGGCCTCTTATTTACTGCAGTAACTTGTGAGTAATACTTTCGTCTGTCTCCAATTCATCTAGTGTTTCGTTTATGCTTTAGTTAAGAAAAAAAAAAAACATAAAACACTTTCAGCTCACAGGCCTTGTATTTACCACACTAACTTGTGTGTAATACTCATGGTCTCCAATGCCTTCATGAAACAAGAGAGAGAGAAAAAATCTTGAGATATTGCTTTAATTTAAATGTGTGGTATAATTGCCTTAATTGGCATACATTTCCAATTAGCTTAGTTGTTTATTTAATTTCCCTCACCATCAACTGGATTCACCCATCCAGCAAAGCACGTTCACTGAGGGTCGAGGGGGTCGACGAGGGTGGCATCTGTCTGCTACCAGATATTAATGTGTGCAATTTGGATGTGTGCATCACAGGAAAGCAGGCAGAGAAAAGTTGCTTTTATGGCCCAGGCTTTGCTCAGCACAAGCAAACACCCCCAGGATTTCTGGGCATGGCACATAATTGCAGCATTAAGAGATGGTCAGGCTAGTGGCTCATTAGGCCTGCTATTGAGGCAGCCGTTGGGGCCTTCGGGAGGCAGTAGAAGCATGGCAGGCACGGGGTAGGGCAACATGAACGGAGGGATGGTGCAATACAAGCAGGACACTTTTATTCTGATGAATCCAACCGGAGGAGTGGGTAGCTCATCTCTGCAGTTTCTTATTAGTTAGCCATGAAGGCAAAGTTAACTCAGCCCAATGTCATCCGCCAACTCACCGCTGCCACATATCACTTGCTGAATGATAGACCACATTCATATATGCATATATGCACAATAAAGCGAGAGCTGCTGAAACATTCACCCTGAGGATTATGGGATACTGTTCTGGGAAACATGCCACAGTTGTTAAAGGAGTTATATGATGTTGTGTATTTAATGTAATGCAATGTTTATGTGCTTTAAAGTTAAAAAACATTATTTTCCACATAATGTACATTATTGTTGCTCCTCTATGCCCCACCTTTCTGAAATGTGTAGATTTTTACAAAGCTCATCGTTCTGAAAAGCGAGGTGTATGCTGATTGGTCAGCTATCCAGTGCATTGTGTTTGGCTGATAGCCTCAAGCATGTGACCAGGGCCGGCTTTGCCGACAGGCGACACAGGCGGCCGCCTGGGGCGCCAAATAACCTATAGCCGGCCCTGGGTGTGACGGAAATGTAATGTCCTTTAACTTACTGTTATACCGTTTCCCAGCAGGATGTGACAAAAACAATAAAACCCATTACAAACTAATCATTTGTTGCATCCAGTTGGGACATAATTACTGATTATAATGACTTATACTGTGTTGAACATAAAACATAAAACAACAAAAAACAAGCGCTAGTCTACACTGCTCAAAACTCACGTTTGAATCATTAGTGGCAAATTCTTTAAATATATAAAACATACTTTAACTGTAAGTGAATCTTGCAGACTGTAAGTCAGAAGCCCCAGTCTGTCCTTGCAAAGAGTGAGGAATGGCCGGCGGATTCGACGAAGGAGCGGACAGGGGCTTGTGGCAACCACATGTGGACTCCGCTTTGTCCACAGTGAAAGCCGATCCGGCGATTCCATGAACATTTGGGCGGTGTTGTGCAAATCTTCCCACACAGTGATGTAGACTTGGGGGTGTGTTTAAAGAGGTGTTTTATAGGAGGGCGTGGACAAGTCTTAACTTTTATAAAGAATATCTCTTTGGATTTGAGACTTTTGTCTTTGCAACTTTACAGATCTTTTTTAAGCACCAAGAGTTTGTAACACTCCAAAGAGAAAGGAACATTTTTAATTGCATCATGACCCCTTTAAAGCTAAAGTGTGTAATTAAAAAATAAAAATAAAAATATGCATTTATATTATATTTGTTTAAAACTTTTTAATGTTTGATTTAATAGCATTTATTTTTAGTTAATTTTAAACAATATAGTTTTTAAAACTATATTATTTTAAAAAAATGTGTAATAAAAATATGCATTATTATTATTATTAAATATATACATTATATTTATTTTAATTATATTAAATTTAATAGCATTTATTTTTATTTCATTGAATATTATCTAGTTGTTGAAATATAAAAAGTGTGTAATTAAATTTTATTTTTTGAATTAAATCTATTCTATTTAATTTGGAATTAGAAATGTATAAATTATTATTTATTAAATATCTATGTGTTTTAGATTTTATTTAAATAACATTTATTTGTAAATTCAGTATGTTTTTCATTTTTACATTTTAATTATTATTATTTATTTTTTTTAATTACTAATCCGTCTTTTCAGCTTCATATGCAAAGACCTTTTCAGTAGGTCAGTTGCAAACTGATAACCCCCCCCCCCCCCACACACACACACACACATATTTTTAAGGTGCTCTGATTCAAAACATTACTTAACTAATATTTCCATCTGTTTGTAACAAATACTCAGTCCTTCTCCTGGTGGTCAACCTTCCTACCAAATTAAGTAATTTGTAGCAAATAGCAAACACAAAGACCTTAATAAGTTGGTTCAGAAGTGTTTGATTAAAGCTGGTGCTATAATCAAGAAGGAGGGTGAAAGTCGAGAAACAGGATTGATGACCCCTGCACTAGGGTGGCCACCCCTGAAACTGATCATCCTGCTGTTCGTAAGGTTGCAACAGGCCTGGCCATGTGGGAGTTAATAAACACAGCTCTTTGGTGCAGCCACCCTTTTAATAAGCCTATTTAGTGACACTAATGTGTTTATTAAAATGTCCTTGTGACATTTTTTTGGACAATGTGTTGTGTCAGTATTGTGTTTATGGCTTGTTAATATCAATCTCAGCTGCCAAAATAAAGTTAAAAAGGAATGTTTGTTCATTATCATTGTTACCTTCATGTATTTTTGTCTTTCTCATCTCTGATCTTTGTGGCAGCTTGCTGAGGATTCCACTGGTGTTTTGCTTTTCACTCGGTCTACAGATCAAAACATTACACCAATCAGCAGACAACTGTAGGTGTGAACACTGGAATTCATTACGGAGATTTTAAAAGTATTCTCTCCGCTCATTATATAATTGACCTGTTGTTCCTTCTGAATGCTGCACCTTATTATGCTGAAACTTACAATGGCATGTTTCTAAAGAGAGAAGAGAACAGTTTGATTGGTTAATTTATACCTGAACATCAAATGAAGTTTTTAAACTTTCTTTTGCTTAAAGGCCATCATGCAGGTAATCGGTGCACTTTGTGAAGTAATTGGATTAATTAGGATTATATGTTTTATATGTGTTCTTTTTTTTCCAAATGTTAACTGCAATGCTGTTTATTTCGTTTTCCTCATAATGAATTTATTATTTTTTTAATTGTAGGGGGCTAATTGTGTAAACCATTGGCTTTGACTCGCAGCTGTCTTTTGCTATGAAGAGCTCAGAATAGATTTTCTGTTCAACTTATTTAAAGAAATTAACAATTACGGTTTGACAGTCTTTTTTCATATCACAGCATGAAGTACATTTATAGTTGTATCAAGGTTCAAGTCTTTCTGGGAAGTTTGTATTTACAAGTTGGAAAGTTATAGTTCAAATCACTTTGGTCAGAACAATGGTGATATGCTTTTTATATATAAAGTTTTAATCAGCTGCAAGATTTAAGCATGTGATAAAACCTCCAGCAGATAGAGATGTCTTTACCTTGAGAGTGATTGTTGGACTTGAGGATGTTGGGGACTTTTCAAGAGAGTGCTACACTTAAATGCAGTTAAAACCCCTGTTATTACAGGCGCTGCATCAGAGCCCTGTCAGCCTTAAATCAGGGTCCTGCCCTGTGATGGGAGGCAGTGCGGTTTACTCTGGGTAGAGAGACCAGGGAGCGGGGGCGCTGAATCCATGCATCTCTCCCTGTGGAGATAGCTATTGATTTGTCGGTTTCTCCCCCAGCGGTCCTCATGTCATTTGTGGTTAGTCTCTCAGATGGGCGGGTGACAGCTGAGCAGTGGAGACGATGAGCACTGCATAGTGCTGCTTCTGTCTGCCACACATCTCCTACTTTTAGTGCACACAGTCATGTACTTACTCATTCAGGATGTACAAAACTACACATTTTCTTGAACTAACAGCCTACTGAGTTGTCTAGACGTGATTGAGGAAGCCCTGTATAATTAGTCTGTTTTACAGTTTTGTTTAATAGATGTGATCAGATATATATAGAATATATGGGTGTTCTTCAATAGGACATCTGACAGGTTTTCAAATAAAGAATAGACTAAATAAATATACCCTTTTTTCAACAAATTATCATATTCCTCCTATAAACGTATGCACAATAATGAGAACATTTGCTCACAGCAGGTGATTTGAAGTCTGGCAACAGTAATTGTCTTGAAATGCATGTTGAAAATCGTTAGTTATTAAATTGTTGCTGTGGTTGTGCTTTTAAAGAATTGCAAATTGATTTCAGAAGCGTAGGCTTTGCGATTTTGCAAATGTTACATCGTATGAGTTCTTTTTAAAATTCATTCATGCACCATTTGTTTTTCGTGACATCTTTGGGAATAAGTTTAATGCACTGTCAGTCAGTCAGCAGACACCTGCACATGATGCTTTTGAAATATTTGATGCAACCCCCAAAATTAAGTTATCCCTAAAATTATGTTATTAATACAATTATAAATTATTATTATTATTATATTAATAATGTTAGTAATGTTACTTTTAGATTTTAGTTTCTGGATTAATATTAGTATCTAATTTTATGCTATAAATATTAAACATTACATAATTACTTTACGTAAATATTTTTTAATTGTTTATTATTAGTATTATAACATTTGAAAAGTATTTAAAATTTCCTTGATCTCAATGTTAATAATTGTTAAAAAATTAAATATAAGCTGTTATAAATATTAAAATAATTTATTTTAAATTAGCTTAATATGTGTGTGTGTGCATGCATAAAAATTTTAGTTACATTTTCTTAAATATTAAAGCAATATAAATGCTAAAGAAAATCAGATGGTAAACTAAATAAATAAAAGAAACTAGTCAACCTCACTAATAAGAAACTCTTTTATGTTAGAAAGTTCAATTCTGCATTTACCGTCTTCTCTTCCATTAAAGTCAGATATCTGCAAGACCATCTTGGCCTTTGTTGTAATAGCTCTGCTGGCAGTGTGACTTTCTGAAGGAACCTGAGACACCGGAGAATCGGATCCTACCACTAATGAAAGCATCTGTTTGAGAGTGCATTTCAATTGCTTACCCAAAAGATCAAATCTCCAATACCTGGCACAGACATTTCTAAAGTCTTGTGCTGGAGTATTAATGTGACATTGCTGAGCTGCAGTGTGGTTTATTAGGGTTATGAATATGAATGCATTTCTTTAATCTTTAGTGACTTTTTTAAACTGCCTCAGTATCCTTGGCCTTGTATCAGAGCAGATTTAGTCACATTATGTTCACTTTCTCCTTTCTAAACACCCAGAGGACGAGATCTGTCTTTTGTCACTACTGTTAATGTAGTTGTCGATTCCTCCCAGTAATTTAAATAGGATGCTATTGTTTTTGCCATGTCAGCACATGCTAAGCACCATAAGTCCAGCTGGTAGCCTCAGCCTCCTGGTAAGGATCTGTTCTAGACTGACGATTCATTTGATTCAGTTCAAATTGAGTTAAACCTAAAAAGCAAATTTTCTGAGATTGATGTGAATAATTATAATGGAAAATGGTTATTAAATTATAATTCCAAAAATAGTGCCTGTTATGCTTTCGACAACCTTAAGGTGAAGAAGTGTTATATATCATCCCTTAATCAGTAGAAAAACCTCTTACTTTTGATCTTTCTTTGAGCTGGGTCACGACTATTTGTTACATTTTCAGACGATTTTCACATGTACAGTATGACATTATTTTATGCATAATTCTGATTTCAAGGTTTGAATTGTGACAAAAGAAAATGTAAACATAACCCAGATGTTTTTGCTGCATCTGTGGGTCTTTTATTACACCCAAACAGAAACAGATAAATACATATTTCATGAAAAAAAAGTATTTTGTACACATTTGTCCACTTCTTTTCAGATAAAACTTTTTTACCTTTAACTGCTGTTATTTTAATAGGTGCAATAAATATGATGCAGGGTTTTGTTGTTAAACATTTCAACCTTTCTGCACATGTACGACTGTTACCTATAGATACTGAAGAACCACTTTTGTTAAACACGTTATTATTTGTTTTATATCGTGATGGATCATATTATCATAGTTAAATATCTCTGCAGTAGAGGGTTAATAATGTATTGTGATATTGTGGTGATTCAGTATTCATTGTTAAACACCAATCATTCTCCTTTATGGTTCTGGTTTAGAATGTTGTGAACCTACTGACTTCAACAAGCTTTTTGTTTGTGCACTGTTAAAGTCGGAGAAGGTTTTGAATGTGTATTATCCCTCAGTTGCTCAGTTTTTTGGTATTTCCAACTTTCCATTCTCATAGGCAAAATATATTTCCAGATGTAATTTTTTATGAAATATACTTTCAGAATATATACAAGAAATTGACCAAACATATATTGCTAATAAAGTTTTGTTTAAAGCTATTGCATTGCACTGCTGTTTGTGACATATATTGAGAATAAATTTGATTGTGTGTGTATGTATGTATGCATATGTGGCCAAGAACTGTGTAATCTTTTTTTTTCCCTTCATATAGAGGTCATTGATTAAATTAATTAATTAATCTGTGTTGGATGTCACTGTTTACTACGCAAACTTTTGCCCACCTTCCTAAAATCTGATTTGAAAATAGATGATATTGAGCCATCCATCATTTCTTCTGCCACAGGGTTTCTTCTGTTATCCATTTAGATCCAGGTTGGATCCAGTGTTTTAAAGTGCTTCAGTTTGTGTTTGCTTTGTGAGATTCAATATTAGTGAAGATCCATAATCATTTAGATGTAGGCTAACACTGGCAGATATCCCAGAACTGCTCCACCTAACTTAAGTTTTAAGGAAATAGGATTGCATGAATTGAGTCACTTTATGCCATTCATCCCACTGACAAAATAAATGTTCTAGTTGACCTGAATTCACCCTGCTTTACCGAAAACAATCACTTTGTGCATATGTGTCTGTGACAGGCTGTCTCGTCTCATATGATTAAGGCCGTGATTGAGACCAAGTGTCACAGTTACAAACATAAACATTACAGACCACTATAGAAAGACAGTACAAGTTAAATATTTGTTAGTTTTTTTTTTTTTGGTCCTCAAAAGGGACTTGTAAATTTGTTGAGTGTGTGTGCAACATATGCCTTCCCTTATACTAACTTTAAATGAGCTAATGAGCTACATGCTAATAGTTGGCTTTGGAAAAATTGTTAGTCAATTCAAAAAATTATAACAATTAGAACATCCAGGTAACGCATGTAACCATGGTTCCTCGATGGAACAAGATGCTGCGTCGAAACAAATGCCTTCAGCGTGACCATGCTCTTAATCACATGTGTAATCAGTCCAATGGATAGATGAGGCATCACAACCGGGAAGCATAAAAGCACTTTTTATGCTTCAGATCAGAGTACTCAAACTTGAAGAGAGGCATCCACTATCTACCGGCTGAGGGACTGCTTGTTGCAGGAAGACCCCTTTTAGGGGGACCGTAGCACACTAGCAGTTGGTCCACCCTTCCCACAAGGCAGCTCTGTGGACGTATACGTCCACTGCTCGCAATGGACACATACAATTAAGCTTCTACTGGTCAGGCTCCCCGAAGGGAGGAGGACTGAAGGCCTGGGGTATGACAGCCAGGAATCATTACTGGGCCCCAGGAATGTGTAACTTTTAGGTTTGAACCCTGTATGGGGTGATTTCATTACCATTTCAAGTATAACACTTAACCCCAGGTTACTGTAGACAAATGGTCCTTGTAATAGATTAATTCTATGTTGCTTTGAATAAAAGCATGCTAATCATCTACTTTATTATTTACTGTATTACCCAGTAATGATATAAACATTCTAAAATTAGTGTTTTTTTTTTAAATAAAGCAGAAGAATATATATATATTTTTTTTTGTGGAACTCAGCAATTGAAAATCAAAAAGATTTTTTCAGTAGACAGTTCAAAAGAGATACTTACCCAAATTCTGCGGGCACAGAATTCTCTCATGCACTGTTGTTATTCCACAGAAAATGCTGAACCCCAAAAGCGCTCTGAAACGCACCAGCAGGATAGCTGAGTAGTGAGTGGCTAATGTGTCTTTTGTATCCATTATGTTACAAATTCTTAAAAAAAAAACACACACACACACAACAACAACAACCGAGGCTGCATCTCAAAATTGTAAATTGTTTTGGCAGCGTTTCGGCTCAGAGTATGCCTCTCACTGCAATCCTGTTAAAGATTCATCGCTTGCATTGTTTACGTTTGATTTTTCTAAATAAATAGTAAATGAGTTCTAATGGTCAACTATCATGTGTTGATTTTATTTCTGACAGGCGATTAATTTAATTCCTGGTGTGTTTATTTACTTCCAACTGCTTCTAGTCGTTTACAGCTTCAAGGCATTTGAAACCTCAATACAAACATCAACCAGAAACTTCTCTGCTGCTGGTTCTGCATTCTTATACTGCGTATCAGTTTTGTCATTGACATCTAGAAGAGGAATCCTCTTCTCCGACTTGCTTTTGATTGGCAGTGGATGTCAGCTGTGAGTGCAGTCTAAAAATGCCGTAACAATTCAGTCCGCCTGTTGTTTTTGAGATGAGAGCTTTGATGGACACTTAGGTATTTGGAGAGAATATGTGACGAAGCAACGGTTATGAGTGACAGGTTTGGTTTGTTTGTGTTGAATTTGATCTAGCAGCCTTTATTAATTGAAAAGAACTCTTTCATTGCTAGAACATAATTTGATGCATTTTACAAAAGGGTCGCATTCTGGGGACTAAGCCAGGACTAATTAAAGTTTGGACTGAATTACTTTACATTTGTATGGAATCAGTCACTTGGCTTAAGTAGTGAGATTTTCAATAGTAAGCCTCATGGAGCTCTTCCCCTATCGGATGGTATTGTTGCTTTGGCCGGTCAAAATCAAGCTCTGTTTCACCACACAACAGCAGCTGAGTATGTTCAGAACAACACATGGTGATTTTGCCTTTGTTTTACTCCCCACAGTGAGGACTTGTCTTGAAAAAAAACAACCTACTTGCTATTTCTGTGGTATTTCATTACTGATTCAACCCTTCCCTGAAATGACTCAGTCCCACACACTCAGTAATTCACAGGGGAAAAGGCTTTGTGCTGATGCTGGAATGAGGTTTAAGTAGAAACTGTACATTGGCTTTCTTTGAAGGTCATATACATTTGTCAGTTATCATAACGATAGTTAGCAGCTTTTCAGGGTTCAAAAAACTTCTTCACTTCAGAAGTGCATAGCTATTTGGGATTGTGTGTGTGCTCTTTTCCACAAAAAAACAAACAAAAAAAAAAAACCTTTATATAGTATCTAGGAGATATAATATCAAATTATAGTATAAGTATATAGTGTAATGACAATATGTAGTCCAGTTCAATTTTCATTTGAACATTTGTGGTACTGTATAATGCAGATTTTTTTAAAGGGATAGTGAACCAATAATACAATTGTATATGCTTTATTATGTTCATGTCATTCAAAAAGTTCTGTATCATTCTCCTCTGTAGTAGAATTTGTTTTTATTTTTTTTTGGAAAGTCAATGGGGCCCAATGTGGTATGAACATTTTTTTTCCATATGAGAAAAATATTGATTGAAGACTAGGGTCTGACATAATAACGCATTGAATTAAACATAAAATTTTGAAAAGAAAGACTGAAACAGTATTTTCAGTCCCAGTTTAGTTTGGGGATCAATTCTATATTTCCTAACTATTAACTATGACTTTTGTCTTAATAATATCCTAATTTGCTGCTTATTGATAGTAAGGTAGTTGTTAGGGTAGGATTAAGGGACCTAAAATATGGTCATGCAGAATAAATTATTAATATGTACTTTATAAATACTGATAACAGCCAATAATCTAGTAATATGCGTAACAAGCAATGAGTTAAAAGTGAGAATTGGTACATAAACTAAAGTGTTACCATATTTTCTTGTAAAAAATGCTCCAATAATATTTGTTTTATTTACAGCTCCAAAATCAGTTTTTAGAGTCCAGATGTAACTTAAGATATTAAAAAAGCCACAGTTTTAATTTGTGTAAAAAAAAAAACTAAAAAAAACAGCCATTTCACCTTTCACAGGTTTTCTCTGAACAATGTTTGTTTAGAGAGAGAAAGCGAGAGAGAAAAACTCTGCATGGCTTGTCTGGGCAGAGAAGGGTAGCGGTTTGATTTGAAGACACAGCAGGTCTGATTCGCATGATTCCCTTTGAGAGCAATGACAATTTCAGAAAAGAGTAAGAAACGGAACACATTCTATTTTCATCCTTTTTTTCAAGACTACATTGAATGCTCTGTGGTTTTTGTAAGGTCTCTACTGTATTTTTAATTGCCTGTCAGCTCCTAAACTGAGCTTTTAGCCAGATACATTTCCTGCCTCGGATCATATTTAATCGCAAAACTGAGCTTTTAGCCAGATACATTTCCTGCCTCGGATCACATTTAATCGCTTCTTGTATTTCCAGGTCGGGTTTCTCTTTGGTATTAATACATTCTTTTATCGATTAAAGAGCACTACTGTGAATCAGGTAATCGTTTACTCAGCGTCAAGTTGGTATGGATGACTTTATTCTGTGGAACTTAAAACTACATCCAAAATATAGATGAGTTTGTTTCTTTATCAGAACAGATTTGGAGAAATTTAGCATTGCATCTCTGAAGTGAATGGGTGCCGTCAGAATGAGAGTTGAAACAGCTGATAAAAATGTCATTATAATCCACAAGTAATTCAAATGACTCCAGTCCATCAATTAACGTGTCAGGGAAGCATTGGTGAACAAGTGATGTAATGGGGAATGTCTCCAAATCTGTTCAGTTGAAGAAACAAACTAAAATACATCTTAGATGACTTGGGGATGAGTACTGTTTCAGCCAATTTTCATTTTTTGTAAAATATTCCTTTAAAGTCAATGGGTTCCAAAGCAACAGACTCCATTTACCTTATATGGACAAAAAGAATGGGTGTCTTTTACGAGAGGGGCGGGGCCGAGAGCCGTGGGAACAGAGCGAGGCCGGTGGAATAAATGATAATGTTCTTATCATTCTCATTTGCACAGCACTAGATTATAGAAATCCATTAACTGTACGGCAGTAAAATAAAATTACAAGTGTCCGTACAAACGCTGTTTCTGTTCTGTATTCTCCTGCTGAAGATGCTGTGCACAGGCCATGGGAAACCAATGAAGTTGAATAGCTATAATTGCATTTGAGCAAAATGATTTGAATGTGCGTGCTTTTTTTAATTGTCATTGCATCTTTATTTTGATAAATGAATTTGGAATGTGTTTCCTGACATGCATGCAGGGATGGTGTAGGGCCATAGAATATACCGTTTATACAGTATAAAAACCATTATGCCTATGGGAACAAAACAAACATGTGTGTGTGTGTGTGTGTGTGTGTGTGTGTGTGTGTGTGTGTGTGTGTGTGTGTTTTAAATGCTCTACATAAGCAAAAGAAGATAAGTTGTAATGAATAAGAGATGGTGGAGAAAGCGGGAGTATTTCACTAAAATAAATGTCTCGTGACAAACTTTTTAATCTTATGCCTTATGCCTCTGCATATTCCAAGCAAACGCAACAGACATAGTTTGTAAGGATTTCATATTTATAATTTCTACTTAAAGAACTTACATCTTCAAAAAAAAAAAAAAAAAAAAAAAAACAGCAAAAGCTGTGTCACACAGGCTAATCGACAGTGTTAGATGTGTCATTATAATTAAAATCAATATATGTGATTTATGATTTTCTTCTGGATAATGCGGCTGATATGAAACATGTTTGTAGCAACATGAATCATAACTGCAGGTACACTGAGACACTGTTACTTTATCTGCCTTAATAGCAGCTGTCAGTTGAACTTTTCTGCACGTGGATTAAAAATATACTGCCTCAGCGGGATTTTTCTTAGGCAACCATTATTTTAGAATGTTTTGCTTTACTGTTTTCATGGAGACGCGGCATGTTTGTCACGTGACACATCGCTTTTATTTTGTCTTTTCTTTTTTATTCAAACTATTCATTAACGTGTTCACTATATTATGAAATATCTGATATTCCGATTCTCAAATATATGCAAGTAAATGTATTTTGTAGTTTAAAAACCTTTATAGTTACCATGTTAGCTGATCTATTACGGGTAAAGGGTGCCGCCATGTAAGTTCGTGCTGAGTTTGAGCTGTGGGACATTTTTTGGACATTTTAATTGACAAACTAGTGAAAGTGTAAAAAATATGTTTTAACAAAGTTTATTTTCTATGTTATTTAAGGAAACTCCCAATGATAAAGTTCTTAACAACAAAACAAGTATAACAGTGTTTATCACAGTGAAAAAAAATAAGAAAAATTTGGCACCAACAAGCTCTTGTACCATATGCGCATAATTCCTTTGATTGAAAAGCATGTTTTATATTCTTCTGAAGTGTTGCTGTCGTGTTTGGTGTGGCAGGTGGCTGTGTGAAGGGGGACCTCCAGGGCTGGACCCATGAGGAGTCAAAGAAGATGCTCGGAGCCTGGGCCCCTCTGCTCTTTTTAGCCATGTGGGTGAGAAACGCCACCAGTGGCCCACTCTCATTCAGATTAGGTGAGTAATGTCAAGTCAAGTCAAGTCACCTTTATTTATATAGCACTTTAAACAAAAAAGATTGTGTCAAAGCAACTGAACAACATTAATTAGGAAAACAGTGTGTCAATAATGCAAAATGCAAAATGATTAAAGGCAGTTCATCATTGAATTCAGTGATGTCATCATCTCAGTTCAGTTTAAATAGTATCTGTGCAATCATTTGCAATCAAGTCAACGATATCACTTTAAATGAAGTGACCCCAACTAAGCAAGCCAGAAGCAACAGTGGCAAGGAACCAAAACTCCATCGGTGACAGAATGGAGAAAAAAACTTGGGAGAAACCAGGCTCAGTTGGGGGGCCAGTTCTCCTCTGACCAGACGAATCCTGCAGTTCAATTACAGGCTGCAGCAAAGTCAGATTGTGCAGAAGAATCATCTGTTTCCTGTGGTCTTGTCCCAGTGGTAGTCTGAGATAAGGTCTTTACAGGGGATCTGTATCTGGAACTCTAGTTGTCCTGGTCTTTCAGGGATGTAGAGATCCTTTCTAGGTGCTGATCCACCATCTGGGCTGGATACATACTGGATCCGGGTGGCCGCAGTAACCCTCTGATCTGGATACTGACCAGAACTGGTGGCTACGGTGACTGGATCCGGGTGACTGCAGTGACACTCTGATCTGGATACAGACTGGAACTGGTGGCTACGGTGACCTCGGAATAAGAGAGAAACAGACTAATATTAGCGTAGATGTCATTCTTCTAATGATTAAGCAAGTACATAGGGTGTTATGGGAAGTGTTCCCGGTTCCGGTTTACCTAATTAATGCAGCCTAAAAATCCTTTAACGGATCTGGATATTAGAAGCGTATTAGTGTGTTATATGTAAGCCAGGTTAAAGAGATAGGCCTTTAATCTAGATTTAAACTGCAAGATTGTGTCTGCCTCCCGAACAATGTTAGGTAGGTTATTCCAGAGTTTTGGCGCTAAATAGGAAAAGGATCTGCCACCCACAGTTGATTTTGATATTCTAGGTATTATCGAATTGCATGAGTTTTGAGAACGTAGCAGATGAGGAGGATTATAATGTAACAGGAGCTTGTTCTTATACTGAGGTGCTAAACCATTCAGGGCTTTATAAGTAATAAGCAAGATTTTAAAATCTATACAATGTTTAATAGTGAGCCAGTGCAGTGTTGACAGGACCAGGCTCATATGGTTATACTTCCTGGTTCTAGTAAGAACTCTAGCTGCTGCATTTTGGACTACCTGGAGTATGCTTACCAACTGTGCAGAACAACCACCCAATAAAGCATTACAATAATCTAACCTTGAGGTCATAAACACATGGATTAACATTTCTACATTTGACATTGAGAGCATAGGCCGTAATTTAGATATATATTTTTAGATGGAAAATTTCAGTTTTACAAATGCTAGAAACATGGCTTTCTAAGGAAAGATTGCTATCAAATAACACACCTAGGTTCCTTACGGATGACGAAGAATTGACAGAGCAGCCATCAAGTCTTGAGTTTTTAGGTCCTATAATTAACACCTCTGTTTTTTCAGAATTTAG